>NC_133399.1:57658729-57967896 GCF_047511655.1 Castor canadensis | reverse complement strand
AATCCATGGATCCCTTTAAGCCATCTACAACTTTACCAAGCAGTGACTTTTGTTCTACCACTGGTAATCATGTTCACGAAATCTTAGACTCACCCAAGAAGGCAAAGTCGCGTTTAATAACGTGAGTGACAAGGGGTTCGGGGCATGTGTCTGCACATTCTCTCTGAGCTCAGCAATGGCTGTTTTTGGTTTGGGTGAACTACATTTATCTTTGAGGTGCAGTGGGGCAGATACAAAGCTTGTGACTTTATTCTGCAGTCTTTACTATTTTTCCTAACTTCCATGGAATCAGAAGTACTAGAGTTTTCCTTTGTAGATTTTTTTCTTATTTTTGAATCCTTGGCTTATTTAACTAAGCTCTTTCCTTCTCCCCTATCCCCAGTACTTTTTCTTATGTTTAAAAAAAAGCAGGTAGAGAGTTGATGGTTTTCAGAAATCCTCATAAGGATTCACTTTAGATACAGAATTCTAGTCATCTTAGGTATTTCATGGGTAAAACAAATATTCCAAGCATACAGATTACCTGTCTAATATTAATAGTGTGGAAATGGTCCAAAAGGGTCTTACAGAAGTCTTTTTACTGAAACAGAAAGCTGGGGGAAGGGTGTTTGTTGGAAACAAACCTACCATAAAAAGTTGATGAGAATTCTTTTCTTCATTTATAGCTTGTGGTTCATTATCCAGAGGTGAATTTCTGACAACAATATTTTAAATGTTCAGTTAAATCTGAGTAAATAAGTCAGTGTTCTGTCCTGTGCTCCCTCTACCTCCCATTCTCCTGGGAAACCTGGATGTGCTTTATTTTAGCAAGCTCTCTGGAGTTCCCAGAATGATTCCTCAGGCCACGTTTCATGGCAAGTTTTGGTTTAACTTTGTTACAGGATTACCCTATCATAAAACTTAAGTTCAATAGATGACAGTTTATCTGTTTGTAACCTTGTGACATGTACTAAAAATTAGACATAAAGAAAGATCAAATGATACAGGATGAAATGTAAAAAGGCAGTATGAGAAGTATTTGTAGTTGGTGCCAGATCAGTTGGGGAAATACTTTTCAGCATTACTATGACTTAAAAAGAAAAACAGCAGATAGTAAATTATACTGGAAGGGAAGACACCTGGGATAAAGAGTGAAAGTATCTACTTCCAGACTGAGAAGGCTGAGAAGGCTGAGCAATGTAGGAAGCAGTTCTCCAGAATGTCTCCCAGCATGTCTAAGGGGAATGAATTGTCATTAGTAGTTCTTGATCTGTTCTCTGATTACATATGAACAGTTAATTGGTGGTTGGAAAATATTGATTGGGTGTCCACACAGTTCTCTTTGTAGTTTTTAAGGTTAGGTAGCTAGTGTCTAGACATCACTTGGGGTACATACTGGGCACTCATTGCCTTGGTGTTTTGTCCTCTAAAGGTGACCAACGTTATTAGGAGTTGTTTCAGATCTTCTTTTCAGCTACATGCTAAAGGCATGAAGCTAGTGCATTCATGTTAGGTAAGATTAAATCTGGGCCAAACGGTCTCCCCCTTTTTTCTTTACTTTATATTCAGTATCAAAAACATTAAAACATTGAATATCAAAAAAAAGTTCTCCCTTGAGTCTTACTATCCTTACCTAGTAGCATTTTTCCTCCTTTTCTATCTTTGTGGAATGAACTTCTTGACCTATTATATCATAAGACTTAAAAAACTTACGCACAAGCAAAAGTCTTTTATTTGTATTAAGCCTCTCGTGTAACAGTGGGTTGAGAGCTCTTCATTTGCAGGAGACTGACGCATGCATTTGTTGGTAGCATCTCATGGATACTTGGGAGTTTTGTGAAATAGCCAAAAAGATGTATCTGATTGGCGCCTAGATTCTTCTAAAATGGACATAACGTAATGTGATTGGGATTTTGCAATCCAAATAAGATAGATGATATGAAATCATTTAAACTTTTTTATTTATTTATTTTGAGACAGGGTCTGACTCTGTTGCCCAGGCTGGCCTCAAACTCACTATTCTCCTACCTCAGCCTTCTCAATGCTGGGATTCCAGGTGTGTGCCACCATGCCTGGCTTATTTTAAGTTTCTATTTTTTATAGTGAAAGTGATAGTAAAATTTATTAAGAAAGGAATATACTTTCAAAAGACTGAAAGTGAGAGAGCACAAATGACCTCATTTTATGTTTCTTAATAATACACACCTGTTGCAGAGATAATAAGACATCTTTTGGACTGTGTTTTTGTTTATGCATTGCCTTTGATCTGGATGATAAGACAGTTAAAAATAGATGAGCTCAGTAGTGAAATACTGTTTTCATACATTTACATATATTTAGAAGTTTACTTTTTAATTATAAATTTGATATGTGGCATTTCTGAGTGTTTATACTGCTCTTTTACTCCATTAGCACTGAGGTCTTATTAATCACTCACTAGTGCCAGCATTCATGAATATAACATTTTTAATTTGTGTCTCACCACATAGAAAGAGCTGTGCAGCTTTTACATCTACCAGACTAAAGATATTCTAGTGTTCACATGATTTTTTTCTCCATCTGTCTGTTTCCTGTCTCTAATTTTTTGGTGCATCAGGACTACTGAGCAAGTGAAATTTCTCTGTTTTCTGTTGTAAGTACTCTGCTGTTGATTCTGTTTGCCCCGGGACTGTTGACAGTCTCCAATCCCTGCCCCAGCTGTTTCTCCATAGCATGTTGGCTTCTGTTTCTCAGTTTGACCTCCTGATGATTTTTTTTTTTTTTTTTGCATTTCATTTGCCCCTTCATGAGTCGGCTTAGCCTTGCAATTTTCTGTACCTAAGACGAGATCACCCTTTCTACCTTAGGTGCAAGAGCTTGCATTCCTTGGCTTGGCACGTGTCGTGTATGCTTTGAATACCAAATGCTGGCTTGGCCTCAGGGTCACCACAGCAGTGGTTTGAGGGGATGATCTGCTACTTAATGTTGTGAATCATTGGATTTTTTTATTTATAAGTGTGTTGCCTTGGAGCTGGTAATAAATTTTATTGGTATGTGTTCCTGCGCCAACTTGAGTTTGGTGGCAGAGGGTGGCATGTAGTTGTGTGGTGACAGACTAGGAAAGAAGACCATGGTCTGGTGGTCACATGCCATAACTTACATGCTTGTTTTTGTATTTCTTTTTCCAGCAAAGAAAAGCAAGTTGCAAATATTTTTCTTTTATTGTTCAGAGTGGAGTGTTCAGTGAAGCTTTAAATTTCATTAAAACAGAGCAGCATCTGAATTAGTCCTGAGACTATAAATTATGTACTATCTTAAAACTAACAGGAAGTCTTAAGTTTCCTCAGTTCTGAGCTTTGTGCAGTAAGTGGTGTTCATCTTCCATCTTACTACTTAATAAGAATAGTAACAATTTTTACAAATATTTTTACCTTTGCACTTTTTGTTGACCATAGTTCTTTTCTGTAAGCACCCAGCTCTGGATTGAAGCTATCTTAGGAGACTTCTGTGGCTTTTAGTGCAATAAAGAATTTTGAAAGAATCTGGTCCGGTGTGATGATTTTTCTGATGAACGTCAAAACCAAGCGACTAAGATCAGAACCAAGTGTGTCTATTTGCTAAGGCTAAACTATCTGAAAGTTCTTTGGTGGTATGTAACTAAACGTGGTAGAGGTCAGAGCACTGATGTTTACAACCCACAGAACCAAGCAAGCAAGGTGGTCTTTTCAGAGATGAGCCCAGCTGTTGCTCTTTGCTACCCTTGCCTCTTGGGAGAAGATTCAGAGAGAGCAAAGGTGTCTCTTACATCTCTATCATGCAGATGTATGATTTGTGTGGTGCTGTACGCTTTGGCTTTTCCCTGCACACACTGCACTAGGATTCATCTCATACCTTGAAAGTTGTCTTTGTGATTCCAAACTGGCATATCTGTTTTCCTCTCTTTCTAGGAGTGGCTGTAAGGTGAAGAAATATGAAGCTCAGTCTCTTGCTTTGGATACTTGTTCTCAGGTAAGTCTGTACCTGTCACCAAAATGTGTCTTAGACCAGTGTTGCAGTCCCTGGGAGTGGTTCACCAAAATTCTCCAGCACATGTCTGAGTATTCAGCTTGAAGGAAGCCAATTTTCAGATCCTTAAAATCCTAAAATCCAGGAAGACCCTGGAAGTCAAGGGAACTCTTTCACTTTGATCTTTTGTTCACTTAAAAAAAAAAATCCCATTCTAAATCATACGAGTTGTATCACCACAGACTGTGAAGCCTTCTAGGGCATCAAATAAAGGGAAGATTTGAAATAAATTTACCTTTGATTTGCTAAAAAAAAAAAAATTGCACTGCAAAAGTTTTTTAAATTGTTGGAACAGTACCTACTTTAGAGTCTGATAAATTACAATATTTTGAAGATAAATTGTGCACTAGTAATAACAACTCTCCAGAAAATAAGTTTTATAACGATGACTTATAAAAGAAGTAAAGAAGGTGAATATGGGTGATGTAATTTCTATACAAGAATGACTATAGAATTTTTAAACCTGTTGAAGCCGCTGTAAGAAGGGGAATAAGGTAGAAAGGAGAAAAATGGAGGGGATGACCAATTTAGGATATAAGGCATATATATATGGAAATGTCATAATGAAACACCCTGTATAGATACCCTAAACAAACCAAAAAGATCTTTTTTTCAAAAACAGAGGACAGGGATATAAAACGGATTCTACCTGGGGGTTGATACCAGTGGGAGAGAGGAGGATGTAAGGAAAGGTGTAGGAGGATGAATGTGGTGAAAATATTATGTACTCATGTATGAAAATGGAAAAATGAGACCTGTTGAAACTATTCTAAGAAAGGGGGAAGGAGAGAGAAAGTAGAATGATGGAGGGAGTGAATTTAAGATATATTTTAGCTGGGCGCTGGTGGCTCACACCTGTAATCTTAGCAACTCAGGAGGCAGAGATCAGGAGGATCACGATTCAAAGCCAACCTAGGCAAATGGTTCTTGAGACCCTATCTCGGAAAAAACCCTTTACAAAAATGGGCTGGTGGAGTGGCTCAAGGTGTAGACCCTGAGTTCAAGCCCCAATACTGCAAAAACAAAAAAAACAAAAAAGAAGGAGATATGTTGTAAGCACTTTGGTGTACCCCCAGTGCAACAATAATATGGTAATAAAAAATTAGACTTAAAAACAAAGAAAAAAATGTTAAAAATTTTTTTCTTTTTTTTTTTTTGGTGCAACTGGGGTTTGAACTCAGGGCTTCATATTTGCAAAGCAGGTACTCAAAACGCAAGCAGTCTACCACTTGAGCCACACTTCAGCCCATTTTGCTCTGGTTATTTTGGGGTCTTGCGAACTATTTCCCCAGGCTGGCCTTGAACCACAATCCTTCCGATCTCAGCCTCCTGCATAGTTAGGATTGCAGGCAGTGCCCAGCTTAAAAATCCTTCTTAATGCTGAAAAGTTTTTAGATGTAACTTGAAAATACAATGAGGTGCATGGATTTTTAAAAAAATAGATACATGAGCAAGAAAATTTGAAAGACAGTCTTGGGTCACTTAATCTTATAAATTTAGGCTAGAAAAACTCAATTTTTCAAAACTCAGACTCAAATTACAAAAGGTAGGTTTTAGAAGCTGCAAGATTTCATGACTGAGAGACTCTAGCTTCATACCTGAAAGTCTGTGTGGAATTGTGGCCACTTGCTCCCTCATCGTTTGCCTCCTAATGGGTAGTATCTCGTGCTGCATTTCCCAGGATGAAGGAGCAATGATCTCCCAGATTTCAGATGTTTCTAGTGTGGATGGCCATGCAACTGATGAGGAGAAACTGGCGTCTACATCATGTGGTCAGAAATCAGCTGGGGCCGAGGTGAAAGGTGAGCCAGAGGAAGACCTGGAGTACTTTGAATGTTCCAATGTTCCTGTGTCTACCATAAATCATGCGTTTTCATCCTCAGAAGCAGGTATGGAAGCATATCTTCATCTTTCTAACATACGTAAGCATGGAAATGCCTGAAAGCCAGTCCTAAAGCAGGAGGTGCTGGAGAGACTAGAGAATTGGGTCACTGAGGGATAGGTTAGCGTGCTGACCTATGCTTTGCTTCTTTACCTTCAAAAGAAATATTAAAAAAGAGCTTACAGGGTCCATATGATGTCCAGGAGACGCTGATTCAATTTCTCTTTAATTTTGTGTTAACATGGTCATATCTTGAACTATGATAGCCTATAAATATTTTACACATTTGGCTTTTATGTAATTGTTGTGCTCATCGTGTAACTCACAGAAATTACAACCAACACGTATAATGTTTTACCATGTGTAAGCATTACTCTCAAGTGCTTTACATGAATCAACTCATTACTCCTCGCCAGTTGATATGTTTTACCATTCTTCAGAAAAACAGTGAGGCACAGAAGTTAAGTAATTGACCAAGGTCACATGGCTAGCATGCGAGAGGAAAGTAATGTCTTTTTCCTTTCCCAT
Organism: Castor canadensis; assembly: GCF_047511655.1. Classification (NCBI taxonomy): domain Eukaryota; kingdom Metazoa; phylum Chordata; class Mammalia; order Rodentia; family Castoridae; genus Castor; species Castor canadensis. Next base: position 57,961,463 of record NC_133399.1, on the reverse strand, counting down.
TGTGAGTTCATGGCTTGAGACCTCTGAAACAAAAATGAGACCTAACAAGAGAAAAGCATACAAATTTACTTAATGCAAGTGTTTTGGGAGTTTTTTAAGGTTTTTTTTTTTTTTTCTCTTTTGTTGTACTAGAGTTTGAACTCAGTACACTTGGTAGTGTCTCCAGCCATTTTTGCTCTTGTTGTGCTCAAGATAGGGTCTTGCTTTTTGCCTAGACCAGTCTGGACCATGATCCTCCTATTTTATACTTCCCGCTGTTGCCACCACACCTAGCTTTTTTTTTTTTGAAATGGAGGTCTTGTAAATTTTTGTCCCTGGACTGGCCTGGACCTTTGATCCTCCCACAACTCCACACCCAGCTGTTGGTTGAGATGGTGTCTCACAAAATTTTTGCCCAGGTTGGCCGGGAACTTCAGTCCTCCTTGTCTCAGCCTCCCAAGTAGCTAGGATTATGGGCATGAGCCACTAGAGCCTGACTATAAGGGGTTTTTTGTTGTTTTGTTTGGGCTTGGTTTTTCTGCAGTGCTGGGGCCCAAACCCCCAAGGCCCTGTGCATGTTAGGGAAGCATTCTGCCACTGAGCTACATTCCTAGCCCTTGGTTTTATTATGTAACCCAGACTGAAAGGGAAACTTGGCAATCCTCCTGCCTCAGCTTCCAGAGTACTAGGATTATAGGTGTACAGAGCCTTCCAAAATGAAGGTGAAAGAAACAGAAAAATATGTGTTTTTATGGACACTCATACAGAATTACAATTAGAAGACAGAAGGGAATGATCTAACAGTGAAAAAGTGGAGGGAACTTAGCAAGGCCTGTTTTTTCAGGTTCTTCTTGGTATTTGTGTCTTCAAGGATGAGCACACTCTTTTCCTCCAAGTATTGGGAGGACACCTCTCAAATGATGGCCTTATAAACTATTTTCAGGAGACGATCAGAGAATTCTTTTACAGTATACATGAGGGAAGAAGGGCATAGAGACCTTCCTGCTTCTGCTGCCTCCTCAAACACCAAGGTGCAATATTTTGGAGTAGTATGTTATAACTCCATCACTGTAAGTGGTAGAATTAGATTCCAACTTAAGCAGTCTGGTTCCCTGGCCTTATAACCCCAGTGCTAAAGTGTGAAGTAATTGTTTTCTTTATATTAGGCTACTGTAAATTTTCCTGTCACAAATGTGGTAGATTGAAATTCCTTAGCATACTAAAAAAGAACCTAAGCTCCTACCATCATATTCTTAATGGCGCTCTAGAGCAAAGGCTGTCTACTGGGTCCCATATTAATCTGTGGCTTTAAACTTTACTTATGGAATGTTTAGAGCCATTGTCCTGACTATGTTCAACATTATTAAAAACTCAGATCTTCTTAAGCAGCACAATTTAACTTGTGGACTTTTATACTTGGAATTTTAAAGGTCATGATCTGCCATCAAACTGGGAAATAGAAAGTCAAGACTTCGAGCAAGTTTCTTCCCTGGACCTCCTCCCTGTCCCCCAGGTCTCGGTTTTCTATCAGTGGTAGTTAGCTTTCCTTTCTATGACAAATACCTGAGATAACCCACTAGTAAAGGAAAAAAGTTTATTTTGTGTTGTGGTTCAAAAGGTCCAGTCCATGGTCAGGCAGCCCATTGCTTTAGGCCTCTGCCCAGCATGCCTTATGGCACAAGTAGTGGGTGGTCTATGGTGGAGCAAATTGCTGTCCTCATGGCCAGGAAGTGAGAGGAAAGGAAGGGACTGGACTCCCACAGCGTAACTCAAGGGCATGCCCCCAGTGACCTGAAGACTTCCCACTAGGCCCCTGGTTTTATTTTTTGGCATTACTGGGGTTTGAACTCAGGGCCTTTTGCTTGCTAGGTAGGAGCTCTACCACTTGAACCACACCCCTAGCCCTAGAGGCCCCTCTTCTTAAACTTCTACCACCTTCCAATAACACTACCCTGAGGACCAACCCTTTAACGTATGTGCCTTAGGAGAGAGTTCCACCTCCAAACTGTAGCACCAGCTGTAAAATAAATGTGGCAGGCAGTGTGTGTGACTTCTTTCCCAAAGGCCTTGTTCACTGTGGCCCTTGGTTCCCCTTTAATCCTAGTTTTTCAAGGTTAATTGCAAGTCCCCCATGCCTGCAACTGTTTCTTGTACATATCTGAAATGTCTTTCTTTGCCATTTCCTACAAACAGTCTTCACGTTCTTTCAGGTCTGTCATGAATGCTGAATTGCAACCACTGTACCCTCTGCTCCCACTACACCTCTTCTTACCCTTCAGCACCTAGCATACAGCATTCCTTATAGAAGGGTGGCTGTTGTAAATTCTCAAGGTCAGGGATTGTGAGAGGTATGCATTTAAATTTCCTCTGATATGGTAAATATTTGTTGAATTATATTCGTCCTCAGTGGAGGAAATTCCTTGAGAGAGAGCTGGGAGGTGTATTACATACAGTGCTAGAAAGTTCATAAACTAGCAGTTGGCTTCTGAATAGCAGGAACAGATTTAAACAAGTTGTTACACTGTAACTGGTTACCTCTATCAAAAGGAAGAGCAGAGAACAACGTAATTGTTCTCTAGGAAACAAGAATCTCACACAGTGAGGGGAAGGAACCTGCTGTGTTGACAAAATAGCTTTCTGTATGCACAGACAAGTAGGAAAGGAGGATGCAGTGAAGAATTTGGACTTAATCTTACAGGTCTGGGGGAGGCTTTGAGCAAAGAAGTGATGGTCACATTTGTGTTTTAAATAACTATTGACTAAAATAGTATTTGGTTATTGCTACATGAAGGATTGTAGCATTAAATTGTTGTGCACTTTTCTATATTTTAAAATTTTTTTTCAATGAGGTCATATGCTGTTTTTTGTTTTTGCTTTGTTTTGTTTTTTAATGCCACCTCTGATGGTAAAGTGAAAAATAGACCTGATAACAAGGAAACCAGATAGAGGGTATGGAGAGAAGAATGAACATAGTTTTGCAGGCTTGAAGTTTAAACTTACATTAATTAAATTGAGAGTATCCTTCTGGGCTGGAATTTAAATTCGCTCAGACTTGATAATAAAAATAGTATTCATTGTCACAATTTCCTTTTTCTGAAATAATTCCATGGTTAGTACAACTCAGATGCTAAACTTTTGATAGACACAAGGGGGCAGCCCTACCGTCCTTTTTGCTGAAGGCTTGCCTGTTTATGACTAACTATGCACTCTTTCTTCTCAATCTTATGGACTTTTAACTCCGAACAGACAGAGCTCAGCAGAACACAAGTACTCCTTTTAAAACCTTGAAATGCTGTTGGTGTGTTCATAGTCATTTTTAGCCTGCACTGGGGTTCCTGAGTCTTTCTCTAGGATTGAACTAATCTTGGAAGAACTATAAAAATTACTTTCTGTGTTTTAGGCGTAGAGAAAGAGATGTGCCAGAAGATGGAAAAAGACGGATCTGCTGTGCTTGTAAGTTCCTAAACTTGGGGATGGGGTGGAGATCAGGCTTCTTTTCAGCATTTGTTTTGAAGCCCACGTCTTGTTAGTGTTAGGTGATGGTGATTTTACTCACATATACATACAGATGTGTGTGTGTGTGTGTGTATAAATAAAACCACCGCCGTGTGTGTGTGTGTGTGTGTGTGTGTGTGTGTGTGTGTGTGTAGATAAGATAGCATGCTAAGATCTGACTGACTACATGGCAGGTATCAGGAAGGCTGAATCTGAGCTAATTAAAAACTGAGTCATATTTAACTCTTCATATTCTTTTATTTATTTATTTTGCAGTACTAGGGCTTGAACTCAGGGCTGATACCTCACTCCACCAGCCCTTTTTTTTTTTTTTCTTGTGATGGGTTTTTTCAAAATAGGGTCTGTCAGGAACCACTTGCCCAGGCTACCCTCAAACTGTGATCCTCCTAATTTCTGCCTCCCATAGCTAGGATTACAGGTGTGAGCCTCTGGTATCCAGCTTAAACTCTTCATTTTCAGTTGGGTTGAAATATATACCAATTTGTTGATATACAAAGAATTCTGGTATATCTTTTTCCCATTTTACTTAAATATTAGCATCTTACATAAACAGAGCACAGTTATCAAGGCAGATAAGGCAGGAAAGTGCAATCCAGGAAGGTAAGTTGACTTATGTAAAGGCAAGAGAGTGAGAAAAAGTTGGAATTTTATAAGGAGTTGTGAATACTAATAATATTGTGTTTGAAGAATGACTATACTGTATAGCTTATATATACATATATATGGTAGGCAAGGTCCAGATCATCAGGGGAGAAATAGATACAGTGCCAGAGGGTTTGGAATTCATGGTAGAATTGTTGGGTATCATTGTAGGTTTTTAAGTAGGGAGCAATGTGATTAGTTATAGTTCATAGGAGAGGATGTAGGCAAAGAGTGATTTCATAGGCAGAACTTCAGTGACGTATATAGTGGCCAGGATGTGGCTGGTAATGAGAAAAAGATGGACTCCACTGAGAGTTTCTGCCCTAAGCATCTGAGTGGTCAATATTACTATTAACCAACCCTCATTGTAACACCTAGTTATTTAACTACAAACCTGGGATCACCTTTGCCTCCTCCCATCCCCTTAATACTCACAGGTATGTGGTTTCTATGTTTAGAACTTACATAAAGTAAAACTGTCTCCTCTTCTTGAGCTCATGGCCACTTACCAATCTTTTAAAAGATGGTAGCAACTTTTTAACCAGTCTTCCTGTTTCCAGGCTTGGTTTATCATCTTTTGGCATAAGCTAGTTCCTTTTAAAGTTTTCCAAGTACAACAGGAGCACTTCCTGTGTAAAAATAGTGAAGGGACGATTGGAGAAGGGTGTGTTGGGAGGATATAACATTGGTCTGTAGGACTACGCATTCAGGTGGTTTACCCAGTTCTTGAAAAAAACAGTTTAAACATCCTGATTCCCAAAAAATGAACAGTACCTGTCTGCCTCATCAGGGTGATTGTGAGGCTAAGAGGAAATGATAATGTGAAACATTCAAGACTACAATAAGGTGGTGTGTTAAGAGAAAAAGATTGGAAAAGAAGGTGAAAAAGAAGAGTAAAGTATACTTGTCTTTAGCCAACTGGGAAAGAACATATCATGTTATGACCCTTAAAAGTAACCCCATATTTACTTCCTGGCATAAATTAATGTTTACTTCCTTAATGTAAAGTATTGTATAGACATTGTGCAAAAGAATTTCAATCTAAGGGCTTGGAGTGTGGTTTAGTGGTAGAACACTTACCTAGCATGCTCATGGTCCTGGATTTGATCCCTGGCAATGCAAAAAAGAAATACTAGTCTTCAACATGTTGAATAAAGAAGCCTGTGTAATCTAGAATTTATCTTTTAAGTCTCTCTGGTTGCTTTGAAGTACATTCCTGTTGCAATCTCATGCTCAGAGGTAGGTGGTGGCTGGGACAAAATAACTAAAGCCAGCATTCTCTAAGTGGTGGGGATTGAGTCTCATCTTGCCTTTCAGCTGTTGGTTGGCAGCATTTTCCATTTAGGGGTCAGTTTATTTTTTATGTGAAGTCTTAAACGCCTTAAAAGTTGAGTTCTGGTGGCTTTTCCAACCATGTCTCCGTTAGAGTAGAGGGAGGGATGGCACTCCTCCAGGACTCAAGGACAAAGGCTGGGAAGAGCATAGTCATTGCAGCACAGAAGATTAGTGCTGCTAATGCTCCCACTGCAGGGACACCGGAAAGGGAATTACTTTGTAGCATCTCTGCTCACTGTATATTTGCAACCAGGACATCACTGAATTATTCCATCCCTAGACAGGTCTTTTTTGGTTCTTAAATTGTGAAGACCAGTAAAAGGGTTAGGGAACGTGAAACCAGACCTCTTGGGAAGGATATGATTCGTTTATTGGTTGATTGATTCAGGCATCTTCATTTAGGCCCAGTCCTGAAGAGATTGGCCAGTTCTTTGTGGTGGTAGATTCTGTAGACTTTCTATACTGTTTAATAAGCAATATCAAGGAATGTAAAAAGTTAAATCCAGGGAAACTGGGGAAGGCAGCTAAAAGGTCACAGCATGAATTCCTGCCCTGATCACCTCATAAGAGCTGTTGAATTTTGAGTAGTGAGGCTTGTGGCATATGGCTAGGCAGGTGGAGTGGCTAGGAGAGAGCTGACAGGCTACAGAGCCACTCACCTAGATACATTGGCCACCATCTAAGATCTGATCTTCCACCTCCAACTCAGAATGCTGCATTGAGTTATAGTGAAAGTAGGCAACTGAAGTTATTTATCCCCTTGACAAATGAGATACTGAACTCTCTAGAGTGGATGTTAGTATTTTCCTTGCTAAGAAAGCTTGTCCGTCTATTTTCCAAATTCTCGCTAACATGGTGACTGTGAGACATGTTTTTTTTTAGAGTTGATTGGGCTTGAGAACTCTGACCTCAAATAATAAACTCACAAAAGACTGATCTGGAAGTGTATTAATTGAAAATCAGAAAAGTAAAATTTGTCACCTTGACCCAATGTATTCAGGGCGTTATCTCCCTTTAGGCAGGTTACATTAGAAGCAAGATGGTGAGAAAATTTCTTTTTAATTGCACAAAATAATGGACTTCATTATAACATTTCCATACATGTATACAATGTACTTCAATCCTATTCACCCCACCACTTTCTCTTCGCCTCTTCCCCCAAATAGTTCCCCTTTTATGTTTAAGTCTTTTTTGTTTTTTCAGATATAGATTCTACATTTAAGAGAAAACATATTTGTCTTTCTGAGTTCAACTTATTTCATTTAACATGATTATCTCCAGTTCCATCCATTTTCCTGCAGTTGACAGGATTTCATATACCATAATTTCTTTATGCATTCATCTATTGATGGGCAGCTAGGCTGATTAATAACTTGGTTATTGTGAATCATGCTGCAATAAACATAGTGTACAGGTATCTCTATTGTATGCTGATTTTGATTTCTTTGAGTATATGCCCAGAGTGGAATGGCAGGGTCATACGGTTGTTTTATTTTTAGTTTTTTTGAGGAATCGCTATACTGATTTCCATAATGGCTTCACTAATTTACATTTCCACCAACAATGTATAAGGTCTGTTACCCCTCATCCTGTCCTCCCCTCCCCCATCACTGCCCCCTGCATCCTTCCAGCATTTGCTGAAACTTCATCCTGGGGTAAGCAAAATCTCAGTGTAGATTTGATTTGCTAAGGATGTTGAATATTTTTTCATGTGTTTATATTGGAGAGCTATCGGTTCAATTCATTTGCCCATTTACTGATTGGATAATTTGTTCTTTTGATGTTTAATTATTTGAGTTCTTGGGATGGAGATGTGGTTCAAGTGGTAGAGTGCTTGCCTGGCAGCACAAAGGCCTAGGTTCAGTCTTCAGTACTAAAAAAAAAAATTAAGTTCTTTATATATTCTGGATATTAATCCCTTGTCGGGTGAATAGCTGGCCAAGATTTTCTCCCATTCTTTAGATGATGTCTTCACTCTGATAGTTGTGTCCTTTGCTGTGCAGAAGCTTTTTAACTTGATGGAATATCATTTGTCAATTCTTGCTGTTATTTACTAAGACATTGGAGTCCTATTCAGAAAGTCGTTGCCTATGCTTATGTCTTGAAATGTTTTCCTGTAGTAATTTCAAAGTTTCAGGTCCTATATTAAGATCTTTGACCAATTTTGAATTGATTTTTGTACAAGGTGAGAGATAGGAATCTAATTTCAGTCTTCTACAAATGGATATCCAGTTTTCCTAGCATTGTTTGTTGAAGAGACCATCTTTTCTCCAATGTATGTCTTTGGCCCCTTTGTCTAGAATAAGTTGGCTATAGCTGTATGGGCTTATTCCTGGGTCTAATATTCTATTCCATTGGTCTGCCATTTTTGTGCCAGTACCAGGCTATGTTACTTTGACTCTTGTATAATTTTAGGTATTGTGATACCTCTAGCATTGCTCTTTTTGCTCAGGATTGATTTGGCTATTTAGGGTCTCTTGCGTTTCCACATGAATTTTAGGATTGTTTTTTCTATTTCTGTGAAGAATGTCATTAGAATTTTGATGGAGATTGCATTGATCTGTAGATTGCTTCTGGTAACTTTCACAATATTTTGCTGACCCATGAGTGTGAAAGGTCTTTCCATTTTCTAGTGTCTTCTTCAGTTTCTTTCTTCACAGTGTTTTGTTGTTGTTTTGTTTTGTTTTTTCCTTTTTTTGCAGTACTGGGGCTTGAACTCAGGGCCTATACTTTGAATCACTCCATCAGTCCATTTTTGGATAGGTTTTTTTTGAGATAGGATCTTGAGAACTATTTGCCCAGGCTGGCTTTGAACTGCAATCCTCCAGATCTCTGCCTTCTGAGTAGCTAGGATTACAGGCATGAGCCACTGGCATCTGGCCTGTTTTATAGTTTTCATTGTAGAGGTCTTTCACCTCTTTGTTAATTTATTCCTAGGTATTTTTTTTTGAGGCTATTATGAATGAGATTGTTTTCCTGATTTCTCTCTCAGTATATTTGTTACTCGTATATGTTGCTTTTGTACCCTGCTACTTTGATGAAAGTGTTTATCAAATCTAGGGAGTTTTCTGGTGGAGACTGTAAGAAAGTTTCTTGACAGGAAGCCAGGCATAGGTTAGTGAGATGGTTCCCGCATCCAAGGGTAGTCCCTGAGCCAAACTCAGTGACTCAAAACAACCAGCATTCATTAGCTCATTGTTTCTGTGCGTTAGAAATCCTTGGGTGGCTTTGCTGAGTCCTCTGACTCTCAAGATCAAGGTTTTGATCAGAGCTACAGTCATCTCCAGCCTTGAGTTAGAGTAGATTCTCTTTCAAGCTCATTCGCATGGTTGATGGTAGAGACACCAGTTCCTTGCCATAATAGGCCTTTCCATAGAGCCTCTCAATACATGGAAGCCAAAGTCTTTTTGTAAACTGTTCTCAAAAATGACATCCATGACTTTTAGTAGTGAGTCCCTAAATCCAAACTCTACCCAAAAGGTGGAGACTATACAAGAGGATCAATACTGGGAGGTGGGTATTGAGAGAGCCATGTTAGAGACTGCCTACCACAAATGCCCTCTGGTTTTACTGGGAGAGCTATACCAAGATAGAAAGCAAGAGGTTTTGGGGGTAGCCTTGAACTTCTGTCAGCATGATGGGCTTCCCTCCCCCAAATGCTGTGGCAAAATGGGCACTGACAGCTGGTAGCTTTTATAATTCTCTTTTCTGTGGCCTAAAATGAGTTTCTATCTTGGGTCTATGGCTAAGGTCTGTCAGTCTGTATGCAAAAATTTCAAGTGTGTTTTTGAGCACACTTAACCCAGGAAAGATTAAAAGTAGACCCTGGACTTTCTTTTTTGTATTAGTTCAGACAAGATATGAGAGAGTGAATTGATTATAGGTCAATAACGTCTCAGTTATATTCACATTTCAGGTTATTAAGATTATCCCTAGGTCATTTTAGCTGGCATTTTGGATGTTCCCCAACCAGACTTTACATCACACGTGTACAAAAGTTACTTCCCTATGCTAACCCTGGGCCTGGTTTTGTGCTTGAATCAAGCTAGTACATCAGAAGGTGAAATGCTCCCAGAAGGGAGCCAAAACCTTCATATCAAAGAAGAATACCACCCCCCCCCGAAAAAAAAAAAAAACCAACAGGCACAGGTCTTGGCTTGCATATAATCACTCTGTATAGAGCCAGTCATGACAACATGACAGTGTTGTTGGGCTACCGCAGGACTTCACTGCAGAGTAGGTGAAGTTCACGTTGATAGCGAATCATCTAGCTGGATGGGTAAGGATCAGAGTTCAGTTATATTTGCATGTAGTGATACGTTCCAGAAATATTACTATCCAAATTGACAAAAAAAAAAAAGTTATGTCAGTGCATCAGTATGTAAAAAGAAGAGCTGTCTTACTTTTTTTAAAAAATTATTTTCCTGGGACACCTCACCCCCAGAAATCCCCAGGAAAATGGACTATTGAACACATCTGTTTTGTGGCTGTGATTCTTTGGTAAATGACCACTTGATAATTACGCTTTCATCCTTTTGATAAGAAGAGAACCCCCAGGTTATCTTTGCTGAGACCACCATGAGACTCGTTAGAACTATTTTTCTTTAGATAGTACTGTAACTACATTTTTTAAAAACTACCCTTTTTTTTTCTTTTGCAAGCATGTTTTTAAAGGTTGTGGTCAATTTTGTAATGAGGAAGTTACTGAAGGGTAATGGGGTTTAAGTAGCTGAAGCTGGGCATATTAAGTGTAACCCTTTCCCCACAGGGACTGTTCGAGTCTTCTGCAGAGAAGGTTCCTGTGTCTGTGGCCTGCGGAGGTGAGAGCCCCCTGGATGGGATCTGCCTCAGTGAATCAGATAAGACAGCCGTGCTCACCTTGATAAGAGAAGAGGTAAAGGTGTACTTGTTCTGCTTATCACTCTGTTTCTTTTAAAGCCCATGTGCCACCAGAGATTCCATCTCTGTTGGCTGTAGTTGCTTCAGCCTGCAAGTTCTTCGTCCTACAGCTTGTGGAGCGTACATAAAGGACTCCCTGTAAACCTGATGTTGTTGCTGCAGTCCTGACATGCTGATGGTGTTCAGGGGGAAAACGGATACTCTGAAACACTCCTAAGAATTTTGTGTAGTTTTCTTTAGTCTTGTGGTTTCAATATCTAATTTTGTCAACTCTGATCCATTTTGTAGAGGATATGTGCTCGTGCCTAAGAATGGCCTATATTCTGTCTGGGCTTGTAGCAACATGAAATTGTTCTCTGATACCATCCATTCTTTAAATGTTCAGCCCTCCAGTCCTGAATTGTGTTTCCTGAGGAGGCTGTGTTTGAGATGAATCACTGGCCAGGCACTGGTGGCTCACGCCTGTAATCCTAGCTACTCAGGAGGCAGAGATCAGGAGGATCTCAGTTTAAAGCCAGCCAGGGCAAATAGTCCACAAGACCCTATCTTGTGGTGGGTGGGGGGGCTGGTGGAATGGCTTTAGGTGTAGGCCCTGAGTATCACACAGCATAAAGCAAAAATAGATGACTATGAGGCCTTTCTCAGGTGATCAGAAAAATATGAAAGATACTGTTATGCACTGTTGATCAGTTTTCAACCTTGTTCATCATATTTTAGGTGTTTGGTTTGTTTTTGAGGATTCCACTTTTTTTAAGAAGGTCTAGCAATTTTATTTTTATACTATGATGAAAATAGTTAAGCATCTTAGCAGTACATCTTTCAAAGCTTTGTATATAGCATGATACTGGTAATAAGGAATGTCAACTATTTCAAAACTTGGAACAGTAGCCAGGAGGCCCACCAGACAAAAATGATTTCTTCCTCCTGAGAGTTAAGCTGTGAGATTACACTTAATTGATCAAAGCAAAGATGTACCTGATCGCCTGAAGCATACAGGGTGGCCTCTGGGTTCTTGAACTCTTTATTAAAAGCACCAAAATAGAGAAGATACCAATTAGGAAGAAGGAAGTACCACAAGGAAGCATAGTGAAAGGTGGGCAATGGATGTCCAAGGCAAATGGAATTGAGGCAATGAGTTCAGAGTATCTTTCTAGTTAGCAAGAATATCCTCAATATGGAAATGGATGCTGGTGTGATTAGCGGGATCCTGCCTGTGTTGATGGATGCCATAGTGGGAAACTCCGAGCCCCTCATTCTGACTCCGTTTGTATCAAACAGTTAGAAGACTCACACAGAATATTCTGCCATTTGTGGTGGCACAGGCCTATAATCCTAGCACTCAGGAGACTAGGGATAGAGGATAAAGAGTTCGAGACTAACCTGAGCTACACAGTGAAACCTTGTCTCAAAAAAAAGAAATTCTTAGAGGTTGTAAATTTTAAATTTTGGGGAGCTGTTCTACTTATCCTTACCCTGGTGGCTGTGTTCCTGCATTCTACATGACTAAGACTGGACTTTTCCAAATGCTTCTGAACAATATATATCAACATTGAGGTTTCATATTCCTAAAGTGAATTTAACATCTTGGGCTAGACTTTGGTCATATTTTTTTTTCAGTTTTTAACCTTAGACTTAAACTATAATAGATTAAGTAAAACTAAGCTTTATTATAATCCAGATAATCACTAAAGAGATTGAAGCAAATGAATGGAAGAAAAAATATGAAGAAACCCGACAAGAAGTCTTGGAGATGAGGTTAGATTGGAGGCTTGGGTGGGGAGTTGATACTTCTGTGCATTGTTAGATGTAATATAGAAGTGTTTACTTAACCTCAGAGCTAACTGCTGCTGAGAACTTGATGTTTTGCTCTTTGTACTTTGAGAATATCATTGCATGGGTTACTACTGATTAGTTATTCAAATGGCGTAACTCATTTGGGTTGTTCAGACAATTATATGTCAGCAGAACTCACATAATTCTTTTTAAAAAGCATCAACAGAAATTTGTACAAAGTAACCATTTGGAATGCAGAGTCATAAGATTTATTGATACCTTCCGTGATGGAGGCATTGAAATTCATAATGCTTTTAAAAGGTTAGTTATCCATGGTAGCTTCAAATTACATAATCACCAAATAGATTATAAAAAGCATGTTAACAGCCAGGTGCTAGGGGCTCACACCTGTAATCCTAGCTATGAGGGAGGCTGACATCAGGAGAATTGCGGTTTAAAGCCAGCCTGGGCAAATTGTTCAAGAGACCCCATCTCCAAAATAACAAGAGAAAAATGAACTGGAGATGTAGCTGCTTTGCAAGCGCCCCAGTCCCACCTAAATAAATAAATAAATAAGCATGTTTACAGGAAATAAAATTGATCAACTTGTAAGTTGAAATCTTTTTATTTTCCCTGTTCACTCTCTAGAGAGTTAAGAGCCATTAAATGACAGATAGCATCAAAGAAGAGAAGGAAAAAGGCATAAATAATTCTCATATCATATAGCCAGGGCTGTAGTGACTAAGAAACATTTTAAATATGACTACTGTAATTTATGGCTCCTGTATTACTTGGTTTTGGAACATTTCCCAAGTGTAATGCCCTTTGCTGGGCTTGGTGAAGAACACACCTCCCTTACAGAGCTTATGGTAATCACCATTAGAAACTTGGGATGGAGTCCAGCATGCTGGACACCACAGTGAGGAATGGGGCAAGAGTAGTCATTTCTTATTGAGGCAGCTACAGGGAAGAACACCCAGCACTGTACAGGGTCAGAGGATGATGTTTCATTTCACGAGGTGAAAGGCTAACCCAACAGGGTGATCTTTAAAGTCTTTGAATAAATCAAATACTTTTGGAATTAGGACACTAAATCAGAGGGGACAAAGTGCCCGATTGGGGCTAGGAAAGGCTGAAGTCAGAGTGGATCTCTTAGAAAGAGCCCCAAATAATGTCTAACTTAATTTATAAGAGGTTGATTTGTCTAAGTGGAATTAACTTGTCTTGAGATATTTAAATAGGTGCATAGAAAAATGAAGGCAGGTTTTATACAAATAGGATAAAAGGCTTATTAGACATAAAATCTTAAGAAAAACCATTTATGACTTGGGGTGTAGCTCAGCAGCAGAATGTATGCTTAGCATGTAAGGCCCTAGATTCAATTCCCAGCACCAAAACCCCCGAGAAAACCCTCCCTTGTGCCGGGAACATAAACCTTTTGAACTTTAAAAAATCTTATATAATGTAAGAAAAACAAAAGAAGGGAGGGGCAAAGCAAATAAACTGATTATGTAAGTTTGTCATTGTATGTTGATGAGTTTGTTGGGGGCAGCATTTTTCTAACTTTCACTGCTTGAAAATTCTCTTCTCATAATAAATTCTTTTTTTCTTATTTAGGAAAATTGTGGCTGAATATGAAAAGACCATTGCCCAAATGATTGGTAAGGAGAAAGGTTTTTTATTTAGAGGAACTTGGATTTGAACTGAGGGCTCCAACTTGCAAAGTCATCACTCTACTGCTTGAACCACATCTCCAGCCCATTTTGCTCTGGTTATTTTAGAGATTGGGGGGAGGTCTCCTGAACTATTTGCCTGGGCTGTCCTCAAATTGCGATCCTGCCGATCTCAGCCTCCCAAGTAGCTAGGATTACAGGTGTGAGCCACTGGTGCTGAGCAAAGGAGAAAGATTTTTCTTTTTAGGATATGAGTCATTTTTTTCTAAGAAGCTGTCTTAGTATATTCAGGCTGCCATAACAGCATACCATAAACTGGGTGGCTTATAAAAATAAAAATTTGTTTTTCACACTTCTGGAGGTCCAAGAACAGGGCTCTGGCAGATTTGTGTCTGCAAGGGCCTGTTTCTCTCAGTGCCTGCCTGCTTCATCCTCACATGGTAGCGGGAGGGACTAGCTAGTTCTCTGGAGTCTCTTTTTTTTCCTCTTTTTTTAGTTGACATGTAATAATTTGCATACGTAAGGGGTGCAGTGATAATTGAAGTCAGGATAGTTAGCACTTCCATCATCTTACACCTTCATCATTTCTTTGTTGGGAGCCTTCAATTTCCTGTGTTCTTTCTAGTTCTTTATAAATGTATAATAAATCTTATAAGTGGTAGTCACCCTACTATGCTGTAGAACATGAATTTATTCCTCCTGTATTTTGATACTCATTATCCAAACTTTCTCTATTCCCCTCCCCTTCTCACTCCTTTTCTAGCCTCTAGTGACCACTATTCTAGCATTTACCCCTATGAAATCAGCTTATTTAGCCTTCACTTCCATATGTGACTGAAAACATGGAATTTTTCTTTCTGTGCTTGGCTTATTTTACTTAATATAATGTTCTCTGGTCAGGGATCACTTTTGTAAAGGTACTAATCCTATACCTGCCCCCATAATTATCCCCTGTATTATCTACTTTTCCCATTGCTATGACCAAAATACCTAATATAAACAACTTGAAGAAGAATTTATTTTGGCTCACAGTTTCAGAAGGTACAGTCCATGTTGCTTGGCTGTATACACTTGGGCAGAATATCTTGGCTTTGGGAGCAAATACTGAAGGAGGCTCTTCACCTGTGGTAGACAAGAGGCAGACACTCCCCTGATGACTTCCTTCCTCCAGCTATGCTCTACTTTCTGAAGTTTCCACTACCTCCCAAAATAGTGCCACCAGTTGAGGAACAAGTGTTTACCACATGAGCCTGTAGGGGACATTTCATATTCAAACCATAACACCCCTTCCCAAAGCTCACACATATACCATCTCATTGGGGGTTAGATTTCAACATATAAACAGTGGGGCAAAGAGCATAAACATTCAGACCACATAGAGACCCATGGATGATTTTTAGAGCTTAATACAAACTTCAATTTGTCTATCCCTTACCTTATTTCCATGTTAGATATTTTCTATAAAGTTTCTGAAAACACTGAATTAGTGAATACTGAAACAGTGGTTTTAGGAGAAGTACAGGATTAGGTTCCCACAAATGCCTGGTTATAACATTTCCATCCACTGATCAGTGCCTTGTCTTTTTGTATGTTTCTGTTGAAAGACACCTCATTTAATATCTATGGCTGTTCTATTAACATTGACCACCGAGCCAGCTGTGCTGTAATACATGTGTAAAGCAAGCTTACCTACCACTATCTTGAGGTACTTCGCAGCCTTCTTATGCTTAGGAACACTAGATAGCACTTCAGTGCCACCTTTGGGGCCACTTTAAACAGCAGTGTCACCAACAAAAATGCAGAACAGTGCTGCTAAGGGAAATCACAGAAAGGACTGGTTTCAAGAAGGCAGAGAATAGCCTTGTTCAGTCTCAAATAAGAATGTGCACATCAGGTGAGTAAAAATTTTCATCCCATGTCCACAAATGACTACAAAAGCCCATAGTATTGAATGAACTTTAGCAAGTAGGCAAATTTGCAAATTCTGTGAATAGTGAGGATCAGCTGTAGTTAGGTGGTTCTTCTTCCTCTTCCTCTTCTTCCTCCTCCTCCTCTTCCTTCTTTGTTTTCCAAGTTCTGATTTCTCTCTGTCAGACTCAGTGGTGCCTTTATAAAACAACAACTAATGGTTCTCCTATGTTGCATTTACAACATCTTCTAGTCGTTGTAAGGATTGTCTCCCTAAATAAAACCAGGTTTGATCTTTCAACCATTAGGTACTAAAATATGTTCTATTATCTCTATCACCAACTACCACACAGCTTGGCCATGGCTATCCCCTTGTGTGGAATATTGAGCTGCATGGCTCCCACTCTGGATTCTTTTGGGTGTCTGTTCAAATTTTTCCTCTGAGAGAGGCCATTCCCCCCATCACTCTTGCTCTACCTTGCTTTTTCCCATCACTGGTCACCAAATGTCTTCCTCCAACTAGAATAAGTCTTTGGGAGAGTTTTGTTACATTCATAGCTGTGTCCTCATCACCAAGAACAGAAGGCAAAACATGGCCTTCTGATATGCTTGACCGTCTGTTGACTAAAGCTTTGACTTGTGATTCACAGAAGATGAACAGAGGACAAGTATGACCTCTCAGAAGAGCTTCCAACAGCTGACCATGGAGAAGGAGCAGGCACTGGCCGACTTGAATTCTGTGGAAAGGTCCCTTTCTGATCTCTTCAGGAGATATGAGAACCTGAAAGGCGTGCTGGAAGGCTTTAAGAAGGTAGTGTCCTTTTCTGTCTGTCTCCCGGCTGGTGTTAACAGATCACCACACGTGTGTCAGAGAGGCAGGCAGTCTTTTTTGTGGAGCTCAGGGCCTGTAGGCCTTGTAACTTTTATTCCAGTAAAGCTGGGTTTTCTCAACTTTTTCTCCAAGAGGTTGTGTAAGCAGGTGATCCACCTGCTCATTCCTCTACTGGGTCAAGTAAGTGAATTCTAGATGTAACCCAAGTGTGGCACAGTGCACAGGAACTGGAGCCCTCAGACCTTCGGAGGATCTTAGAAATTTTGTTTTTGCTGTCATCCTTTCAATGTTAATAACAGAAGGGTTCCCAGTTCAAAATATCTAAGATGCATAGTCCAGAAGAAATTAAATGCAATCATTTAGTTGTGTTCTATCAATAAATGCACTTAGAGAAGCAAGATTCTTTTTATTTCCTTTTGTGGTGCCAGGAATCAAACCCAGAGCTTTCACATGCTGGCAAGTTCTCTACCAGTGCAATACATGCCTCACCCTTGAAATTCTTCATTTTAGGGGGAATTCAAGTATGATATACTTAATAAGAACCTTTGTAAATGCTACAGTGTACCCCCCGCCCAGCACAACAGCAATAATAACAAAAAAAGAAATTCTTCATGGTGCATGGCTATAATTCCAGGAGGCTAAGGCAGGAGGATCAAGAGTTCAAGGCCAGCCTGGGTTACATAGTGAGACCCTGTCTTAAAATAGCAATAGAAAAAATTTTTAAATAAAAATGAGACTGGACAACTTACATGGTGGTCAAGTTTCTGTTCAGTTTTAAATAAGTGACTTCCTAAAGAAGGTGTATTATAAACAACCTCCATTGTATGAGGTTGAAAATTAAAGACATGAAGAAATAATGTAGAATTTGTCTGGTGAGAACTACATGTGCCTATTTCAAGTTGACATGGTATAGAAAGTAAAGGCATCTGTACTAATTAGGCTTTCCCTTTTTTAAAAAATGAAAACTGATAAATGGCATATTACTAGTACAAGAAAAACAGAGCCAACTGTTTCTTTTGAACTTTCATTTTGAAACAGAATGAAGAAGCCTTGAAAAAATGTGCTCAGGATTATTTAGCTAGAGTTAAACAAGAGGAGCAGCGATACCAAGCCCTGAAAATCCATGCAGAAGAAAAACTAGACAAGTAAGAGCTTGAAGATATGAATCTCACTTTTCATAGTGTTGTGGGGAGATTGACAGAGGCAGAAATTTTATTTTTTATCTAAAAAGCTACATGTATTTATACATTTTGCTATCGGTATTCCTATTTGTAAAACAAAAATTCAGTGTTTTGCAACTTCAGGTTTCATGTTGTGTGTGTGTGTGTGTGTATGTTGTCTTTCATTTTGAACCATATCCTTTAGATGGTTAGAACATTAGAAAATATCCTGGCCTGCTTCCACTAGAGTTCCACCACATTTACCTCTAGATAATGAAGTGTTGCTGCTTTTTAGGTTTCCTTCTAGATACATGTTTCCCCCACTTCATTTGTATGTGTGTGTGAGATGCTGGGGATTGAACTCAAGGCCTTGCACATGTGTGGCAAATGCTCTACCACTGAGCTACAGCCCCAGCCCTTCCCACTTTTCCCACTTCTTTCTTATCTTCTAGCTTTATAGGTTTTTTGTTTGTTTGTTTGTTTTTGTCAATACTGAAGGTTGAAGTTATGGCTTTGTGCTTGCTAGGCAGGCTTCCTACCACTTGAGCCACACCTCTAGCCCTTTTTTGCTTTGCTTATGTTTTTGGATAAGGTCTCTAGTTTTCAGACCACAATCCTCCTACAAACCTGCCCACAAAGCTGGGATCACAGACATGTGCCACCATACCTGGCTTGTCTGCTGAAATAGGATCTCAAAAATTTGCTCAGGCTGATCTCAAACCACAATCTCCTTGGTTCTCCTGTTGAGAAGCTGGTATTATAAGGTGTTATTACAAGGTGTGTGCCATCACATTCTGCTGAATTGTGAATAATTTTTCTAATTTATCATTTATCTTTTGGGATTGGGTTTTTTCTCTTTTTGTTTGAGGGTTTTTTGTTTTTTGTTTTTTTTTGAGACAGGGTCTCAAACTTGCCTTAAACAGCCTGGCCTTAAACTTGCAATCCTCCTGACTCAGCCTGCCACTGACTCAGCCTGCCATGGAAATGTTTTGTGGTTTTTTGCAGTACTGGGGCTTGAACTTATGGCCTTGCTCTTGCTAGGCAGGTGCCCCACCACTTAAGCCGCTCTGCCACCTTTTTTGTATTTGGTATTTTCGAGATAGGGTCTCATGAATTATTTGCCTGTGCTGGTTTTGAACCACGATCCTCCTGTTCTCTGCCTCCTGAGTAGCTAGGATTATAGGTGTAAGCCACTGGTGCTTGGCAGAAATGTATTTTTTTTAAGTAATGAAATGTATCAGTCATTTCTTTTGCAACTTCTGGATTCCCTGTCATAGTAACAAAGATCTTCCTTGGTAGAAAATATTCTACCAATTTTTCTTTCTAGTGCCTTCATAGCTTAATTTTTTAAGCCCTTGAGTTCAATACATTTCGGAATTTACCTCAGGGAATGGTGCCAGCTTTATTTTGTATGTAACAAGTAATATGTACTTGTCCATTTTGCTGTCTGGAGTCCTATTTATAAAAACTTTTAAGTTTCTCTTTCTCCTTTCCACTTCCATAGGTCATTAAAGGTTTATTGCATGTCCCTCTAGTCTTTTGTTTGTTCCTTTTACCAATACTAACCAAAATGGTGTGGGAATTTTTTTGCACTTAAAAATAAAAGATATTGGGGTCATATTATACAATTTTTTTTTACTTAATAGTATATCAAGGCTATTTTTCTATGTCAGAACATAGAGCTCAATCTCATTCTTTTTATTAGGTTACAGGACTATAATATTTCTTTACTGATGGGTGTTTAATTTCAAAATTTTTTCCTTTGTAAACAATGGAAAAAATATTGTGCACTAAGCACAGACTGTTTCTATGACTAGATAATTAATAAAAGTGGAGCTGCCAGGTCAGAAGGCATTACATTTTAAGACACTGGGGTTGAACTCAGCGCTCACACATGCTAGGCAAGTACTGTACCACTTGAGCTGCACCCAGATGTGTACATATTAAAATGTCCTGGTTACCACCACTTTGTCCTCACAGACAGTGCCAGTTTTCATCCTTCCCATCACCATGTGATCCTGTCTGTCTCCTTGCATCTCTGCCAACACAGGACAAAGACCATTCTTGTTAATTTTTGCCCATCTGATAAGTGTTTTTTGCAGTTATCATTTGGGGGCAGGGGTAGTAGCTCAGTGGTAGATCACCTGTTAGCATACATGAGGCCCTGTATTCAAACCAAAAAACCCCAGAGGCTTATCATTTTAATTTGCATGTCTCTATTACTAGTGAGTTTTAGCTTTCTAAATTAACCAGCTGTTTGTCTAAGATATGTTCTTGCATTTCATTAATAAAATAACTTATATGAGGTTGGGGTTTCATAGACATCAGTGTTTAGAATCCTTACTCTTTAGCTGTGATGATTTCCAGAATGGTCCAATCCACTATTATACTCAGTTTTAAAAATTAAGACTGTGGTTGGGAGCAGACAAAGATCAGGAGTGTCATGGTTACAGGATAGCCCAGGCAAAAGGGTTGCAAGACCCCATCTCATCTGATGACTGGGAGCAGTGACACATGCTACAAGGGGTAGCACGAATAGGAGGATCGAAGTCCAGGTCAGCCCAAGCATAAAGTGAGACCCTATCTCAAAAATAACACAAAAAGGCTAGCAGAGTGGCTCAAGTGATAGAGCACCTGCCTAGCAAGTATGAGGTCCTGAGCACAATCCCCAGTACCTCAGAAAGAACAAAACAAACATCATGGCACAGTGGTCCACACCTGTAAGCCCAGCTACTTGGGTATCAGAGATCAGGCAGATCACAATTTGAGGCCAGGCTGGGTTGGGGAGCAGGGGTTAGCAAGACTGCAACTCAACCAATAAGCCAGGCATGATCGTGTTCTCCTGCGACCCTAGCTATACTGGGAGGCCATAAGTAGGAGGACTGAGGTCTGAGGCTAGCCCTGGGCCAAAAAAAAAAAAAGTTGAGACCTGCCTGAAAAATAACTAAACCAAAAGGGGTTGAGGGTTGTTTAGCAAGTGTGAGACCTTGAGTTCAAGCCTCAGTACCACCAAAAAAAAAAAATAATAAGATTGTTATAAAAACGTCAGTATTCCATTTTCTCATGAAATATAAAATTTGAAGAACATTGTGGCCCTTGAACTCAATCCTGGCATTGGTATGTGCCATAAAAGTTTCCTTAGCAGTTGCATGCAAGTTGAATTTTGTAGGTCACTACTTGTCTTTTCTCTGATCATGCAATCAGTTCTTTTAAGTGTGTGTGGATAGAAGTCAGTAGTTAATATCCTAACTCTCATTTGCCTGATGGCTAACCACATGCTTTTCTTTTCTTTATTCTAAACAAAAAACACCATACACAGAGCCAATGAAGAGATTGCTCAGGTACGCACAAAGGCAAAGGCTGAGAGTGCAGCTCTCCACGCTGGACTCCGGAAGGAGCAGATGAAGGTGGAGTCCCTGGAGAGGGCCCTTCAGCAAAAGGTACAGCAAGGGGTTTGGTCTACACAATCGCCAGACACTTGGCTCTTCTCCACAGTTGTTCACATAGGTCGTTGGTTTGTCCACAGTGTGCTTAGCTCACCATGGACCTGGGAAAACTGGCCTTGCCCTTCTACTCAGACACTTCAGCCTAGCTTCTTTGTGAATTGATTCACGGAAACACGTGGCTCCATTAACCTTCCTGCATTTTATATGGAGTAAGCCACCCACAGGAAGGTGCAGGGAGGAAGTTGCTTTCAACTGATGTGCAAGGGATTGGGTACTTCTTAGTGGGGGTTACAAGGCTACCTTTTGTTGCTTTTGTTTGCTTTTTATGCAACGTGTGAAGCCATTTTCCCCTTTCATTGTTTTAGATCATTGGTTCTCAATTAGGGACAGTTTTGGCCTCCAGGGCACATTAGGCAATGTATGGAGATGAATACTTGTCATGACTGGGAGATGCTACTATCATCTAGTGGGCGGAGTATGGAGATGCCAAGCATCCCATAATACACGTGGTCTCCATATCAGAGACTGTAGGCAAATTAAAATCAGCAGGTATTAGGGGACCCAAGTCTGGCTGCTTGCCACATGACAGGCCAATTAAATTGAGAGACAAAACGTTGAGATAAGGAAGGCAACTTTATTCCAAAAGCCAGCAATGAGAAGATGGAGGTCCCCTGTGCAAAGTCCATTTTGCAGAGAAGCTGATTTAGGAGTGGCTTATACTGTCAGGTGATGGGTGCTCCAAGACTGATGGCACCTTCAGTGGGTCAGATGGTGGTGTGTATCTAACCCTAATCACCTAGTCACTGGATGCTTTTCAGATCTGCAGGTCTCAAGAACAGAACCTTATTTCCTTGGGCTGTGCTTGTCACTGGTACACAGTTAACAGCTGGAGGTGGTAGCTACCAAAAGACCCTCTTGCTGACAACAAGACTCATTGTAATAAAAAACCTTAATGCTCAGCTCTGGTAGCAGCAGTTCTGTTTTTCACTACTCAGTAATTTTTAGCTCTTTTGTTTAAACGTCTCCCATGTTTTGCTTGCTCCATTTCCATTTAGGAGCTAAAGCATGGTGTTGGATGGTCCCTCAAACAGTATCCCTGGGATGCTTAGACTCCAAAATCCTTGTCCTTGGGGCTGCTGTTGGATTGAGTGAGACTCAGATAATTGTGTGTTTAGCAAGTTCTCCGTGATAACAAGAAAATGTGAGAACTCAGAGGCACATGGCCAGGCTTCAGGGGCCTCGTGACTCCCCTTGCCCTCAATTCAGTTTAGGTGCAATACTGAGTATCTTCTGCTGGGAAGAAGGTATGTGGACTTCCTTTTCTTAAAGGATCTGTGCTGTAGAAAAGTGAAGAACCCTGAGTTAGGGTATTTGTGTAGGATCTAGCCAGTCCTGGGACTATCTATCTATAATCAGCTTTGTCCAGAATACAGAGTAGCCTGCATAATGGTATCATCTGTCTTTCAGAACCAAGAAATTGAAGAACTGACAAAAATTTGTGACGAGCTGATCGCAAAGCTGGGAAAGACTGACTGAGATTCCTCCCATTAGCTCAGTAGCTCTGCATTTGGCTGTGTCTTTTGTGACCACAGTTACCTTGCCTTATCCAGGAATAATCACCCCTTTGCAGAGAAAAAAAGAAAAGAAAAAAAAAAGCACATGCCTCCTGCTGCCTGTCCTGCTTTGCTGCCCATGCAATAGCTCTGGAAGACCCTGGAGTCCAGTCTGGTCAGGAAGGAAGGAGGGTGACCTGACTGTGCCCCAGTCTCGCTGTCCCCGGCTGTAGGTTGAGTTAGGTGCTGAGTCTGGGTTTGTGATTTCTCTGTCTTTAGTTCGTCCTAACATCACTTTTACTTTTCCTAAGTTTGTTAAATTTCCAATTTTATGACTACTTGTTGGGGCTCATCTTCTCCACTGTTTGATGTTTTGTGACCTATTTAATCTTTTCATTTTCATTGTTATCAGTTTTATTGAAGGAAATAATTTGGCTTATTGTTATTTCCTGTTTATAAACAACAAGGGGCTCTGAGTACCCTTTTTATACATACTCTTACCCATACATATATATCTATATATGCTGCTTTTTCCCTAAAGCATAGTCAGATGAGAATGTCTCTGTAAAAGAATGTGTTTCCTTCATATATGTAAGACCCTACTTTGAAACAAGGTCCTGGTTCAAACGCCAACTTAAGCATTTGGGTGCTGAGCATAGTTGGCATGCACTTGTAGTCCCAGATACTCAGGAGGCTGAGGCAGGTGGGTTGTTTTAGCCTAGGAGTTCAAGATCCACCTGGGCAACATAGCAAGACCCTGTCTTTAAGAAAAAAAGAAAGAAAGAAAAAGGCAGCAGTGGTGGTATCCTTCTGTAATCCCAGCTCCTAGCTACTTTAGGCAGAGGCAGGAGAATTCCTTGAGCTCAGAAGTTATAGGCCTAGCAAGCCCAGGCAAAGTTAGTAGTACTCTATCCCAAAAATACAAAACAAAAGGTCTGAGGGCATGGCTTAAATGGAGCACTTGCCTAGCACATGCAAGGCTCAGGGTTCAATTCCCACTACCACCTCTCCCCGCCGCCAAAAAAAAAAAATGGTGGATTGAGGATGTGAATGCCACAGACTTTGGCATTCACATCTGGGGAAAAGTCTTTGCCCTGTTGGTATTTGGACACCCCTCAGCTCTGACAGGTATGGTTCTTGATCCTGAGATGACAAATAACATCTGTATTGAGTAGTGTGACCTCCTTCGGAGCTGGGCTTTGACATATCTTCCCTGGAGTTATTAGTCTCCTCTGCTTCAATTTATTGATACAAAATCAACAGCTCACCTTCGTTATCTATTTGAAATATATAAAGGAAACTTCATTGTGAAAAGCTTAGAAGATCTTATCTAATTAAAAGATAACTGCAGCCCATTACCAGTTACAAGATATAGGAGCAGTGTTTTGTCTTTGTAGGTGTGGTACATTGTTCTTCAGATGTTATGATAGAGGGGGAAAGGCAGCAAATGCTTTCAGACTTATGATGGAATTTTTGACAAAACAGGTAGTAAAAACCACGTGTCCCACTCCACAAATCAGCACATTGGGAAGTGTTTAAACAAAGACAGTTTGAATAGTGGAGACAGGAGTGCAAGAGCAAGCCCAAACAAGCAAAACCAAACTCTGCCAGCTCATACTAGACTCTTTTCCCAAAATGGAAATTTCCTACATAATGCCAGTGAATTCCCTTCCATTCCAGAGGCAAAACCAAATCCTCTCTTCTGTCATAATCCTACACCCTGAAAGTCTTCAAGGTGATACGCACTGTATTCAGTACATGTGTGCTTCCCTGCTTCTCTTGTAAAACTGTTGCATGAGCCAAGCTCAGCAGTGAATTGTGCCTCGTGGAGAACCTCTGTAGATCTTACAGATGAGTATTTCTTTAGCAGTGTTTTACTCATGTGGGTGCAAGTCTTTAGCACCAGGGAAGTCAATAATGTCTTTTCAAGCCAGAAGTCATATTTTACCAGTAGGCATTTATCATAATTGGTGCTTAGGCTGTATTTTAAAGCCTATTGTCTTAACATTTTGTACAAAACAAAAAAGAACAACAGAAGTTTTCTGTGGTTGGAGAAGTGGCTTGACAATCATTTGGGTTTTGATAGTAGTCACTGTGGCTTAATATAAATGCTGTACCAGTAGTCATTGTATCAAGTACAAGTGTCTCCTGGTGGCATAATCATTTTCCTCTCTTAGTCCTCTGCTACAAAGTACAGGTGCAGAAAGAAGTATTGCAAAACCTTTTGCTGCTATGTTTTGGTGACATATCCATGTTTACTTGTTTTATACTGACCTGTTTTAACTGTGAAAGGCTAATAGTGGTCTCCATTATAAATCCATAGTCATTTTGTTTCCTTTAAAACATTTTGTTTGCAGTGCTAGGGAGTGAACCCATAGTCTTGCACATGCTATGCAAGTGCTGCATTCCCTGTCCCAGTCATCTTTTTAAGCTTTTTGTGTATTTTAAAAGTACAGTGATGCTACGTGTTAAAACAAGTGATGACAATCCTTCCCTAGCACACTGGTAGAAGAGACTTCCTAAAAACTAGACCTTGGTGAGTGAAGTTGCTGCACCCGAATGCGAAAGGGCCCTTGTTAAGTAATATTTGCCACTGGCCTCTCTCAGTCATACCAGTGTAAGAACATGTCCACCATTCTAAATTGACAGATGGAGGCTCTCCAACAAGAGTAAAAATGTAGCCTTGCACAGGCTGGCAAATCAAGAGAAGAATGAAGTATGTGTATTTTCCTGTAAAAATAAGCCAAAAAAAGTTTTTAGAACTCTGGAGAGGGGTTGGGGATGTAGCTCAGTGCAAGAGCACTTGCCTGGCAAGTGCAAGGCCCTGAGTTCGGTCCCCAGCACTGAAAAAAAAAAAAAAATGGGAGGGAGGGAAATAGAAAAAAGCAAAAGAACTCTGGAGAATAAGAATATAGTCAAGTTTGTTTAAACAAAACATGAGAGCCAAATTATTTGTTAGGCAGTTTTTTTAAATGCCAAGTATAGTGGCCCATGCCTGTAATCCCAATTATCTGGAAGTGGAGGCAGGAGGATTAAGAGTTTGAGACCAGCCTAGGCTACATAGTGAGACCCTGTCTCAAAAAACTGAGGGCTAGAGGTGTGGTTCAGTGGTAGAGTTCTTGCCTAGCCATATGCAAGGCCCTGGATTTGATCCCCAGCACCACAGAAGGAAAACAAACAAACAAACAAACTGTTAGAAAAAAGGGCAAGGGAACTAGAAGGAAGCTGCTGACTTGGTGATTTGGAATACTAGGTGGTCTTGTTGAGACTCTACATCCAGAGCCACGTCTTCAGTTTCTAACTTTGCCAGAGTATTGTGATAGGAGACAGACTAGTTTACCATGTTTTCAGCTAAGACAGTTGGTTACAGTCAGACTTCTCAACATTTCCTTTATTTGGAAAAACTCCTTGAAGCCAGTGACTTTCCCAAACCTTTTGTTCTGTGAAATCCTGCTGGAAACACTGAGTAGCCCAGGACACCATGGTTTCCATCTTCTTCAGACCCAGCCCAAATTAGGGAGTGCAGAAGCACATGATGGGAAAAGCTGAGGCTTGGCTGCCTTCCAGAGCAGCATCTAAGGGAAGATTAGCTGTCATTTGGTAGGGTAGCTCAGATTGAATTTTCTTCCCAGCGGTGTCTGTGTCCCTGTCTACCTGTTCACCCTTGGCAGTACTGCAGACGAGTGCTTAGGTACTTAGTAGACAGCCCTGAATTAGTTCTGTCTAATTAAAAACGAAGAACAGACTGCTCTGAGCGTTCTTGGCTGAAGCAGCCAATTGAAGCTTTCACTTCTAGAAAAGTTAGCAAAAGGCGAGAAGTAGCCCTGCAGCTCACGAAGGGTTTTTAGAACAGTGCTGGAAGTCTTTGCACAGAGTTGGAAATGACTTGGCCATTTTTTTTTAGTGGAGTAAGCATTCTAAAGCCCCTTTCTGTTTCCTTTGGTTTTTCATTTTAATTGATCACCATCTCATGAATTGTTAATGGCTATTACTGTCTCTTTGTAGTACTGTGACTGTTTGAGCTTGCTCTCAGATGGGTTTCTTGCTTCACTTCTTCTTGGGAAGAGAGAAACTAGTGTTGAAAGATTAAGTGACTCAGGCAGGGGATTTTAAAGTAGAGATGTATTTATTATGAAGAATTTTAAAGATAACCTTACTATTTGATTATTAAAGAACAAATATAGTCTGGGAATCCCGGAATGTCAAGCCAAAGGTCTAAGAAGTCATCTTCTTTCAAAGATTTTAATAAAGAAGTCATTTTGAGGAGACTTCTGTCCAAAAAGGTTTGACTGGCCTCCAGATTCCAGTTATTTTTAAAAAGCAATTCACCAGGTCTGGGGATATAGCTGTAGTGCACTTGCCCAGCATGCACCAGGCCTGGCTTTCATTCCCAATACCACAAAAAAGAAAAGGAAGCAATTTACCATGCAGTCACCACATTTCCCAAACAGTAAAGGTGAAGGAAGTGATAGGACCCACCCTTCTGTCCTAGGAGCTCCTCTGGAAGAGAGCACATGCATAGCACTCCCCATTGAGGACCGTCCTTGGTGCCAGAGCCTGCGTTCTGGAGACTAGAGATTGCACTTTTTGTAGTTTTTCATCCAAATGTGATCCCATTCCTGTGCCTCTTAGCATGCAGTTAGATTTGGACAAACAAGATTCCTAAGGAATGACTTAATTAACTATAATATGGTTACAGCTATTATATAAGTATATAGATTTTGGTTATAGTTCTAATATGAGTTGTTGTGTGCGATGCTGGCCTGTGGCAGTCTGTACGATGCTTTAACTGTTTGGAGGGGCCAGGCTGAGTGCTGAGGTGTGTCCTAAGCCTTCCCTGTATGGATTCTTCACTTCTCGACTGTCAGGATGCCACTCTGTCCCCTTTTAGTGGTGTCTGGAATATATTCCATGTCATTAACTGATATGCTATATTTATGAATAATTTTCAAATGGACATAAAAAATTTGAACTCTGAAACTACATCCAGTCCAGATACAGGGCAGTGTATAGGTCACACCTTGGCCTCAGCCTTGGCCTCCGCCTCAGTCCTTCACAGCCACTGAGCATTATTTAAAAACAGAGGTAGCAGTAAACTTTTCAGTCAGTATTGCTGTTAGCAAGTGTGTGTTTGCCAATAGATGCCCACTGTGTAAGGTGCCAACCAGTAATGTGTATTGCACATCTGCCTCCACTGTGTCCCTGAAGCATGGGCGGAGCCCCTCACCTGGAGGGGTGAGTGCCACATTGACTCCTGCTGACAGGATGGCGTGGGATGGAATCATCATCTGCATAGATTTTATATTCATAGTAATTTCCCTTTTTATATGTCAAGTAAATATTTGTAAAAGTTATACTCACAAATGAAATTATTATAATTACTAATATATTTTTTCCATGTTTCATCGCCTGAATAAAAACTGTTTACCACTGTTAGACCTGGGTGTGTGTTGTTGTTTTTCCTGGTTATAGGTCATTTTATCCCTGAGTGTGAAAATTTATGGCAGCTGTATTATGAGTTCCACATTTCAGCCTAAAAATAGCAAAGATGTCATTTTCTCTACACTCATTTGTGGTTTTGTGCACTTGGTTGGATATGTAATTAAAAACAAACAAACTGGAATTCAGACTTTGGCATATAAATGACCATTACTTTGCATCTGTGCAAACAGTTTTCAGCTGCGAGCTTCTTTTTGCTTAGGACGTTTTTCAAGTCTCAAGTTAGAAGTCAAGTCACCCCAAGCTTTCTGAATCGTTGAAAGACACAGGAAAAGCCAGGGCTGTGCAAACATTACAGCCCACAGAAAGTAGTTGATGTTTTAGGTTTCTTGTAGGTTAGTACTAAGAAAAAACTATCAGTACTGGCCAGGCCAAGCCACTTAAAGGAGCAAGGGATGGGGCAGGAAAGTTTGCTGGTTATATTACTGGAAAAGATAAGAGGATAGTCAAGTTCCATTTTACAACTTAGGAAAGGATGCCCTAAGAAAATCAGCACACTGTCCGTTCCTTATCATTCGCCTGTCCTAAGACATGGCAGCCTGTGAAGTTCCTCAAAGGAGTGTTTCTCACCAGTGTGTTCCTGAACTGCAAAGAAAAGCCTATAAAAATCACTGAAGGGAGTGGTACAGCCATTGATGAAATGCTGAACAGGCAAATCTCATTTCTGAGAATTGCTGGAAAAAAATAAGATGGGGTTTACTCTCTACCCTCCTAGTTTTACTCTTAGCTAATTTAAGACCACTAATGTTTTTCACAGTTTTAAAAATAGGAGTCATAGCTTCATCTTAATGAGAGGTAATAAAAAAATGTTTTACACAGTACAGGGTTTGTCGAACACAGGGCTTTGTGCACACTAGACACCACTGAGCTACGCCCCCCCACCTGCAGCAAGCAACATTTTAAATATCAGAAGTCATTGCGGAAGTTAAGGATAAGTATTGGTTCATGAAATTTGCTTCAGATACAAATGTACGTGTACTAGATCATGACAAAAAGTTATTTTCTTGCTACAAGTCAGTATGAAAAACTTGATCTAGGCAACTTACAACCTTTTATAATAGAAACCAAGGCCCAGAGAGGAGGGGTGTAGCCAAGGTTGTGTATTAGAGAACACTGTTGTAACAAAATAGGTAAAACTGAATAGCCAGTTAGTCCTTTTTAAGCTTTTAAAATCCAAATCCTCCCAGGTTTGGTTAGTATTTATATCATTCCCTAAGTAGGCCTTTCAGGACTGGTCAATAACAAAACACCTTTTTACTACATTCGTTGACTCACCAAATACTGGTTCATCTATAGAGTTTAAAGTGAAACATGAAAAGTTTTGGGATAGTTGACTAAAAAAATTGTTTCTATATTTGATTGAAATCTATTGAATATAAATGATATTAAAACTATTCTTTCCCAGCATAAAGTAATTCCATGTCTACATTTCTTAGCTCAGTTGTGAGTTGTAGGTTGTATCATCTAGGTGTGTGTGTGAGGATGGGGGTATAGAATAAGTAGTGCTTGTGATCTACGAGAGAACTCTAACCTCAAAACAGGACCAGATGACTTGTGGTCATTAGGTTGTGTGTTCAGACTGTTCAACAATCTAGGAGAAGAAAAACTTCACAGAAAGGGTGTTGATACAGGTTAAGCACAGAGTCACAGTGGTAACACAGCCTCCTAGTCAACCTGGATCAGATCCCAGCTCCCTGGGCCTCAGTTTTCCTAAATCCTGGCCTAGTAGTTCCTGTCTCAGAAGGTGGTTGTGAGGACTGCAGCAGTAGTGGGTGCATAGTGGCCCTCAGGTCCTTAATAAAACCTAGAGTTTAAGAAATTCTCAGAGGCGGGGGAAATAGGTCTGCAGTAGAGCACTTGCCAAGCATGCAAGAGGCCACCCTGGCTTCAGTCTCTAGCAACACACACACACACAGGACTCCTCTTTAGAGCCAACTGTTTTCATTAGTTTGGTTAGACATCTCAAAATAACAAAGCTTTGGAAACTTAGGGTTGCCTAACTTTGTTCTTTCACTTGAGACTGGTAGAAGGTGGAGGAATTGAGAACTAGCTGAGGATAACATCCCAAAGTCAGGATGACTGAGCTGTAAAACAAAGAACAGGAATCCTATACCTACACCAGCTAGAGAACACTAGGTTTTCTTATGCTCTCTATTTGTCCTTTGCCAACATTCCTCTGAAGTTTGGTTTTGTGGGGTATATATTCATGCACAGACTGAAATGTACCTCAGTTAACAAAGGCAATTTTTGGACACTTGAAATGAAAGGGTAACTGACATTTGAGTTTCCCGTACACATTTGTTTTGTGTGTTATAAATATGGTACATGAACTCCATGCAAGTGTGGTGATTTTGTTAACTGATAGGGGGAGATGGAGCTAGAACGCATGTGGTATCTGTCAGCTAGGAAGCTGGCGCTGGCATTTGAACCCTGATTTCTTTGATCTCACTTTCCATTCTCCTTAGGACTGCTCCATTTGGAGCATACTTTGGAAAATACCATCTACCAATACAGAGGAGAACTTGTTATTCACTAAGTGAATTACCTTGCTCTTTTCTCATCTCCCTCGGGATTGTTTCAGTGAACTTCAGAGACACCTTTGTATAATCCCATCACCAAAGCTCAGTAGTATGAGAACATGAAGTCTGCTCAAAGATGTACGGTAAGTTACAACACTGCACAGGCATCCTTAAGGAAGAATAAAACTCCAATTCTTTTGGGCACCCATGTCTCCTGGAAAGAGCTTTGGTGTGGAACACTGAGACGTGGGTTTTAGTCCTAGCTTTGGTCAGCTGCATTGGACAGGCCCTTAACGCCTTCATTTGAACTGAGAATGTTAGAAGGAACCTTACTGTGATTTTGTCATTTTACAAGTTTCCCTAAAGTGTTATGAGAAAATCCCTGAATTTCCCTTTTAAAGTCACTAAAATACCTGCTTGAGATATGTTGACCATAGTGGATGTGCCATAAGCCAGTGAGTCCACAAAAATTTCCCATGTTTGCTTTGGAGACAGAATTGAGAAAGGTGAAGAAGTCACCAGCCAGCATCACACAATAAGGGAAAAAGCCCGGGTGCAAACCCAACCCATATCCAAGTCCAGGCTGTCATTTGTTCTGGTGGCCCACCCTCTCTAGAGCTCTGTTGTCCCCACGATGAAGCTGAGTTAATTCTCTAAGAATTAATTCTCTCTGAGAGCCATTACAGCCACTATCCTCAGCGTTCCTATGATTCAAGAAGACACACTCTGAACACCTTCCTGAGAGATGCTCACAGGCCCAGCAGTTTAGCCGTATGCTCTGTGAGAGGACCAACTTATATTTTCACATCTCTGAGAATAAATGGACCAATTTTTTTGAGTCCTTAAGATATGCAAACATTCAACTGTAAGACATTGTATACACAGGCATTTTTATTTTAGGCATCGAAAATGACACAATTTGCTAATTTGGTGATTTCAGGCACAATTAGCTAATTTGTGCATATAAGCATCATCACAATCGTTTGCTAAAATATTTGAGTCCAGACAGCCCCTCCCTGTGATGTGCAGTAACGAATGGCCTTGCTTACTACAACTTGCCTTTGATGAAGTCCTGATTTTTTCAGGCACACTTATTTTTATTTCTCCCTTGTAGTTGGTTTTTATAAATTACCAATTTTCAGCAAAAATAAAATTTCTTAAAGTGTGATTTTTAGCATCAGATTGCAGTGCCAATGTATATTATGGTCACTAGGGGGCGTCACTCCCAAAGGCTTGCCATCTTTAGAGCTGTTTTACAAGCTGCCAGTCAAAGCACATTTTGGAGGTTGTGAATGAGAAGAAAAGAGAAAGGAGTGAATACTCGTTGTACAAACAAATAGTGAAGGTAAGCAGTATTTCCTGAAATTTTTATTACACTTACAGGTGTATTGATTACAGTTTTAAATGTCGGGTTGGGAGCCTGAAAAGTTTAAAGCCATTTTTAAAAAGATGAAACGCCACTAACTTAAGATCATGAAGGAGGGGGCTGTTGGATCAGACAAGGTTTTTATAGAAGTAAAAAAAGAACTTATGGTTTTAATACCTTTTTTTTTTTTTAATGTGGTGCTGGGGAAGGAACTCGGGGCCTCACTGATGCTAGGCGCACCCTTTCCCACGAAACAGCTCCTTGACCTTTCTACTTTTTAAAAATAAGCTATGGAGGTAACTTGAAGAAATCAAAACTTCAGGGACCTGAAGCTGCATTCTGAGAATTCCTTCCTAATTGTCAATTGAGATGGAAAAAGAGAAGAGGAAGTTGCGGGAGGGAGGGGTATAGAAAGAATAAAAGCCTGTGGAACTACTCTAAGAAAGATTAAAAAAAAAAAGAAAAGCAAACTTCTTTCCTTCTCCATCCGCAGCACACCAAACAACCCCTCCTGTGGCAACAGAGGGCAGCTTGCTAAAGTTCAAAGACTCATTTCTGCTTTGCTTCCCAAGGCCAGAATCTAAACTGACTCCCAACTGGCAAAGTGCAGCCTCTGGGCTGAGGCTGTGAGGCTCTGGGTTCATCCCCGGAACTGTGAAAAAGAAAAATAAAATGAAACCACCTCTGTTAGAAGTAAAACCTCTCTTTCATGACACATTCTTACACTTAACTCTCTGCTGCTCAGTTCTTAATTATAAATATTTGTATAAGCCATAAACAAGACTGCCTTTAAATCATAACTGGATTTGAGTGATTTTTCTGTTATCTAGCAATGCCACTCTTCAGCTGGGCAACCAAAAGCAATTTAGGACACGTGCTAGTTAAAGAACTAAGTAACCAAGTCACAAGTTTACCACAGACTCAGAAATGTAATAAAATTTAAAGTTGAATTCAAGGCTTTGAATTGAGGAAATAAACTTGAGGAGACACCAGGACCACTCACCCACCATGTGTCGTGTAGGTAGAGGGCTGGCAAATAGTATGTACATTGGAATACCAGCTCCTCTACTCCTCTACGCATTTGTAACTTATTTTAGGATAATTTTATTTTATTTTATTTTTTTTCATTTTTCTTTTATTATTCATATGTGCATACAAGGCTTGGTTCATTTCTCCCCCCTGCCCCCACCCCCTCCCTTACCACCCACTCCACCCCCTCCCGCTCCCCCCCTCAATACCCAGCAGAAACTATTTTGCCCTTATTTCTAATTTTGTTGTAGAGAGAGTATAAGCAATAATAGGAAGGAACAAGGGGTTTTGCTGGTTGAGATAAGGATAGCTATACAGGGCATTGACTCACATTGATTTCCTGTGTGTGGGTGTTACCTTCTAGGTTAATTCTTTTTGATCTAACCTTTTCTCTTAGGATAATTTTATACTTAACAGAAAGTTTGCAAAGATTCTGAACTTTTCTTTCTTTGGTGGTCAGCTCTCTACTTCCTATGTCTTGTCCCCCTAGTGTGCATTTGTCCATTGAGCATGCACTGAGTAGATGCTGATGGGAGAAAGCGGTTGTCTGTGTCTTTCTCCTTTTCCTCCCTCCCTCCCTCCCTTCTTCCTTTTTATTTCAGTAATGGGACTTGAACTCAGGGCCTTGAGTATGCTAGGCAAGCATTCTGCCATTGAGTTCTTCCCCTCTTCCCCTCCCCCTGCATTCCCCTTTCCTTCAGACATTTGTCCTGATATGGTACAAGAAAGGACTGTGAACTTTTCATCTCCACCTTGGCAACAGGGATTACTGGTTATAGCAAAATCATGACATTTGGGCAACCCCTTTCCCAATAAGGCATATTTAATAACTTTTTTTAAAGTTAGAAAAGGACAAATGAACATGCGATAATTCACCCTAGATGAAAGAAAGGCTTCTTTCGGTTTCTTCTCTGTGTGCTCTGTGCAGAGCCCAAGTGAAGTTTAGAGAGCTGAGGTCAGGCCTGGCTGTGCTGTAAGGCCCCGGGATTGTCCCTTTAATTCTGCTGTCCTCTTTCCTCACCTGGACACCTGTGAAATTCAGGAGTTCAAACTAGCTCTCTGACTGTATTCTTTTGGAAACTACTTATGTGTTTGAGTACTCTTAACATTTTAAGAGTAAACTCGAGCTTAAAACTTGAGCTCTTTGCCTTTACTTTTATTTTAGTCATACTCGCCTGATACAGCTGTTCTCCTCAATTATCAGGTTATAGCCCTGCACTGAGTAGCGCCACTTTTTATAGGATTCCTGTTTGAAAGTCCACCATACAGATTAACATTTGCCTGCGACCCACCTGGAATCAAATCATAGACAAATGAATTAATAAGCAGATAAATAAATAAATACAGGTGGGGTGGGGTAGGAATAAACAAACAAGAAATGCAATTGTGAGCCTGTAAACCAGCGTTTGACTGCACCTGGGTGTGTGACTCTAAATCAGCGATTTTAGTGAGCAGAGGGTTCTCTTGGCTTCAGGCAAAAGCTTTTGTGCTGTCTGGGAGGCATGATGAGGGAGAGGAAGAGGGAGGAAGTGACTTTTGTAGGCAGCATCTGTAGGTCCCAGATGGAAGCATTTCAGTTTTGTAGGTGGATCAAATTCTGTATCAGTTCCTTTGGGCATTGATTTGCCCTTTTTTTTTTAATTCTGGAAAATTCCTAGTTCTGGTCTATAAAAGTGAGCAATGCCCATAATATAAAACAGCCTGACAATTCTCTGGGCTCGTCTGGAAAATGTATCTCGTGAATCCCACTTTTTAAAACAGCAAGTATTACTTAGATTTGTTTCTACAACACTGGGCTCTAAAAAAGACTTAAAGCAGGTTACAGGCAGGGCAGAGAACCATCAGTGTCAGTTAAGATTCCACATAAACTAAGCACCAGTGACTCACTCCTGTAATCCTAGGTGCTTGGGAGGCTGAGATCCTGGTTTGAGGCCAGCCCCAGCAAATAGTTTGCTCCAAACTAACCAGAGCAAAATGAACTGGAGGTGTGGCTCAAGCGACAAAGTGCCTGCTTTGCAAACTTGAAGGAAGCCCTGAGTTCAAACCCTCGTCCTGCCAGATCTCAGATGAAAGTGAAAGTGACAAATGACTTAGCTGACCCTGTTGGGACAGTCATTGCTACCATCTACCCAGCAGCATGGGCCAGCCAGAAGCAGCATCCTTTCCTCAGGAGGAGCAGAATCTGCTGTGGTTCAGCAAGTCACTTCCCTAAAATGTCTACCTTTTGCCCTGTCTACCTGTTACTTAATTTAACAGACATTATTTCAGTTTCTATTACCAGGGAAGGATCAGATTTAAGTTTTCATGGGTAAGGTAAAATTCTTGCCTTTAATATGCCCTTACCTGATTGAAGGATCAGAAAACTTGGCCCAGAGCCAAGTCCAGCCCAATGCCTGCTTTCATGTGGTTTTCAAACCCAGTGAGGCCTCTTCACTGTCCTCCCCAGCACCACGTTGTGACCTTTGCCAGAAGACGTATGCCTAAATTTCACAGAACAAGAGGAACTGTTCCTTACCTTGATATTGTAAAATACGAACAAGGGAGCAATTAAAACCGTGTTTTGAAATCTGAGTTGTTTATAAGCTGAAGTGGTAGAAGGAGAACCTGGGCTTCACCCCCAGCAGCACGGAGTAGAATGCTAAAGTCAGAACTAACTTGAAATGTCAGCATAGGGAAGGAGTTCAGGACAGGCCTCCCAAGACACGCTGCCTTCACATATTGGTCATCTAGGGCGAAGGCCTTGGACACTAGCAGGTTTAAGGACTCTCTGACCTCCCCTTTTCTTCCTGAAGGCAGGAGATGAAACTCCCAAGCAAAAGGCTCCCTCCCTTTCCCAGGAGGACAGTGTTCTTATCACAAAAGCCAGATGGCTTTTTGGGAGACCTGCGCAAAGCATCCTTGCTCAACACGTCGCAGTGCGCAATTTGCTTTCCACAATTTCCTACTCTTTGTCAACTCAGTGTACAAGTGCTCAGCACTGCTTCTTTGGGCCTTCTTTTTTCTTGTGACATCTCCCATGTTCATGGAAGCAAAATCTGTGTGAATTTCCCTGTTAATCTGTCTTCCTGATCCAGCTGGAGACCCTAGGAAGATGGAGAAAAATCTTACTTCCCCTGCAATATTTGTTTGATTTTTTACTTTTAAATTAATTTTATTAATTTAGTTGGTGGTACTGGGGCTTGAACTCAGGACCTCATGCTTGCTAGGAAGGCACTCTACTACTTGAACCATGCCTCCAACCCTAATTATTTATTTTGAAACAGAGTGTCACTATGTATCCCAGGCTGGCTTCAAACTCCTGATCCTCCTGCCTCAGCTTCCCGATTGCTAGAATTACAGGCCTGTGCCAACATACCGGCAAACTTACTTTTAATCAGTATAAGGCAGGAGGGTCTTGGAGATCAAGGCCAGCCTGAGCTATATATCGAGACCTGTCTCAAAACAAACAAAAACCCCACAAAATTGTACATATTAATGGGATAACATGATGTTTTAATTCAATTACTGTAGACATTGTATACTACTTAAGTCAGGTTAAATATATCTATTTCCTCAAACATTTACTTTTCTGTTTTGTTTTATTGAGACAGGATCTTTACATAGCTCAGGCTGGCCTCAAACGCTCAACCCATCTGTCGTGGCCTCCTGAGTGCTAGGATTACAGGGCATACCACTGAGTCCAGGCGTTTATCCTTGCTTTGTGGTAAAATCCTCCACAGTATTACAGAAGATGGCTAATCAAACTCCTACCATGTAACTTACTGGTCAAAGAAATGCTACTTTCTGCAGATTAAAAAGTATTACTGCCAGGGGATAAGACCTTTAAAGGTTATCTAGTCCCACCCTGTTTTTCACAGACGAAAACATGCATGGCAGATGAGCTGTCCAACCCTGTGTAGTAACTCTGTGGCACTAGTAAGACTGTTAACTGAGACATGCCTTCCACACAATGACTTTACCTTTCTTTACCTTTCCATGAAGTGGATTGAAGAAAAATAAAGGTGATCTCTCAGTTTTAAAGAGAATTCAAGTGGTAGAATGCCTGCCTAGCAAGGGCAAGGCCCTGAGTTCAAACCCCAATACTGCCAAAATAAACAACAACTAAAAACCAACAACAGAGGAGAAGTGGGCTGGACTGTAGCTCAGTGGTAATGCACCATGCAAGAGGTGAGAGAGGGAGAGAGACAGGGGAGAGGGGAAAGGGGAGGAGAGGGGGAGGGAAGGAGGGAGAACAAACAGTAGAATCAGTTTGAATTTGAATTGTTAAGAAATGGGAAGTTGGTGACAGCCCTGAATAATGGTCATTTAAAAACTATCTGTTCAGGTGCCTCTGGAGTAACCTGTGTCACAGTCTTTTGGGTATATCCCCAAGAGTGGTACTGCTGGATCAAATGGTAGATCAATGTCTAGCTTTTTAAGTAGCCTCCAAATTTTTTTCCAAAGTGGTTGTACTAGTTTACATTCCCACCAGCAGTGTAATAGGGTTCCTTTCCCCCCCCCCAATCCTCGCCAACACCTATTGTTGGTGGTGTTGCTAATGATGGCTATTCTAACAGGGGTGAGGTGGAATCTTAGCGTGGTTTTAATTTGCATTTCCTTTATTGCTAGAGATAGTGAGCATTTTTTCATGTGTTTTTGGGCCATCTGAATTTCTTCTTTTGAAAAAGTTCTGTTTAGTTCACTTGCCCATTTCTTTATTGGTTCATTAGTTTTGGGAGAATTTAGTTTTTTAAGTTCCCTATATATTCTGGTTATCAGTCCTTTGTCTGATTATTTTCTCCCACTTTGTGGGTGTTCTCTTCAGTTTAGAGACCATTTCTTTTGATGAACAGAAGCTTTTTAGCTTTATGAGGTCCCATTTATCTATGCTATCTCTTAGTTGCTGTGCTGCTGGTGTTTCGTTGAGAAAGTTCTTACCTATACCTACTAACTCCAGAGTATACAGCCAAGATGCCCCACCACTGACGAATGGATTAAGAAAATGTGGTATCTATACACAATGGAATTTTATGCAGCCATGAAGAAGAACGAAATGTTATCATTCGCTGATAAATGGATGGAATTGGAGAACATCATTCTGAGTGAGGTTAGCCTGGCCCAAAAGACCAAAAATCGTATGTTCTCCCTCATATGTGGACATTAGATCAAGGGCAAACACAACAAGGGGATTGGACTTTGAGCACATGATAAAAGCTAGAGCACACAAGGGAGGGGTGAGGATAGGTAAGACACCTAAAAAAT
Source organism: Castor canadensis (assembly GCF_047511655.1). NCBI lineage: Eukaryota > Metazoa > Chordata > Mammalia > Rodentia > Castoridae > Castor > Castor canadensis. The sequence goes on along the minus strand of NC_133399.1, from coordinate 57,923,093 downwards.
TAGCTAGCATTTGTTGCCCTTAACGCAGAGAAACTAAAGTAGATACCTTAAAATCAACTGAGGCCAATAGGAAAAGGGGACCAGGAACTAGAGAAAAGGTTAGATCAAAAAGAATTAACCTAGAAGGTAACACCCACGCACAGGAAATCAATGTGAGTCAATGCCCTGTATAGCTATCCTTATCTCAACCAGCAAAAACCCTTGTTCCTTCCTATTATTGCTTATACTCTCTCTACAACAAAATTAGAAATAAGGGCAAAATAGTTTCTGCTGGGTATTGAGGGGGTGGGGGGGAGAGGCAGGGGGCGGAGTGGGTGGTAAGGGAGGGGGTAGGGGCAGGGGGGAGAAATGACCCAAGCCTTGTATGCACATATGAATAATAAAAGAAAAAAAAAACTATCTGTTCAAGGAAAATCAAAGCTAAGTAAAAAAGTTTTCACTAATGATTGTGTGTATGTACATAAAGACAGGCAACTCTTTTCTGAGCCTATTACATAGAGCAACTGCACTCTGGTCTGAAGAGAACTTCATTTGCTTGCCTTTCCATTGGTGAGGGCCAGGCTCTTTTAAGTCAGGTACTAGAAAGAGCCCCCTCCCCTTTGCTTAGCCTTAGGGCCTCACACTAAGCCTGTCTTGTTGGTCCTGAGTCTCCTCTGGCTGATGGCACCTGGGCAGAAGGATGACCTGCTAGGATGGGTTCACCATCCTTGACCTCCACTGGCCTCAGGCATCTGAGACTTAGTAGCTCTGGCTGGGGTGGGGAGGAAGATAACCTTCAGAAGGGGAAAATATTTTAGTAAACAGTACAAGGATGGGACTCAGTGGTAGAGCACTTGCCTAGCACTAGGATGCCCTGGTTTCCATCCCAGAATAGAGGGAGAGAGAGAGAGAGAAATTGAGATTGAGGGATGGAGGAAGGGACAGAGGGAGGGAGGGGGGTAATAACAGTAGAATCAGTTTGAATTTGAGAAATTGGTGAGGGAGAAGGAGTCAAGTTGGGGGTGTTAGCAAAAGGAACAGACTGGGAATCAGTTGGACCTTTTACAGAAGTTTCCTTAAAATGTGAAAATAATTTTGCAGAGGAATGTTTACACAAAGACTAATCTACAGAAAAAAACAACTTACACACAAGAATGGGAATGTCATCGGCTCCCAGAGGGAATGAGCTCACAAGTTAAAAGGCCAGGGATGCTCTCCAACTAGTAAACGTATTTCAATGGCCCCTCTGGGTTTCAATTGGTTCCAGGAAGAAGACAGGCCCTTATCCCAGGGGAGGCTGGTGGCGAAGGCCTGCAGAAGGGCCCAGAAGCGCGGATCGGTTCAGATGGGGTGGCGGTGCCCGGGGCGCAGAGGACAGCGGAAGATGCGGTGCGTGGCGCGTCCAGCGATGGTGTCAGCCCGAGTTTGAGACCAGCATTTGGGACCAGAGTGGCCTTTGTTAACCCCGCTCGGAGTTCACAGGGTGACGTCACCGACAGGGCTCAGAAGGCAGTGTGGCCGTCGGTCAGGAAGGTCCTCCGCGTCCTCGTCCTGCCGGGCGGATTCGAACCCGCGGGGCGCGCAGTGCGCGCTGCGGCACGGGGGACGCGAGGACGGGGGTACAGCCTCCCAGACTCGGCCTGGCCTTTCGTGAAAAACAGGGTATGAGGCAACCTTGCAAGTACAAAAACAACTTCAAAAATGAAGTTGAGCCGGGCGAGGTAGCCCAGGTCTGGAATCCCAGAGTTCCAGGTCACGAAAGCCCGACCCTGTCTCTTAAAAAACAAAAAGAAGGTGAGGGCAAAGGGGTGTGGCAGTAATAGCAGCGCTTGCCTGGCCTGTCCCCAGCACGACACACACACAAAGGGACCCAGAAAGACGCGGCCACTCAGTCAGGAGAGGAGAGTCTTGGGAAGCCTGGAGGGAGGGGGCCGTGTCACAAGCCCAGGAACTGCCAGGTGGCAGTACTTAAAGGTGCTGGCATTTCAGGAGACCCACTTCCCTTTTGGCAAACGTCCAGTCTCCGTCTCTGTCCTCCCCCCACCCCATTGCAGGCCAGTGCTGGAAAGCTTCGTTTGTTTATCTGTGCTGTCCTGCTGCTATCTTAAAAGGTTCACTGGCAATTCTGCCTGCTCCTCTCCATCCCCTCCTTCATCCTACCTACATCCTATCCCTCCCCGTTTTTTTTTAAGTCAGTGAGTCTCCAGGACTGGTGGTGGTGTTCAGTGGCAAACACATGGTTAGTGCGCACATGACTGTGGAGTCAATTCCCAGCACCAAAATTTAAAAAAAAAAAAATCTGATCAAGTTTTTTCTGTCCCTCTATCCTGGTCCCTTGCACCCTGCTGGGTGGAGTCAGAGATAAACCACTGACCACCACAACTCTGGTAATCAGGCTTCTTAGGAGGTTCAGCGTGAGCCCTGGGCAGGGTGGGGTAGAGCGCCTGTCAAAGAGAGAGGACCCAGGATAGACTTTGGAGGTCTAGCACAGGACAACCCTTCAGGAAGGGTGCAGGTGAGAGAGGACACACCAAAGCCAAGGGAAAGCATGTGCAGAGGAACAAGATGAGAGAGGCTATGCCTGGAAAGTCAGGCAGCAGCCGGAGAAGCTGAAGGGACTGACAGGGGTGGTGTCCTGCTGGTAAGGGCAGGCCCCTGAAGAAAGGAAGGGCTGGAAGCAGGCCGGGAGATGGTCAGATTTCTGATTTGGAGGGAGAATAAGATTGCTGAAAAGGAGAGCAGAGCCTGGAGACTGGGATCCCCAAGTGATTTCTTAGCACCCTCAGCCTGGCTTCAGCAGTGTCTCTGTTCTAGAGCAAATGAGCCCTCAGAGATGAACCCTCAGAGATGGGACAATGATTCCTGAGATGAATTCCACAGAGGGCCTCCCTATGCTTCTCTTCAGAGTGCTGGGGGCCCATTTCCCAAATAAAGTTCCAAGTAAAGGAACCTGAGACCTACCTTTCTCCTCTTCCCCCCTCCCCTCCACTCCCTTCCCCTTCCCTCTCCTCCTCTCTCCTTCTCCTTCCCTCTCCTTCTCCCTTTCACTGGCCATTTAGTTTGCTTTCAATATTTACTAATGTTTTAAAAATATAATCACATAAAAACCAAACATTTCAAAAGTGTAAGTATTAGAAAGCTAATTGGTGCTATTAATCTTTCCTTGTGAACAATCTTTTTTGCCTACATAAGCAACACTAATAATTCTGGGGAACCTGACACATTTCCAGTGCATCTTATGGCAGTGCTTCTGAAAGCATGGCCTCCAGACAGGCAGCAGCCACAATGGTGCATGAGGACTTCAGAAATGCATACTGTTCTTTTAAATTTTAAGTTTTTAAAAATTTTTCTGTTTTAGATGTTTATTTTTATTAGTGTGTATGAGTTTCATTGTGGCATTTTTGTACATGCATACAATGTACCCTTTCCTGTCCTTTCTCCCTCCTCTCCTTCATCCCCAGAAATGCATATTCTTGAGCCCTTCCTCATATGTACTGCATCAGAAACTCAGGGCCCAGCTAGAACTTAAACAAGCTCCCTAGGCAGTTTCGATACAAGGCTTAGGTCTCAGAACTACCTCCCTATGCTGTTACTCAAAAGAGCTGCATGGAGAATGGGTCCCCAGACTCAGAGCGTCTGTGTTTGTTTTCTTAGGAAAGAGACAAGCCTAGTCAATTACTGCCAAATTTCCAAGTTTCACATAACAGTCATAAAGCTATTATAATTATCACCTATTTACTAAAAACCTAGCAAAGTATTTTAAAAACTTTGCACATGCTTCATATGCACTCTCTGAGCAGAGGGAGGAGAGGAAGAAAGCACAGGTTCCTACCTGTGGTAGGCTTCCATCATCACCACCATCTTTTAAAGGCATTTTTAATATTAATGACAGTCACTTATAAGAATCTATGACCCCTGGGCTGGGGACATAGCTCAAGTGGTAGAGCACCTGCTTAGGAAGTGCAAGGCTCTAAGTTCAAATCCTAGTACCACAAAAAAAAAAAAAGACAAAAGAATCCATGACCCCATAAATATGTACAATTGCTATGTGTTCCATTTTTAAAAAAAAAGTGTTGCATGCCTGTAATTCAGCACTCTGGAGGCTGAGGAATGAGGATGGCAAATTCAGGCCAGGCTGGGCTACAGAGCCAGACCCTGTAAATGAATGACTAAATAAATAAATAGAATCCAAATAAGAGAACACACAGGGCTTACTGAAGCTAATTCTGTGTGTCATGTGGCTCCTGCCCATAAGTGACTTGCTGTCTAGTTAACTCAAGACTCAAACACAAGAAGCAATCAGAGTCACCCAAGGCAGCTTAAAATTGGGGACTACATCATGCCCTGGCTAACTAGGCTTTGTGAAGTCAGGCTTCTCCTCCAGGTCCTGGGGGTGAGACTCAGTGGTAGGAAATGTGCTTACCAGGTGTCAGGTCTGAGGTTCAATTCCTGCACCCAAGCAAAATGTTCTCCAGCTTTGTTTTGGCAGTACTGGGGCTTGAACTCAGGACCTACACCTTGAGCCACTCTCTTTTTTGTGAAGGGTTTTTTCAAGATGGGTCTCTCGAACTATTAGCCCAGGCTGGCTTCGAACCCCAATTCTCCTGACCTCTACCTCCTGAGTAGCTAGGATTACAGGCATGAACCACAAAACCCAGCTTTGTTCTCCAGCTTCATCAGAGAGCTTTTGCTTGTTTTCACTCCTCATCCAAAGCCCTGATTTTTTTTTTCTTACTTCTTTTTAATCTACATTGTGACAATCACACATTGTAAACTCTGCAAAATCACACTCCCTTTCTTCTCCCTTCTCTTTCACCTAACAGCCATTTCCCAACCTACTTTTCAGAGACCCCAAAGGGATAGTCAGGCCTACTAGACCCCAAATACTGATGAATTTTCCAGAAATGAGACACACTCCCCACCGGCTGCTGAGTCACTTGTCCCTAGGCAAGAGCTTCTGGCTGCCCCTCTGGGGCTGCTGAGGAGGTCGTAGGGCAGAGTGGTCAGCCACTCCTAGGAATTTGGGCCTTCTGGATTTGTCCCCTGCTGCTGGGGAGGGGGCCTTTGTTACTCTGACCCCAAGAACCCTGACTTTTAATTCTGGAGCCATGGGATCTTGTAGTCTACCTTCCAAAGGGAGTTTTGAGGCTACAGCAATTGCTCCATGAACAGGAGCAATTTATAGCCTGTGCTATAAATGAGTGTCCCACTCCTGGATGAGGCACCAGCCTCCTCCCCACTCCTACCCCAACCACCCTGTGACTGTCCAGCAAAGCAGCCAGAGCCAAGGGATTAGCACAATCACAAGGTCATGGATAGATACTCTTCTGTCCATAAATACTCCTGGAGAGCTTTAGTCATGGACTAGGAACCAGAAGAGGAAAAAGAACAGGGGGGTGGAGAGAGAGCTGAAGCCAGCTAGGGTTAGCTTCACACGTCTACTGTACGGCTTTTATTTTTTGTTTTAAAGCCCAAATGTGAAATTCTACAGAGGAACTCAAGATGTGAGGGAAAAAAGACCATTACCACAAAAATCCTTTTGTTTTCAGGGTGGTTAGCCTGATCTTCAGAGCAGAATGTGTTCAGATCCTCAAAATATCTCCCAATTCTTTGTTAAAAAGAACCCCAAGAGCTGGTATCAGCAGCAATTTCAGATTCTCTGTTGTCACAGTCAGAATATCATATTCTATATCTCAGGTAAGCAGGACAAGAGCAGGACCTGGGGGGATGGTTCAGTCTCTGATCTCCTTGGCTCCAAAGATTTGTCTGAGGGGCCCATTTCATGGGTTGTGAGGACCCCTGGGAGCTGCAGGTCCTGGTCCTTTTGGCTCTGGTGGGCATGTGAGCACACTTCGGGTGTTGCAGGCAGATGCTGACAATGAGGAGGGTGATCAAGACACGACAAGCTCTGAGTGGGCGCAAGTTGCCTAACAGCTCTGTACCTAAATAAAGAAGGCCACGATGTGCTGGTAACTGTGCCATTACTGATATTCACAGGCAGAGGAGAGGACAGTGGGTGGGTCGGCTTTATTGTCACCAGCAGAGACTTCCAGGGCTGCTTGGATGAATCATTTGGCCCATGCGCACACTCACAAATCTTAAATATGGGTGATGGTTTTGTTAGATGCCACTAACAAAAGCTGAATGTTAGGTACACAGATGTTCCATGTGCTGCCAAATTCTGTCTCCTATTATTGGTTCTTTTGGTCCCTTTCAAGTGAAACTTTTAAGGATAGACTCCTACTCAGGTAGAAAACCTAAGTTATTTTAGGTGAGGTGGTTAATGTAAGCAGCTAATCACAGAACGAATTACCTAACCAAACCTGGTGCACAAATATGGTTAACATTAGATCTGCTATAGTTTGGATCTGGAGTGTCCAGCAAAGGACCATGTATTTGTGGCACTCTACTGGGAAGTGGTGGAACTCTTAGCAGGTGGGACCTAGAGGGAGGAAGTAAGGACATTGGGAGGTGCCTTTCAAGGGATATTGAGACCCCAGCTCTTCCTGCTCCCTTCCTGCCAGTCTGTACTGGTCCAAAGCAAAAGGGCCAAATAGCCCTGAACAAAAAACTCTGAAACCATGAGCCAAACTTTGAGTTTGATATTTTGTCAGAGAAAACTACTTAACACACAATCTTATGAACATCTTTGTTTTGCTTTTTAAAACCAAAGTTTAGGCTCTAGTTTCAGAATGAATTTATGTTTACAGTTGGTATCAGAACAAAGGCTTGGAACACTGCCTGCCCCTCCCACCTCTCCACTCCTCATCTGGTACCCTTGGATGCACAATAGATTTGACAAAAAAATCTGCCAGTTCTTATCCACAGAAAAATGGCTGGGGGTACAACTCAGTGGTAGAGCTGTGTTTAGCATGCATGAGACCTGTGGTTCAATCTCCAGCACAAAAAACAAAAACAAAACGAACAACAACAACAACAACAACTTCTCCACAGAAAAAAAAGCTATAGAATTAAATTCTCAATGTGCCTTTGGAGACTCAATTTCTACCTCTACAGAAAAGATTACAGATTGTGACCAAACAAATAGGAATGCAAGAAAATCTGTTGTTAGGGGTGGGGGTGGGGGGCGGAGTGGTGACTCAAAGGGTAGAGCACCTACCTAGCCCTGAGTTCAAACCCCAGTATCCAGAAGAAGAAGGAGGAGGAGGAGGAGCAGGATGAGGAAGAAGAGGAGAAGGAGGAGGAGAGGAAGAGGAAGAGGAGGAAGCGGGAAGAGGAGAATTAAGATATATTGTAAGCATATATTTAAATATCACAATGTATCCCCCTGTTCAACTATTATATGCTAATAAAAATAAAACATAAAAATAAAAAAGAGAAGGTAGGAGAAGAGGAGGAGGAGGAGGTGGAAAAGGAATAAAAAAAATTGTATTCTTAAGAGATTGAGGTCTACATCAAGCTGGCATAGCTGTATAGCTGCCAAGGGCTTTGTAGCCTACAGTTGGAGTTCTGTGAATATAGACTCTTTTTTTGAATTTGCAGTATGGACTCTTTATGAGATGATATTTAACCCATATTAAATGTCTTGCTGTGATCTACAAAGCCCAAACTCCATAGTTAGTCCAGTCACAGGTATTTCATACAGGTCTGTCACGTATCATGAACGTAAATCCCTGCTCTGAAGATGCCATGTCTTTTGTGTCATCACAATTAGTGCATCAAGAAACAAATGTATGGAAAGCTTTTTTTTTTTTTTAAGTCAACTGAAATTTTGTACCTTAAGGGAAGAGTGACACTGAATTAATCTTCACCAAGAAGCTGTGTTTTCTGGCTGCTTAAGACCAAGTGAGGTCACTGCAATTAGGATTTATGGAGGGGTGAGCCACCATCATCTGTAACTTAAGGGTTGTCAAATCTTTCCTCAGAAGTTGGTACTGATGATATTTCACTGGAGCTCCAGCCAGCTGCCCTCTGTAAGGACAGTTACTTATGATCTGGCACAGGCAATCATGTCTTTTTGGCAAAGTCCCTGAATAAGCTACTGTAGTCACAGCTCTTTGGGGAGCAAGAGAACGTTCTTCACTGGGAGTACATTTGCCTTTGGCATCTGCAGTAGTTTGGATATGGAATGTTCCCTGGTGGCCCAATGTCAAAGGCTTGCTCCTCAAGCCAGTGGTACTATTGGAAGGTGGTGGAATCTTTAGGAGGTGGGGCCTAGTGGCCGGAAGTGAGGTCACTGGGGGCAGGATTTTGAAAGGGATTGTGAAAGGTCAGCACCTTCCTGTCTTTCTTTGTTTCCTGGCTGTCATGAGCCACAGGCCTAGGGAAAGGAGCCCGCTGGCCACGGACTGAAACCTCTGAAACTGAGTCAAAATCAACCTTTCCTCTTTTTGAGTTTCTCAAGTATTTGTTATAGTAACTGAAAACTGACTAGCACAGTGTCCCATTATGATATTTTTCAATTAAGACCTCACAGAAAAGTAACTGCTGACCACCGTTCCTGGCCTTGCCCAGCAGAAGTGCAGAGGCAGCTCTGGTCCCAGATATATGTCCCATGGTTCAGCAAACCTTGCCACCCCTTTGCTTCCCCAGGTCGTTTTTGTCCCGTCCATTTTTAAACTGCAGCTGTCAAGAAGGCAGGGTGGGCAAACTTTCCCAGTGTCATTCTCGGTCTGTGGTGCTTTGAGAACAGCAGAGAAACTACTCTGAGCATTTCCCAATCATCTTCTAATTCTCTTTAAGTTATCCCTGTCTGTGATAAGCATATACAACATTGACCTTCAAAATCAAGGTCAAGAGATTTTGGGGAAAAAAAACCTACAGACTTTGCTGCCTGTAACACACCATCTAGTAATTGACTAGTCATAGTCCTAGGTTTAATCTTCTAATTATGTCTTGCATATCAATGTGTCAATTCATAAAGATCAACTAGTGTCTTCTATGGACATAGCCACGACCTACCCTTCCCCAAATACAGGGAATAAGTTATTTACTTCTCCTAAAGTCATCATAGTCCACTATTTGTTGCCACTAATGGGTCTTCTTTATTGACATATAATAATTACACATATTTAGCCAGGTGTTGGTGGCTCATGCCTGTAATCCCAGCTACTTGGGTGGCTGAAAAATGAGAGATTGCTATTTGAGGCCAGCCAGAGTAAATAGTTCATGAGGCCGCCATCTCCAAAATTACCAGATCAAAGTGGACTGTCGGTGTGGCTCAAGAGGTAGAGTGCCTGCTTTGCAAGTGTGAAGACCTGCGTTCAAACCCCAATCCCATAAAAAAAAAAGCTTTAAATAGGTATACATATTTATGGGGATCCATGTGAAAACTTGATACACGTATGCAATGTATAATGATCAAATCAGGGTAACTAACATTTCCATCTTCTTAAACATTTACCATTTCTTCTAGTTATTTATAAAATATAGAATAAATTGTTCTGAATGATAGTCATCCTGCTGTACCTGTAGAAAATTTACTTCCTTATTCCCGCACCTGCCTTCCACTGCGCTGAGCACCTAGCAGGAGACGATGACATGTCATGTCCTGTCTCCAGCCATCCTGCACCAGGCAGGTGCGGATCCCCTCCTACCACTAGGTATGGGACGAGAACCATAGGGACATTTGATGGTGTAGACATTATAGGATAATGCCCCACCTGAGTTTTTACTTGCTCAAACTCTTTCCCAGTTCCATCCTTACCAATGATGACTCACGTGCTAATGTAGCTTGATGGGAATACCAGTCGCTCAAGGTAGGTCCATCTCACTGGCATTTTCATAAGAATCCTCTCTGAACTTCCAGCATCTGGGCTCCCGTTCCTTTGGCAGAACCATCACATGTAATCTAAATATGCAAAACGGCAAAACGCAATCTCTTTCCGTAATAAAGTATTCCAGCCTTTGTGCTAAGGTGTAGGAAATAACATGACCGCAAGAAGGTCCTGTGTAAACAGAGACACACACAGAAATGCCTCTGCACCCTGAGGACAAAAAGGAAGGGACTGGCCAGGCACCAGGGGCTCACACCTGTAAAACTAGCTACTCAGGAGGCAGAGATCAGGAGGGTCATGGTTCAAAGCCAGCCCAAGCAAATAGTTCATGGGACCCTATTTTGAAAATATCCAACACACAAGAAAAGAACTGGTTGAGTGGCTCAAGTGGTAGAGTGCATGCCTAGCAAGGGAGGCCCTGAGTTCAAACCCCAGTGCCACTAAAAAAAAAAAAAAGAAAGAAACAGTGTATTCTATTTGGGAGGAGTGGTTAGGAAAGATTACATGGATGAAATGGCATTTGATCTTTGTCTTGAACGATGAGAGTTTTGTTTGGTGACAGGGTAGCAATGCCTACGCCAGACAAAAGCATCCTGAGTAAAGTTTTGGTGGAGCACTTTAAGCCATCTGGGAGTTGCTCATTGGCCAAAAAAGACGAGGAGGCACAGGGAATAATAAGGATGGGGAGAAGCCTGGGCAAGATCAGGAGGGGCTTTGCAGTCCTGCTGAGCAGTTCTGGTATTCTCCATGGGCGTGTCAGCCATTGGATGTTTCTAATTCCCAGAGAGACATAATCAGATTTTTGCCATAGGAAGATCAACCTGAAAGTCATGTGGGAGAAGGATTGTAGGTAGGAAAAGACCTAGGGAGACATATTGGTCTCCTGCTTAAAACCTTCCAGGAGCTGGCCTGGAATCAGAGGCAGGGTGCTTGCCTAGTATGCATGAGGCTCTGGGTTCCATCTCCGGCACCACAGAACAAGCAAAAATAAGCATAAAATAAAATCAGACTTCTCATCACTGCCCAGCAGAGACTATCTTTCACCATGCCATTGGGTATCACTTTCCCTCGAGGGCAGTCCTCCAGTTTGTGGGGCCTTTGTCAGCTCAAGTGTGGCTCTTTCCACCTCAGGACCTTTGCATTTGCTATTTGTCTTGTTTGAAGATTGTCTAGGCGCTGTCCCCAGAAGTCTTCTTCTCAACTAGTGTTCTCAGTCTCAGTTCTAATCTCACTTTCAAGAAGTCACTTATGTCCTTTATATCGTTTTGATACACTGTAAGCATGAGATTCTTTCGTTTGTTGGATTATTATCATAGGTCCCTTCAAATATGCTTTTTTTTGGGGGGGGTCCATTCCTGTTTTACTCACCAACATGTCCCTAGATCCTGAATGGGTGTACGAAGGGATAATAAGGGCCTGAAGTAAGGCAGAAGGAGGAAAAGGAAGGAGGGAGCGAGAATCGGTGGCCTTTTATGCCTAGCTGGGTGTGGGTGGTGAGAGAGGAGGAGAAAGGTGACATTTGAGTTTCTGGCTTGGGTGGCTGCCTGTGACTATGTGGAACAGTGATGCAGGAGAGAGGAGTTTGTGAGGCACAACCAGGGAGGTCAGTTTCAGGTGCATTGAACTGGGGACAATCTGAGGCAGAAGACTAGGCAACAGATAGGGGAACCTAGAGCTAAGAGCTAGGTTAATGCATATTTAACAGTTGTCAACAGTAGGACAGTTCAAGAGGAAGGGAGACATCAATTAAGTGTGTGTGGGGGGGGGTGAGCACTGTTCTTTCTGAGAAGGAAGGAAGGTCTGGCAGTCAGTAGAGGACCTCTGAGATGGCCTGTCCCACTGCAGGCTGCTGAGGGGCTATGGGCTCTTGGACTCAATGAAGACTTTGTCCAGGTCAGAGTAGAGACATTTTTCCCTTGCCTGGCCACTGTGATAAGAGAACAAAAGGTTTCAGTAACCCTGGGGCCAATCAAGGAATGACTCAGGACAGCTATTCTGATGCATGAGGCCTTGGGGCAGGGATTTTATCATCGTCATGCCTACGGGGGTGTGTGGGGGGGCAAGCCCTCTGTCTCAGTGCAGCTTTCTTTCCTAGTCGGCTCTCTGCAAGTGCATAGGCCCAATCACCACTCATCCAACCCCACATTTTACATTTTCGTTCATGTTTGTGGTGCTGGGGGTGGAACCCAGGGAATCCCAAGTGCTAAGCACATGCTCTACCACTAAGCCACCCCCACTTCTGTTTATTTAAATAAACTGTATTTTCTCCTCTTTCCTTCCCTCCCTTCCTCTCTCCTTCCCTCCCTCCCTTCTTTCTTTCCTTCCTTTTTGTGGTACTGGGGATGGAAAATATGTATTTTCAATAACAATAGTTTGAATTCATTAATGAAGGAAGGTGAATATAAATAATAATCTTCCAATTAGCTTTTTTTTCTTTTTGCTTCCATAGGCTTAATAAAACATAGTTAAAATTCTACCTATCTATCTAGCCATCTATCCATCCATCCATCCATCCATCTATCCATCCATCCATCCAGCCAGCCAGCCAGCCATCCATCCATCTAGCTATCCATCCTTGATCTATCTAGATCAAGGCCCACCCTAATGGTCTCACTTTAAGTGACTTATCTCTCTATAGGCCCTATCTCCAGGGACAGTCACAGTTTGAGGTACAGTGGGTTAGAGCTTCAGTGTATGAATTTTGAGGTGGGGGACACAAATTCAGCCCAAAACATACTATGTAGAATTTTTCTAATATTTTTCTGTATTTCTAATTAATTTCCTTTGAATAGATTTCTAGAGTGGGAATCACTATACCAAAAAATAAAAATAAAATCACTTTGCCCAAGGGATTTAATAATTGATGTTACAAGAAATATTTAAAAAGTTTTTTTTTAATAAGTGAATGATACTTACCTGGCAGGGGAGATACCAGGATCATGAAGGTGGTTTTCCCAGGGTGAGACTTATCCATTGCACTCCGGATGTGGATGTGCTGACCCCTGCGATTTCCCCAAATGTGGGAAACTCGACCCCATAATTTGTGGTAGTGGGTACTGCGTTCGTGCTCTCCCTGAGAATGAATGAATAAATAAGTGAATGAACCAACTAAAGAGTCCATCCAGTTGCGTATGACAGTAACTCATATACAACGACTGAAGTTGAAGGGTTTTTCCTTGACGTAAAGTGAAGGCTGGAGGGCTGTCCCAGGCACAGAGTTTTGGGATGCACTGATATGACAGGTACCTTCTTGGTGCCTGCTCGTCATCTTTCCACCTTGGCACGTGGCTTTCCTGTCCTACCCTTTACACATGCTGTCCTCTGTCCCCTTATGGCTGGCTCCCTCACTGGCTTCAGATTTTTATTGCAATAATGTCACCTTCTCAATGAGACATTTCCTAGCTACCATTTCTTTCTTTCTTTCTTTCTTTTTCTTTCTTTCTTTCTTTCTTTCTTTCTTTCTTTCTTTCTTTCTTTCTTTCTTTCTTTCTTTCTTTCTTTCTTTCTTTCTTTCTCTCTCTCTCTCTTTCTTTCTTTCTTTCCTTCCTTCCTTCCTTCCTTCCTTCCTTCCTTCCTTCCTTCCTTCCTTTCTTTCTTTCTTTCTTTCTTTTCTTTCTTTCTTCCCTTTCTTCTTTCTTTTCTTTTTCCCTTAGGCAGGGTCTCACTATGTAGCCCTGGCTAGCCTTGAACTCTCAATCCTCCTGCCTTAGTCTCCTGAGTGCTGGGAACTGGCCATCTTTTCTAGAACTCCACTTCTGCTTCTCTTTCTGTCCCTTTCCTGCTGTAGTTTTCCTTTTTAGCAGTATTGTTACCAAATACCTAAGACAGTGAACTTACAAAGAGGAAGAGTTTATTTCAGCTCACAGTTTTGGAGATTTCAGCCCCGTTGCTTTCACGCTTGTGGTGAGGCACCGTGTCACGTAGGGGTGTATGTGGAACAACGGCATTCATTTCATGGCCGCAAATGAGGGAAAGAGAGGGAACAGAAGAACCTAGGGTCCACCGTCCTCTTGAAGGGCACACCCTCAGTGGCCTAAGGCTCCTTATTAGGCCTTTATAAGGATTCGTCTTTCAATTGCCCAGTGGTGCCAGGGGCTGGCCATTAGGGACCACTTACCCAAATCCAAACTATAGCATTATAGATTTTCAAAAAAATTAATTTTAGGTGGTATTAGGAATCTAACCCTGGTGCTCATGCATGCTGGGCAAGTGCTTTACCACTGAGCTGCACCTCCCACCCTGTATCTTAATCATTTATTTTGTTTGCTTTTTTTTCTCCTCCCCTAGAAGGTAAGCTCCATTAGGTTATGGAGTTTATCTGTTTTGTGCACACACACACACACACACACACAGAGACACACACACACTTGAATGTTCAGGAAAGACTAAGCCCAAACTAATTTCCTACCCCTTCCTTTTTTCCCCTCCTTCCTTTCCTCTCTTCTTCCTTCTTTCAGCTTGTCATGTGACTTACTCAAGATTACAGTTTTGAAGCTTTTTGATGCTGACTAGGCCATATGTTAAAGGCAGTCGCACACATTTTCAAATCCTTTAATACCTTTTCTGAAATTTCTAGAGAGGGAGGAGACTAAAGTATGTCTCTGTTCTGCCATCTGTATTCAATTCCTAGTCAATCATGAGCCTAGTTTCCTAAAAATTTCCTTACAAAGTAAAGATTAATGTATGTAGGTTTTTTTTTTTTTGGTGGTACTGGGGCTTGAACTCAGGACCCACACTTTGAGCCACCTCACCAGCCCTTTTTGTGTTAGGTATTTTCGAGATAGGGCCTCAAGAACTATCTGCCTGGGCTGGCTTGGAATGGAGATCTCTGCCTCCTGAGTAGCTAGGATTACAGGCATGAGCCACCAGTGCCTGGCTATAATATGTTTTTTAAAAATTAGTTATTCTTGGGCACAATATAATTCATGTATACAGTGGGTAGTGATCAAACCATTATAGCTAAATTTCCATCTCCTTAAACATTTAAAACATTTTTTGATTAACATGTAATAATGGTATGTATTTATGGGGCACAGAGCAGTATTTTAACATGCGTGTATCATATGTAGTGCTCACATGTTTCCAGCCATGTCATTACTTCCTGTGTGCAGTCCTGAAGTCCTCTCTCTAGTTATTCATAAAATGTGTAATAGGTTGTTGTGAACTCTAGTCACCTACTGTGCTGTTCAATATAGTATGCCGGCCTTTGTGTAAAATAGGAGATCTAAATGCATTAGAACATTCTTACAGATGCACAGAATGTGTGTGTGTCTGGAAGGACACACAAGAAGTGCAAGGGTGAGGAACAGAAAGTGAGGCTAGGGTCCAGGTGGAAGGGCGCCCAGTCACCATGATACCCAAATGTGGTTGCCAAAGGATCCAACAAACAAAAGGACCAAGCTCTTTCTTATGATGGAACTGGAGTTTGAACTCAGGGCTTTGTGCTTGCAAAGCATATGCTCTACCACTTGAGCCATACCTCCTGTTCATTTCTCTCTGTTTATCTTTGTCTTATGTTTTTTTGTTGTTTTTTGGTAGGACTGGGGTTTGAACTCAGGACTTTGTGTTTGCAAAGCAGGCGCTCTATCCCTTGAGCCACCCCTCCAGTCCCTCTGTTTATCTTTGGAGACAGAGTCTCATGAAGTATTTGTCCCAGCTAGCCTCGAACCTCTGTCCTCCTGATCTCAACCTCCCAAGTAGCTAGGATTACAGGTGTGAGCCACGGATGCTCAACTGAGTGGACCAAACTTTTGGGAGGGGGGCAGTACTGAATTTTGAACTCAGGGCCTCATGCTTGTGAGCAGGCACTTTACTACTTGAGCCACTCCATCTGCCCTATGCCCAAACTCTTAATACCAATGCCTTGTCCCAGCTGTGAAATATTCATTGTTTCCCACGTGAAATGCTACTGAACATAAGTCCTGCGATACCTCCACATAGTGTGGTGCTGCCATCTTTCTGACCCTACCTCTTACACATTTCCTCAACAACAAGGCCTTTGTGCTACTTCTTGACCAGTGGAAACTGGAAGCTGTTTGAAACAAGGCCTTTCACCTGCCTTCCCTTACCTATAATCTTCCTTTCCCCCCAGATCTTTGCATGGCTCGTTCTGTAATCTCACACAGGCCTCTACTCAACTGTCACCTCCTCAGATGAGCTTATGTTTCTCTCTGGGCGTGTGTGTGTGTGTGTGTGTGTGTATGCTGGGAATGGAACACAGGACCTTGTGTATGCTAGGCAAGCACTTTACTGCTGAGTGACACCCCAGCCTCTCAGGAAGTGTTTTTACTTTCTCTAATGTCAACAGTGCCAGGCTTCAGGGAGTGTGCTCAGGAGCCCCTAGAACTCTTGCTATTGTTTTCTCCTGCCTGTAGGCTTCATTCTCATGGAGCAAATTTCTCCATCAGCCAGAGATATAGCTTCCACACGTACAAGAGGATTGGGGTGTTTTTGATTGTTTTGTTGTTGCTGTTGTTGTTATTTCCAGCTGTCATTTGAACTATCTCAGGAAAGATGACTGATTTGGCCAAGTTTAGGTTACAGACTCATCAATGATCAAATTAGCTGGGTGGAACTCCTTAATTGTTCTAAACCAAACCAGTTGGAGGCCAATCTACCAGAAGTTACAGAAGAGAGTTAAGCCTCCCCTCTGGAGCCCAGGGGGAAAGCAGCATTTCTCAGGGGAGTTGTGGTGAGAGGGAGGTATCTTTGAAGATAGGATAAGTACAAGTGTACCAGGCAGCTAACCACCCTAACTCGCTCCTCGTAACTAGTTTCTTTCCAGAATTCTCTTCCTCTACCTCATTCCCTTGTAACTCTCTCCCCAAATACTCATTGGCTCCTCCACCCCGTAGTCCCAGTGGTTCTCTTCAAATTCAGTGACTCTGATGGAAAAAATACCATTACTGTTTTCTGGATTTCTGAGCTTCACAGTGGGCACAAACTGCAGGCCAGTGGAGCCTTGTTATCAAAGTGACCTGAAGTGAGACAGGGACTGCTCCTTTCTTCATGAATTAGCCCACCTGCAGTTTCCCTGCATGTTATTTTACTTCCTTTTTCACATCTGTTGTCTGGCTCCACCCTCTGCCACCTGGTGCTGTTATTCCAACTCTGGTATTTAACAATGCCACTGCCATTCAGGGTGACAGGGGCCTCTAGCAGTCCTGTGCATGGACCCACCTGTTTGCAAACAGTCCCAATTCCAACACTGTTAGCACCAGAAGGGCCCATAGTAATCAGCTAGCTTAACCCTTTTATTTTGCAGGGGGAAAAAATGAGGCTAAGCAATCATATCTTGCTCAAAGTTACCCAGGGTATCAGTGGTAGAGCATGGCTAGTCTTGGTATTTTCTGGATCCTCAACCAGTGATGCCTCCAGGACCTAGACAAAGCCACCAGGAAGAAATAAAAACAGAGGGATGGAGTTGTGCTCAAAATGCTCTAGAGACCCTGGATTCAATCACCCCCACCAAAAAAGAAAAAAGAAAAGAAAAAGATGTAGAGGTGGTACTAACAACCACTTATGCAATTCCCTGCATCCTTTGACCCAACTGTGTTATTCAACTGTAAAGTAAACCTATCACCTTTACTTGCTGCCCTCCAAGGCCCCTGGGCTTGCTCAGCAGAGCTACTGAGTCACACCACACTCAGTGTTGGATATGGTCCTGCCTTGGTCTATTTGGGCTGCTATAACAAAATACTGGGTAATTTATAAACAATGAACAATAACTGCTCCTAGGGGATTCTGGGGATTGTGAAGTTCAAAGTCAGGTCACCTGCAGGTTTGGGGTCTGGTAAGATACTAGTTTTCTTCATAGATGGTGCCTTGGTTCACCCTTGTGTGGATGAAGGGACAGACACACTCCCTTGGGTCTCTTTTGTGAGGGTGTTAATCCTGTTCTAAGTCCAAAGGGCTCCTGTGTTTAACCTAACACACTGGGGATTAAGTGTCAACATATGAATTGTGGTGGAGGGACACCAACATTCAGACAACAGTAGAGCCCCAGGGTCAGAAAGTTCTGTTTGGGAAGAGAGGCCAAAACATCCCATCAGGATCAAGGGCAGTTGGGCAGACCAGGACCGTCAGAGAGCAGGGAGTGGTAGCGTGGTAGGTGATCAAATGCGTGACAGCACTCTGTGCTCACTCTGCCTCTTAGTGTCATCATACAGGAAAGAAAATGTAGTAAAAATTTCCCCAGGCTGCTTAACTTAACAATGTCCCCAAGACTCTTCCTGTTCACCCTGATGGTTGTATAAGAATTCTAAGTGTTTTGGACAAGAGAGAGACACCAGTGGCCATCAGTTTCAGAGGACAGTCTGAAAGACCCTTCACACAAGGCCAGACTACCATCCACTTTAGGAGAGGGCCTCACTGACATGCAAGAAAATAAGACCCTATAGCATGAGAGAGAAGGAACTGGGGCAGAGCTCAAAATGCCTGTCTTGGGGATTTAAAAATTGTCATTGTAGAAGTAACAGATGCACACAGTTGAAAAAAAATCCTATGTTACTAGAAGGCTCGTGACAACAGCAAAATAGTCCCTGTCTCCAATTGTGTCACGTTCACTTGAGAGCCAATCCCTTTAAACTTTCTGGCTGTTGAACTTTTGGGCTAGTTCTTGATGTTTTTCCTTCTATGGATATCTTCTTATGAAATAGGAGATTTGTACCTCTCGTCCTACTCTACCTTCCAGTGGTATACGATCAGTATTCAATGCAAGCACTATTATTGACACAAGTCTTGTTCAGAGACAGCCTGAGGCACATTCAGTGACTTCTTTTTTCCTTCATTATTGTATTCCATGGGATTAATTACCGTGTTCTTATTGTTATTTTTGCCATGTTGAGTATGGAACACAGGGCCTCCCAGGTGCTGTGCAAGTGCTCTACCACTGAGCCACACCCCTTTCCCAGTTGCTTTTATTGTTTAATTGGTCTTCTATGGATCTGTCATCAATTCATCTTCCAATATTCTGACAGAATTATAAAGTTCTTCCCAATACTTTCAGACACATTGGGTAATGGCCTTATTTTTTCTCTGAACAATTCTGAATTGTCCTGTCCTTATTTCTGATGCCGACAGCTTTGTCCCCAGGTCTAATGCATGGCTGTCATTCTGTCTTTCCTGGGCATTCTCTCTGCCTCTCTCCTATATGGACCCTGTGTTTCCCGAAATCTTTTCAGGTCGTCTCTCCTCCCCCTCCCCCCACCGTCTTAGAGGTGCACGTCTTTTCGTAGCATCTTGAGAATGAATGGGTGGGAATTGAATTTTTTGAGATAATGTATGCCTGAAAAATAGCTCTATGTATCTTTGTGATTGGTTATACTTGGGATGGGTAAAAAAGGCCTAGATATTGGACAGCTTTCCTTTGCAAGGCCCTGTCTTTTTGTCTTTCAGATTCTACAGCCACAGTTAGGAAGTCCTAGGCCTTTCCGAGTCCCTGGCTTCTGTTTCTTTTTGTCTGGAGGCCTTTGGGATCTTCCCTTTCTCCCTGAAGTTCTGAAATCTGGTGTGGGTGGTTCTGTTTTCATTCACTGGGTTGGGCACTCATGGAGCCCTTTAAAACTGATGCCCTTCAGATTTGGATCCTATCTTGCATGAACTTCTTATTTTCTCTTTCTGAACTCTTCTTTAATTGTATTATTTTTCTTATTTATTATTTATCTTACTTAGCTGAATCTCTGTGATTTGTATCTAATTGTGTATCTATTTTTCCATCCTGCCTACGTTTTTTTCTGTTTTACTCTCTGATAGGTTTCCTCAACTTTATCTTTTAAGCCCACTATTGAATTATTTTTGCTGTCTTTTTTATAATTTCAATGTGTTCTTCTTTGTTTTCTGAACGTTCTGAGGAGCACCTTTGTATGTATATAACATATTATTCTGTATGCGTTATATATGTGCAAATTATATTTATATGATATATATTTCAATTAATTATTTACTTTTGATGCTAGAGATTGAACCCAGCACCTTGAGCTAAACACATACTCTACCCCAACCGCAATATCTCTCTCTATATATTTTAAATTAAGTATATTTTTAAGTGATACGTAAAATCATGTTTACAGGGTACCATATGGTGTTTTGATATATGTATGCACTGCATAATTTTTAATTCAGGTTAAACATATTGTCTCCTCAGTGATGATCACTTAGCCTGGCTCAGTGATGCACACCTGTAATCCCAGCACTAGGGAGACTGAAACAAAAGAATCACAAGTTGGAGGCCAGCCTAAGCTACTTAGTGAGACCCTGTCTCAAAAAACCCAAAAGCAAGCAAATAAACAAACCATTGATCATTTCTTTATGATGAAAACATTCAAAATCTTTTTTTTTCTGGTTTATAATTAAAAAATTATCATTTTAAAGTGAATGCAGTATCTTCTTTCACCTCAACATGACTACAATTTTTCTCTCTCCTCTCATTGACTCTGATTCTTCCACTCCCTCGCCTCCACCATTTGTTTACCAAAGTCTGTGTTGTGTTTTGGAGGAGACCATGTTTGATGGTCCGTGATGGTGGCTCACGTTTACGAGTGAGGTGCCCCAAACCTGTTTGAAAGTGTTAACAGTGTGGGGTTGAACACTGACGGCTGCCCCACCTGCATTGCCCTGGGAGTCACAAGTCTGGAGCCTGACCAACCTCTCAGTCATCGTCCTTCTCAGGGAAACCCTCAGCCCCACCCAGACACCACCTTCTCTTAGCTTCCCCAGTGTCCTGGTCAGCTAGACCTGGGCCTGACTAGGACTTGGAGAGGCCAAACACCTGGTTTCTGACTGACCTCTAACCTTGCATGCCTAGAATTTCCTCTGTGATAGGTTAGTTGCCACTTTTTTCTCTTAGCTATTATGTTTCATGAAATTGGCAGTACAGGGATTTGAACTTCAGGCTTCTGCTTGCTAGGCTGCTCTGGTCATTTTGGAGTTTGGAGACCAGGTCTTGCTTTCTGTTCAGGCCTGAGTGGACTATGATCCTCCTATTTGTGCTTCCTGCTGTCACTGGGATCATCACACCCAGCTACTTCTGTTGAGAGGGCGGGGGATGGGAGTGTATGTGGGTGTCCCTAACTTCTCTCCAACCCCTGGTCCTGTGGCCTGGACCAGAGATTCTCCCAATCTCTTTCCCAAAAAGCTAGGATCACAGGCATGAGCGGCTTTGTAAAATTGGAAATTTTTGTTGGCAGTTGAAGTTTTCATATTCTCTTTCTCCTTGGGGGTTTTCGTCCCTTCCTTCCACTGTCATTTTTAGTGGCAGGTTAAAGAGGAAGCAGGGGCAGGAAACAGTGTTTAATTGATCGTGTTTAACCTCCATCTCCTCCTGCCTCCTCTGAAGGCCACCGGCAGCTTTCTGTCTTTCCCTTGGTTCTTCCTCTCTCCCTCCCTGTTCTTTCTCCCTTCCTGTCTTCCTCCCCTTTTTTCTCCCTCTCTTCTTTTTCTCTTTCAAAATGCCTTTTGTTCTTCCTTATTTGAAGATCATTGAGAAGACTGATGGTCTCTGCATTTTAAAATTCTTTCAGTATAAATACCACCTTGGAATCTGGTTTTAATTTGAACTTGCCACATTTCTGCAGTAGCCCCAGAAATGCTAACAAGCCTAGGGTCCCTGTGTATGTTTGCTGACAAAAACTCTCTGGAGTATTTCTGGGAAGAAAAGTATTGGCATTTCATCCAATTGAGGCCCACCCACTTTTATTCAGAGTTTGAATTTCAGAACCTTAGTTCAGAGAACTAAGAGGGCAGAGAGGGCCGAGGAAATCTTGACCAGCAAGGGAAATGGGGCCAGGGTGGGAGCAGGACCAAGTATTAATTAGCTGATGAGTTAATTCAGGGAGTACCTATTGACTATCTTCCATATTCCAGGTTCTGAGAGGACATTAAAATGATTAAACATCTAGAATTCAAAGGGAAGACAAACAGGTAAACAAGACAACCCAATGTGACAAGCATACCTCACGGTTAGTATTACAGTAGCCTAGTATCTACTGTATGTTAGGCAGGTTTGTTTTACAAATACAATACATTGTATGATAGGCATTGTGACACCTGTTTTAGTGGAAGAAAACTGCCCAATGGAGGAATGTAGGAGTACTATGGTACAAAGAGGTGAGACTTCTCTAGGGAATGGGGGAGGGGAGTGTGAGATTTGAACTCAGGGCCTCATGCTAATTAGGCAGGTGCTGTACCACTTGAGCCACACCTCCAACCCTTTCTGCTTTTATTATTATTATTATTTGGTGGTGGTGGTGGTGGTACTGGGGTTTGAACTCAAGGGCTTTGCACTTGCTAGGCAGTGCTCTATTGCTTGAGCCACTCCTCCAGCCTTGCTGTAGTTTTTGAGTAGTCTTGTATTGTCTCCTCTGCCTGGTCTGGATTCTGAGCCTCCTACTTATCTTTTCCAGGTAGCTGGGAAGACAGGTGTGTACCACCTTGCCCAGCTTTTCGTTGCAATGGGGTGTCATTAACTTTTTACCAGGACTGGCCTTGAACCTAGATCCCCCCATTCTCCACTTCTCAAGTAGCTGGGATTATAAGCATGAGCCACTGCCCCTGGCTTTTGGGTATTCTTTGTCAGGCACTGGAGGAGTGGGGGGGACACCTCCGGGGGTGAAGTCTGTGTGGAACTGAAGGTGGAGGCTGTGTCTGCCTGTGGCAGTTCCTGTCTGAAACTGGCTCTTCCTCTTTGGACATAGCCCCCTTTCGTCTTCTCCCTCTAACCTCCAATGCTAAGGATTGGTCTCCTGTGGGATCAGACAGAAGAGCGTGCTCACATTATCACCAGGGTGTTTTCAGTATTGTCTCAGCCTGGAAAAGACAAGGAGGGAAAAAGCCACAAATCCTGAAATAAAACCGTTCCAAACCACAGAAAACGCTTTGATGCACAGTCTTTTTTTCTTTCAGTTTCCCCCTGTTCTTTTTCTTGTCAGTAATGTGAATTTTCCAGTGTCTGGAGACCCTGGCTGAGGATGGCGGTGCAGGGGGGGTGGCCAGATCTAGAGATCTTTTTAAAAGGAAGATCATCTATTTCCAGAGATGGCAAGGAGATCACGTGGGCGACATGGGGAGAAAGCTCTCTGAACTTCATGAGTTTTTTTAAGACTCCAGTCTTTGAAACAGGAACTTGGCTTGGGTTTCCTAAACCAGAGAGCAGACCTCGCCTTCCTCTTTCTTGCTGTCACCTTGTCCTCTGAAGTTTTGTCTGAGATGGCTTCCACTGGCTGGTGCCTTCCTTTGCACAGAGCCCTGTTCTTGCAAACCTAGACAGGGATAAGTGAAGGTAGGGACCCCAGGGCTCCTGGGCTCTTGTCACTTTGGTTATCCTAAGGACGAAGTGGAAAAGGTTTTTTGGCGTGGAGGGATCCAAACTCACCTTATGTTAAGAATAGGAGATGGCAGGACTCACACAGAGATTTTGCCAGGTTACAGGTGAATCAAACCAGATCCAGAAAAATGCCCAAAGGAGGTCCCGACCACCTCACAGGAAGTGGGTAGTGAAATTCAAATTGGTTTGGTGCTTGGGAGGTGAGAGGAGAGAGAGAGAGAGAAAGAGAGAGAGGTCATGAAAAGGAGTTGAAAAGCTCCATCCAGCTCCGGAGAGTGCCAAACATTGTCAGAAATACAGTTGGACTTGAACAATACTTCTTATTTTGTGTCTATGGGCTAGACTGTAAAGGAGAATATTCACAAATTTTATGTAAATTTAGTTTCTATTCGAAGAAACTGCTGCTGCTCCTCCCTTTTTTAGCCTTTTTTTTTTGGTAGTGCTGGGAATCACACCCAGGATCTTGTACACGGTAAGCACGTGCTCTGCCACTGAACTACACCTCCAGCAGTGTGCCTCTGTTCTCTGTTTACTTATTATTATCATAATTATTATTAATTAGATTGAATGTCACTATGTAGCCCAGGCTAGCCTCAAACCCCACATCCTCCTGCCTCCCCAGTGCTGGGATTACAGACGTGTACCACCATGTCAGACTCAACTCTGCTCATTCTTTCAATGATAATTGATGGATACTTAAGCCTATTACATATATATGTACATATGTAAATATATAAAACACACATATTTAAAAGTCTGTCCTTATTTCCTTAAGAGAACAATTTCCAATACTATTTTATTGTTTTATATTAGCAATCAACAAAATAAATATTAAGCTAGGGGTGCCACTCAGTGGTAGAGCTCTTGCCTAGCGTGTGTGCAAAGCCCTGGGTTTAATCCCCTGCACAATAAACAAATAAATAAAAGAATCCTGGTCTTCATAATATTGACTTAGTTTCAAAAAATATTTTAACACTGAGAAGCTATGGACACAAGGGTTTTTTTTAAATTGTAAAAATCAGTTTAAAAATACATTTTTGTTTCAGAAAAAATAATAGGACAATCAATAAAAGATGTCCAGGCATAAAAATTTCTGACGTGGATTCAGTTCTCTAGGGGACGTGAAATGGAAGTGGAGTCCAAGGGGGAAAGGAGTGACTTAACATTTCTGATGTCACAGAGCTGATGTCTGCTTTTAAAAATGGATGATGGCGTCAAATTACTCTGGCACTTAGATTCTAAGGCTACACTGAACAGAGTGACAGAACAGTTTTATTTTAAAACGTCCGGTGCTAACAATCTGCAGAGTACATCACTTGCAAATGCTTAAAGCTAGCATTAAAAAATAAAGATGCCCACTTTAAAATATAAGTAGGGTTAGTTTTTCAGCCTTTTTAAGGGAGTGAGGGTGAGGAAAAGTTAGAAGTCCTCTGCTTTCTACAAGCATAGCACTTTCACTATTTCCAGATCTGTTTTGACCTTGACATACTGCAATGGTAGATGTCATCCATCACACATGCAATTTCAGAGGAGTTCTAATGCCCGGTTCTTTGTAACCCATCATGCCTTCTCCTCTGAGCTGGGTGGTAGTTACGGGTCATGGTACAAGGGCTTAAATTGGAGAAACCAAAAATACATTGGCCCCTAGACCTCGAGGCTGAACTATTTCAAGAGTATGCAGCTATTTCAGTGCTACGATTTGACCCACAGTGTGCTCAGGAGCACCTAATGACAAGCTTTGTTCTGAGGACTTCTGCTATAATTCTTGCTTGTCACCTTCGGAGTGCGGGGAGAGGTGCTGCATGGTTTTAGAGTAACTCACTGCTCTGCGTCTGGGGTGGGAGACTTTCTCAAGTAGCAGTGGGGTGGGGGGTGTTCTGCTCAGTTTCTGTAGGTATTAAAATTTGCTATTCAAGGGAGGCAGAAAAATGGTTGGAGGCTGCCAGGCGCCCAAATGGTCCCTGGAATGGAGCACGCATGGAGCGCTGTTCTGTTTTGCAACACTAAGAAAGGGGAGGTCACGCCAAGCAGCATGGCTACTCCTCAGCATCATTGCAACAGGTTTCAGGACCCCCTCAGATACCAAAGTCACGATGCTCAAGTCCTTATGTGAAATGGCACAGGGCTTCATCCTGGACACGTCCATCACCCCAGAGCACTGAGCGTACCCGGTATGATGAACCGCCTCGGGAATCCCTGTTACCCCGCACTGTTTAGGGAATTGCAGCAAGGAAAAAGTGTGCGCATGCTCAGTGCAGACACGATTTTTTTTTTTTTTAGAGTATATTTTCAGTACACAGGCAGTGGACTCCACCGGTACACAAGCCACGGATATAGAGGGCCACCTGTACTGGGAGCCATGTTGTGGAAAACTGGGTTGATCCAGTCTCTGAAGTTGGTAAGTGGTGATGCCTGAGTTAGCACAGCGCCAGGAGGGACCTTTTTCTCTGAGTGATTTTTTTAAAAATAGGTAACATCTATTTAAGCACAGAACTCTCACAGTTTTTTTTAACTTTAAAATTCTTTAATTACTTTTTCTATTTGGAGATAATTGTAGTTTCGCAGGCAATTGTAAGAAATAATTTGGGGCTGGGGGTGTAGCTCAGTGGTAGAATGTTCTCCTGGCATGCGAAATGCCTTGGGTTTTGTCCCGAACCACAAAATGAGAAAAAAGAAAAAGGAGGAAGAAAGGGGGAAGGGAAAGAACGAATTCAGAGAGATCCTGCATACCCTTTACCAGTTTCCTGCAATGGTACCACCTTTTACAGGATAGCAGGTGTCACCTAGCCAGGCACAGAGTATTTCCCTCAGCACAAAGACCTCTGTGTGCTTTTAGAGCCACACCCATTTCCCTACACCACAGCGCTCTTACCTTCAAAATGCTAACTAATGGAGCCATATAGTACGTGACCTTCTGACTGCTTTTCCTACTCTGCATAATTTTCTGAAGATTAATCCAGCTAGTGTGTATCTCAGTAGTTTGCTTCTTTTCATTGCTGAGTATTGGTCTGAGTGAGCCGTGTTTTATCGAACTATCCACCAAACTGAAGAACATGTGGATTGTTTCCAGCTCTGGGCCACTATGAATAAAGCTGCTGTAAACATTCGTGTATAGGTTTTTGTGTGTGACTATAATTCTTCATTTCTCTGGGATAATGTCCAGGAATGAACTTGCTGGGTATGTAGCCCAGGCTGGCCTTGAACTTGACATTCTTCTGCCTTAGTCTCCAGAGTGCTGGAATTGCAAATGTGATCTACCACGCCCAGACTGCATGTTTACATTTTAAAGTGACTGCCAAACTTTTCCAGGGTGTGTGTGTGTGTGTGTGTACCATTTTGTATTCCCATGTAGATATACCATGATCAGGTATATCTACATCCTGACCAGCAGGGTGTACTGCCACCATTAAAAATTGTAGCCATTCTGATAAATGTGTTATTTCATTGTGACACAGTATTTATACTTTACACAATTTTCCTTCCACAGACTTTGACTTGTAATATTTTTCCTACGGACATTAACTTGAAAACATTTTTATTTCTTAATATTTAAAAAAATGAGTGCATTTGTGAATGAATCACGAAGTCTGCTCTGTCACCTGGTGGCTGACCTCCTCCCCAGAGGCCACCACTTCCACCAGCAAAAGCACATGAAACTTTCCACCAAAAACAGAGGCTCTGATCACAGTTCAACCACTTCTTCCTACTTCAAGGTCATTACCAGGAGTGATGGAATTTGTCCTGAGCACATGTAACTTCTGGCTGCTCGGTTGCCTTTCTTTCTCCTCCTTTGTTGTCATCACCTATTCCATTTATGGATGGAGGAATGAGCTGCACGCAGTCATTTGCTTTTCCACCCCTCCCCCCACCAATGGCTTCTTCATCCTCCTGCTATTTCAAGTCTTCTGAGGGCTGGGAAACCATGTAACGGGGCCTTGTGACATGAAATATTCAATCAGAATCAATAAGCACTTTGGCTAGCTACCCAGAGGCCTTTCTCTCACTTTCTGGGCTCAGAGTTCTATTCCAGAGACTGATGTTGCCAGGACGTCCTGTTCCTGTGGAACAATCAGATGCCACACCAAGGGGATCAGGGTCCCAAGAACATTGACCAGGTCCCCCAGGAGGCTGAGATGGAGGAGCGTTGGGAAACACCCAAGTGCAGCAGCTCACGGCCAAGGGCAAGCAGTAAGCATCAGGGCAGCCCTCCAGGCCCATACCTCAGAGTCTGAGGCCAGGATGGAGGAAGGGGCAGTGAAGAGTCGGAGAGTCTTTTCCAAAAGCCAGGACTGTGACAAAATCAAAGGATGGAGGTAGACTTGCGATTTGTCTAACTAGAACAGCCCGAGAATCATTAAGTATCAGGTGAAAGGACAGATTTAGTTTGTTATGGCCTAATCGCTAAATGAAGGTGTTAAACCAACCAGGGCTAATTCTCCAGCCTAGTGCCACACTTAATTTTAATGTAATCTTTCAGACACGTGGGGCCACCACACAGACTGTGATGAAATTTGAAAGGAGATTCCGGGGGCACGTTCCCAGTCTGCAGTGACTCACCTGGATTTCACTAGGGCTCAGACTTCAGGCTGTGATCAGCTTTTGTGTATTTCCAGTGATTGAAGTTATAATGTGAATCAATATAAAACTGGCTTTTGGTTTTTTTTGCGTATGGTCTGGGGTCTTATGCAAGCTCTTCCAGTGAACTGTACCCCCAGCCATAAAATGCTTTTGGTAAATATAGCCACAGATGACAAGTATTTTAAAGTTGAGAAGGAAGTTATTTCTATGTTGTTTTCTAAGTCACAAAGCAACTATGTGATCTTTGAGGGATTTTCTTTTTCTTTTAGTGAGACTGGGGTTTGAACTCAGGGCTTCACACTTGCAAAGCAGGTGCTCTACGGCCTGAGCCACACCTCCAGTCCTTTTGCTCTGGTTATTTTGGAGATGGGGTTTTGTGAACTATTCACTTTTTCTTTCTCCCTCCCTTTCTTCCTTCGTCCCTCCCACTTTCTCTTTCTTTTCTTCATTTTTCCATCCTGGGGTCTGAATTTAGGGCCTCACACTTGCTAAGCAGGCACTCTACCACTTGAGACATGTCTTCAGCCCTTTTTGCTGTAGTTATTTTTCAAGTAAGGCCTTGCATTTTTGCCTGGGACTAGCCTCAGTCCTCAATCCTCCTACTTATGTCTCCTGAGTAGCTAGCTGGGATCACAGGTTTGTACCACCCCAGTTTATTGTTGAAATGCTAATTTTTTGCCCTCAGTAGCCTCCAACCTCAATCTTCCCAATCTTCATCTCCTGAGTAGCTGGGATTACATGCACAAGCCATGGCGCCATCAAAAACAATTTACTTTTTAAAAGTGATATTTCCATGGGCTGGGGGCATGGTTCAAGTGGTAGTACACCTTCCTAGCAAGCTCAAGGTACTGAGTTCAAACCCCAGGACTGCAAAAAAATTTTAAAAAGTAACATTTCATCTCTAAACATTAAAGAATCCATGCTTTGTGTGCGTGTGTGTGTGGTACTGTTTGAACTCAGGGCCTCAAGCTTGATAGGCAGGTGCTCTCCCACTTGAACTACTCTGCCAGCCCAAATCCATGCATATTAAAGCATGCTTGGAAAACCCAGAAATAAAGATTTTTTAAAATCATCCACCACACAGATAATTACTGTTAACATTTTAAGTTATCTTCTCAAACTGAATTTTAGACACAATTGATTATCTCTGAGAAGGAGAACAGTATGTTTAGGGAAAAGAGGTAGAAGAAACATTTCACTGTTTCTTTTTTGTTCCTTTTGACCTTTGTGCTGAGTGTGTGTGTGTGTCTTAGTCCATCTTCTGTTGCTATAACTACTTGCTACAGGCAGAGTAATTTTTAGAGAATAGAAGTTTATTAGGCATCTTGTGCAGGCCTTCTTGTAGGTGGGGACTCTGAACCCATTAATCTATGAACAAATTCATCCGTTGAGGTCAGCTCTTAAAGATCCAACCTGGTCCCCTCTTAACATCCCACAGTGGGGGTAAAATGATGGCATGAGGTTTGGTGGGGATATAGAGCAGTATATATTTCCTGTTAGCAAAATAATGGGAGGCCATATGTCCAAATATCCTTCCGGTTTTCTTTTTATTTCTATGTTTTGTAACAGCTTACGGTGAGAATGACTGATGGAAAAGTCAACTCACTTTATTGATCCCGGACATCTCCTAAAAAATGGGATAGGATTTATTCCTGCTAAGGACCAGCTGTGTTTACCCACAAGTATCTGCTAAGGGAAGCCCCTGTGAGCTCAGTGCTGAGGAAAGGAATGGTGTAACCAGTCTGTGCAAAAATAAAGTCAAGTAGTGCTAAAACATGGCTGTGGGCCCTCAGCTAATGTCGTCATTTGTTCTTCACTCTGAACGGGAAGGGCCTGCTCCTCCCCAGTCATAGGGCCTCCCTGGGGATAGAGAACCCTAGTGTGCACGGCACTTATTCAAAGCCACGGGAACACAATGCCACCATCAAGAATCAATAGGAACGGTGCATTTGGCCTGCAGAGTGTCATTTCTGGGGACAGGACACATACTCAGTGTTGAGGTTTATCTTAGTGTCCAGTTTGCAGAATCGCCATGTTTTCAAGCTTTGTTCTAGGAAGAAATTTTGTCATGATGTATGGATGGATTATGGATGTGTGTGTGTGTGTATATACATACCTCCTGTTTACATTGGATTTCATATACAACTTCCAGGTGTTCACCAAAGTTTTCTCTTCCTTGAGCTGACTTTATTCCTGTCCCTCACTGCTGTTTCCCTTGTCCTATAAACAGAAATTTCCGAAGTCTCTCCCACTTCCCATTGTTCCTACTCAAGGCTCTGAGAATCTGGCTAAGAGACAGCCTGAGGCTTCAGGCAGGGTACACTGAACTATGATTCTTTGCTCGGGGATTTAGATCATGACTGACTATGTGATTCTCAGGTTTATCTCTTTCTTTAAAACCTGAATTCTTCCATTTGTAAAATGAGATTAAGCATTTTTTGTCCCCAAGAATGTGAAAAAAGAACAGTTAGCTTCTTGCAATAAATGTTTCACAATGAAATGCAAAGACTTTAAGGATAGTGTTTTTTAAAATTTAATTATTGGTAGCATGAGATTTGAACTCAGGGCTTCATGCTTGCTAGGCAGGTGCTCTACTGTTTGAGACACACCTACAACCCCTAATTTTTATTTATTTATTTTTGTGGTGCTGGGGGGTAGAACCCAGAGCCTGGTGCATACTAGGCAAGTGCTCTGCCCCCAGCCTCTGGTACTGAGTTTTTAAAATAAACAGACATCTTTAGCATTGCCACCCACACTCAGCGTTGACTGGTTAGCTCACTGGATCCCAGCAGTGGTACAAGATAGCCACCTGTTGTTACCACCTTCCCTGCTCTACAGAAATGCAGAGAAGAAAAGTAACTGGACCCTGGCCATTCAGCAAGTTAGTAACAGTCAGGAGTCAAACCCAGGCAGCTTAACGCTAGAGCTGTGTCAATGCAATAGCTTCTATTCCTTTCTGATTGTGAGGATCAAAAACCTCGGTGGCTCTTGAAGCCTGAAGTAATAAATTCAGAAGCCTCAGCCTAGCACAAATCATCTTCCTGCTGCTTTTCTTTCCTGTCCTGTTCTCCATGCAACTGTTCTCTACCCTCCTGGGCTCCAGGGAACTGTCCCTGGATCTTCCCTGGCCAGATCCCACGCACACATAGATGCTTCACACTGACAAGCGTCCTCTGTGTGTTCACCTTTCCATAGTTCGCTTCTTCCAGAGATGTCCTGCAGACATCAATTGTGGCCAGTGGATACTCTTCAGAGAACTTTCCCTCCCCTCCAGTCTGCCTGTCTCCATTTCTGACTTTTAGGATGGGTATTTCTGTATGTTCCATCTTCCCTCCCTATAAAGAAGGAACCCTATAAAGAAGGAGGGCTGTAATGTGTTTCTTTCTCATAGAACTTTTAAATTTCATTAAAAATTTAAATCATTATTGTTCTTCTTTTGATAGCCAAATGCATGCATACTTGTCCAAAAAAACCCAAAAAAACCAAAATAAAACACTAAACAGTATAGAATCCATGTCTCGGAATTGAAATCAGCCAGTTACAACCACTCCTGCCCTGCCCTAAGAACTGAGGTGACAGTGTGCAATGTGTCCTTCTAGACCTTTCTCATGTAATAAACAGTTACCTGTACAGACATGTAAGTCAAGAACAATGCACTTATAGAAACAGGAATATTTTATACATACAGCTTTGAAGTAGTTTACTTGAAACATTTAGAGTTTTGCATATAGCTCTCTCTCTCTCTAAATACGTGCTCTACCATTGAGCTACACCCCCAGCCCAATCTCATTTTTAATAGCAGCATGGTATAAGAGCGTATGCACATACCAAAATTTACTTGTCCAATCTCTTGCTGAAGACATGACAATCATTTCCAATTCTCACCATTATGAACAAGATTGCATAATTATATGTGTATATCTAGATGTATACAGAGATATACATTCATATATGTGTGTGCAGATATCTCTGCATTTATATAGACACACATTTTTACTGGGGTTTGAACTCATGGTCTACCACTTGAGCCATAATTCCAGCCTTTCTGCTTTAGTTATTTTTCAGATAAAGACTCACATTTTTGCCCAGGCTGGCCTTGGACTGCAAATCCTCCTATCTATGCTTCCCATATAGCTGGATGGCAGACATGCACTGCCACAGCTGGTTTGTTGCTTGAGATGGGGGTCTCACTAACTTTTTGCCTTGGTTGGCTTAGATCATGATCCCATCAATCTCTTCCTCCCTAGTAGTTGGGATTGCAGGTTTGTGCCACCCCACCTGGCTAGTCACAAAACTTTTGGTAGGACATACCCTTAAACATGGAATTGGTCAGTAGAATGGAAAGGAGATTCTAAAAAATGATAAATACAAAACTGTGGAGAGAAAAGAGCTTTGTTTTATGTCTCTCTGAATCCATCACAAGGTCAACATTGCCTGTATGGGTAGCTCACAGGGAGGAGGGCAAGCTCTGGGATCAGGCTGCCCAGGTCTGTATCCAGCTTTCATCTTTATGCCTTCATCACCTCGTCACCATAAAATGGGGAAATAATAGTAGCTGGCTCTCAGTGTCACTGTGAGGCTTGAATGAGGTAATACGTGGAAAGCACTCAGTACTAAGTGCCTTGGAAATAAGTGGAATGTGTGTGGGAAGAGAAAGACAAACATGTTCAGATAATTGTTGAATGAGTAGCCTGAACAGATTAGTAGTTTGAGTGATCTTTCTAGAATTGGAAATTCTAGAAATGTGGAATTGTACTTTGGTATTACAATGAATAACAGCCCCTTAAAAAATGACCAGCTCTTGCTAGAGGTGTAATGTGTGGCCTTGAAACAATTTATCTCCATGCAAAACTAAATGGGTCGAACAGGATGAAACCAATGACTATGACACCTTGTCCTACAAGTGTCCTTTCTCCAGTGGAAGGAACTAGCCCCAGCTTTATCCTAGGGATCTCTGAGGACAGAGAACAATACAGTCCCCGGAGGGGACATGGGCTCAACACTGGAGGTTATTAGGTCATCTAGTTAACCAGTTATAAATATTGAAACTGGTGGAAAGTTCAGAAATAAATAGCTAGGGTAGAATATGAGGCTTTCTTAGCTTGTGGGTGAGAGGTCTCCACCTTAATGGAAAAATTCCTGTACCAATATTAGAAGATTTTGTGGGGTAGTAAACCCTGGGTCCTAGAACCACCTCTGCACCAACTAGTTCAAAATTTTGAGGAAATTGTTAAACCTCATTTCACACTGGTCCAGTGAGAAGGCTGAAATAGTTGATGCAAAAGTCCTTTTTTTTTTTTCAGTACCAGGGTTTGAACTTGGAGCTTCAGTGCTCCTGTTCTCTGCCTCCTGAGTAGCTAGGATAACCAGGGCCTGGCCTAAATGTTTTTTTGTTTTTGTTTTTGTTTTTTGCAACACTGGGGTTTGAACTCAGGGGCTCACGCTTCCTAGCAGGCACTCTTACTGCTTGAGCCATTCTGCTAGCCTTAGAAAGCCCTTTTTGATATGCCTTTCCTCACAGATAAGAGTCACATTTTCAGGGCTTTTTATTTCATTGAAAAAAATTAATGCATCAAATCAAGCAATGGCAATAGTTTCTAAAGTAGTAGAATGAAGATATGGCAAAAGTGAGTATAAAGCAGGGTGCAGTGGCACATGTCTGCAATCCTAACTACTTGTCACGTTCAAGGCCAGCTTGGGCAAAAAGAGTTTGTGAGAGACCGTCTGAATGGAAGAAAGCTGGGTGTGGCGTGCACCTGTCATCCCAGCTACAGCAGGAAGCATGAAATAGGAGGCTCGTGGTCCAGGCTGGCCTGAGCAAACAGTGGGACCCTAGCTCCAAAATAACCAGAGCAAAAAGGGCTGGAGGCATGGCCCAAGTGGTACAGTGCCTGTCTAGCAAGCATGAAGCCCTGAGTTCAAACCCCAGTACCACCACCCTCCAAATTAAGTATAAAAAAGCTAGACAAAAAAAGCCTCCATGTTTTCATATGAAATATCAAAAACAGGCAGCTCACAGGTCAGGTGGAAAGCAAGTTAGTGGTTACTGGGGGTCATGAGAAAAGAGGAATGGAGTGTGACATAGAGTAGGTGTGGGGGATGAGAATGGCCTGGAAGTAGTTGTGACAGCTGTACAACACTGGGAATACACTGGGAATGTACTAAATATGATTGCATATGAACTTTAAGATGGTGACATTTATGGTTTTGTGTGTGAGAGAGAGGAAAGAGAAAGTGAGAGAGGGAGAGAGAGAGAACATACAAAAGGACTGGCAGCAGGCTGACCTTAGTGGACACCTGCTCTGTGGAGCCTCTTGGAGGAAGTGCTGGAGGCCCTCTGAAGAAGCCCTGTGAAATCCAGGGGAATGGAGGTGAACATCAGTGCAGAAATTGTCATGTAGTTGGAGCCAGGTCCTGGCCAGTGACAGATGTGGCAGTAAATAGGGGCTCCCAGAGGAATATGAGAAATATAAGCACAGCCCAAAGGACACTCATGACCCTGCTTCAGCTCCTGTCTCTCCCCTTCCAACTGTCCCCACAACTGTACTCATTCCAAGTCACACCCTTCCTGAGAAACTTGGCCCCACACAGCACATCTTACTCTTCTAAATGCTGATGTCCTGAACATGGCTGTGCCACTCCCGTGGCCTGTACAGGAGAGAAGGGCTGCCTCAACCTTCTAGTCATTCTTATATCCTCCCAAGGACACCAGAGGCTTTGGCTTTTCTGCCTCCCAGGCATCCAACACAGTAGTGCTCAGAAAATAGTTGTGGCTCAGAGACTGAGTGAGTCAGGCAGGCCCCACAGGGAGTTCAGTTTATGGGATTTAATAGGGACCATCCTATAAAATCTGAGACTCTCACCTCACTGCTCATACCGTAGACCATCAGTTCCAGTGGAACTTTCTTTTGGGAGGCTCATTCAGAGAATCAGACTGGAACTGGCCCAGTTTGATTACCCCAATGGAATTGTTCTCCTTTTCGCACAAAAAATGGTGATTTAACTTTTAAGTAAAAATTATATAGCACCTTTGTGATGGTCTGTAATTTAAACTTTGCAGATGTTGACCCTGAAGCTTGATCTTGACCCCGATGTAGAAACTGAGTCACTGAGACATTAAACAGCTTGGTTAGGGAAGGGAGCTAGGAAGAGGCCGGGCTGGGATTCAAAGTTGGGAATATCTGGTTTGCGAAGGCTGCCTGAACCCTAAGTGCTTGGCCCAAAATCTTCAGGAGCACACGCCAAAAATTGACACTGATATATTTATTTCAAGGGAGTTTGTTTTTTCCTTCCTTATTCAGAGCAAAATGTTCTAAAGCAGTCTCTTTTCACACCCGAGAGAGCGGTGTGGCCCATTTTCGCTTGAGCGATCAAAATGGAAGAGGAAATGTGCGACTTCCTCACGCTGTTTCTGGGGTGTGTGCTGTGGGCTCACCTGCCTGGAGCCCCCTTCTCTAGCTGTGCTATTTCAGCTGGGACTTGTCACGAGCTCCTTTCCCCTACACTTCTGGATGTGACCTGGCCCTCGCTTCCCTCCCTCGAGTGGCATCCTGGTCCTGCCCGGTCTCCTGCCCTAAGGCCTCTTGGAATCCGCACGTTACTCGTTACTCGCTTCGTTGGCATTGGAGTCCCCAGAAGTCGCCTGTCATTCACTGTGCCCTGTCCCAGAACGAATCCACTATATTTCGGTTTCGGATGATGTCTGCCTGACTCGATTGTATTTAAATTGTCTACCTCCTCACGTGGGAGGCCGCGTCAGAACCCAACAGACCTGCCTTTGCTAACTGAGGATCCAGGGCCAATTCACGTCCCGGAGTCTCTGTTTCCTCATCCGGAACGGGATGGATACCCATAGATTGCCATGTGGCTCCGACGAGGTACCCCAGTGGAACCCCAGAGCACAGAGGTTCCCTTGGGTCCCCCTGGACAACCTCACGCCTGCCGTCTCCCAATGCTCCACTTTCTGCAAACATCCCTAGGACCCCGATTAAACTGTTGGGGTCCACTGGGCTCCTAGGGCGCATTACAGACCACCTCTCTGACCCTAACCCTGGGTTTAGGATTCGAACGCCGCCGGACCGGAGGATGAAGACGTGGGGTAAAAGAGCGAGCCTGAGCCCGCGCGCTGGCCCGCTTCCTCCTGCTAGGATGCCCCAGCGCCGACACCTGCTGCCCAGCCGCGTCCCCGGCCAGGCCTCGCGTGCGCGGCGGGGTCTGGCGAGTTCTGCGGCCCGGCTCCCACCTGCGCGGCCGCCGACTGCATTAGGGGGTCGGGCGGCGCCTGTACGGCGCGCCGCCCCCGCCTCCTCCGCGCAGCCCGCGGCGCCCCGGCACCCCTCTCCTCCCCCGGCGGGCTCCGCGGAGCATTGTACTCACATCCGGGGCTGGGTTTTGCTTTAATGCAAAACGTAATTAACCCGGAAAAAAGAGCCGAGAGACAGGAGAGAAGGAGGGGTCGGGGGTGGGGGGTGGGGGGGAGAAGAGCGACGAGCGACGCGCACCCAGAGTTCGGCAGCGCGATCGCGACAGTCCCGTGGGCCGGAGAGGCGAGCCCTACCCCGATGTAACCTCCCTACCCAGCCCCGGCCCCTGCACGAGGGGTAAGTCGGGCGCCCTCGCCGGCAGCGAGAGGAGAGGCGCGTAGGGCGCGCGGGGGCAGGCGATCGCCGGGTGCAGGGGAGCCTTGGCGGGGCCGGAGCGGAGGGGTCGGATGCTCGGGTCCCGGTAGCTGACGGCGACGCGGAGGTGGCCGCCACTCCCAGTCCCCAGGGGAGCCCCAGGGCAGCCCCTCCTCCAATCCCCAGGACCGTCCGGGGTGGTCAAGGTCGCCACCGCCAGGGGTCGGGCTGCGGGGGTGGGGCCGGGGGGAGGGTGGGGGCGGGTGTTCTGCTGAGCTGCATTTTCTCACGTTTGCAGCGGCGAAACTTCTCTGCGGGTTCTGGCGCTGGGGCAGCGGCCCCGCAACAACTGCCTCGGCTGCGGGTAGGGGAGGAGAGCAGAGAGCGTCCCAGGCAAGTCCCTTGGGCACGGATTAGGGCGTGGAGACTCCTCTTTCCTTTTTCCCCACTGCCTTATTACTTGGCGGGCCTAGAATGCTCCCCTGGGGAGACCCCCCCCTCCCTCCTTTCCTCTGGGTCCGGCCACGGGCTTCTGGAATTCCTGGTAAGGGGGGGTGACTTGGTGGGAAAGTGCCCTAAAGTGCAGGCTGGGTGCCAGGTTAGGTCA
This sequence comes from Castor canadensis, assembly GCF_047511655.1. Classification (NCBI taxonomy): domain Eukaryota; kingdom Metazoa; phylum Chordata; class Mammalia; order Rodentia; family Castoridae; genus Castor; species Castor canadensis. Next base: position 57,886,253 of record NC_133399.1, on the reverse strand, counting down.
TTCCCTGGAGGGGAGCTGTCTTTCTCTTTCTCACCAACTTCTTCCTCACCTTACATAGTTCCCTTTTCTGCTCCAGCTCTGCAGACTATTTCATCAAAATTAAAAGAGAGAAAAGAGAAAAGAAAGGCAAAGGGAGGGGGAAAGGAGCCCAGGCCGTACAGGAAGGAGAAGTGTCCTAGCATGTCCAGGGCAGGAGGGCTGGGCCCGGAGCACCCTTGCGCATCTCCTGTCCTCGGCCGGCCCTGCCCCCAAGCCTTGTGCAGTAAACGTTTCCTTCCTTCAAGATGAGCAGACGTTCCGCTTCTAATTGCCCCGTCGGTGTCCCCTTTCTTTAGGACTCCAAAGGACTTTTCAGAGCAGCATAAACGGGGTGGAGGGTTGTACCAGGACCCAGCTATGGCTTCAGGGAGCACCTCATTTTTGCACTTGGGGATGACGTCCCAAAATTGTGCTAATGTTCTTAATATTTCTGACAAAATTGCCATTTTCCTTCTTTCTTCGTTATTTGGAGATAAAGCTTCCAGCTATGCAAAGCAAAAAGTTTTGAGAGAATAGGCGTTTCTATTTTCATCCCAGTTGTATTATTTTTGATATGGCTTGGGTAATAGGACATGTAGCCCCTGTCTTCAGGCGCTGACAATCCAGTGTACACAAAGTGGAGATTTCCAAACATCATTGTGGTAGATGTTAAGACTTCTCTGTTGTGTGCCACTTGAAGGCAGATGGCCTTTGCCTTAGCAGAGGTCTAGCTTGTAGTTCAAACTGTGGCCAGCCCAGCACAGGGCATCTACAAAGTGCTAAGTAAATGTGTGTTGAATGAATGAATGTCAGCGCATGGATTGTTTGCAGTTGTTGAAATGGGAGAGAAAACAGCATCTATAAACTGGCTTATGGAAGTTTTCTCTGGCTGTTGCTTTTAGACCTACCCATTCTTTGGCTCTCTTTGTGAACCCTACTTTTTTTTAACAAATTGTCTGTGACACTCCTGTGGCATTTTAGCTAGTTGATAATGGGAGCCCTGCTCACTTCATAGATGGGTAATTCCTGGGTATTAATTTGGAAATTGCCTGCTCGTTGGTGGAGGGTTTTTACAAACCTTTCCTTTCCCCTTTCATTTGTGCTTGCTTCTTCCCTCTTCTGTGTAAGGAAGTTGGGCCTGCAAATCCCATCTTGTCATAGTAGTGAGCAGAACTGTGTTCAGCTTGGTATTTTACCAAGGTCAAAATAAATCTTAAAGACATGCAAGTTTTGGTTGGTGGCTGCCATTGGAGAGAATCTGCAAGAGTGAGAAGAGGGGCTGTGGATGTAGCTCAGTGGTAGAATTTGCCTAGCAAGGCTATGGGTCCTCTCTCCGGTGGAGGTGGGTGTACCAAGCATCAGTTCTGTCAGTGAAGCCTCAGGGCAGCACTCCTGATGGTTGACTGAAAGTACTAGAACACTAGGAAGTCCCAAGCAGCAGCATGGTTTTCGTTGTGCGCATTCAGCTGGCACTTCCTCCATTTCCTGTCCTTCTCAGAGGGCAGGTGCACAGGTGGGTGATGCCCCTGTTCTGAGGCTGGATGACTCAGATTGGATTTTGTTGTAGACCACAGTGCAGTAAGTAATGTTACGAGTTCCCAAAGCTGCTGTGGCTCTCCTTTTTCTAGCTGACACAGACTAGGGCTGTGGCTCCTCTCTTCCCATCAGGAGCAGTTTGGGTTGCCTTGCTTTCAGTTTTTCATCTGTTCTAGTGAGCTGGAGAGGACTCCTGCGATCTAATTTGTTAGGATTTGGAGAGCAAGGAAGCAGAGCAAATATTATAGGGTGATGGCCTATGGGAAGACAAGAATCCTAGCCCTGCCCAACAGAAGCCTTTGACTATGAGACCAGGAATTGGACAGGCTGGGGAGAGGTGGGAGGGATCGGTCCCTTCCGGGGTTCCCAGGAGGCTTTGGCTGGTGCAGTTGGACTACAATTGGAAGACCCTGTGGACTTTTGTTCTGTATCTGGACTGTTCAGTTCTCCCTCCTTACCCCCTTCTGACCTTTTCTTTCCTTCCTTCCTCCCTTGCTTTCCTGTCCTTTCTATTCTTTCTTTCTTTCTTTTTTTTTGAGATAGGATTTTGCTATGTAGCCCAGACTGGCCTGGAACTTGTGCTAGGATCACAGGCCTGTGCTGTTCACCTGACTCCCTTTTAATGTTTTAGGCTTTGTAACTTTTCTGAAAGTCTCTCTTCTGTTCTGGCTTTAGTCGGTTGAAGTGACTTGTTGCTGTCTACAGGTTGAATTGGGCTCCTAAAGCCACATAGGTGGGCAAAAGGCTTTTGGTGTTGAACTGTGATGTGCTTTGGGGCCCATAAAGGTCAGGCAGCTGAGCTCAAGGGTGAGGTCCCCTTGTCCTTATGCTCTTAGAAACACTGCAGTTAAAGGGTGAAGACTGTCCCAGCAGCCAGAACTCAAGGCAACTGGCCATCAGCAAAACAGCTCTCTGCTGTTGGGAGTTCCCCATGGGTGGAGCCAGAGGCAGCTCCAGGGTCTCTTCTCTGAAATCTGAGAGTCCTGTGTGTGTTCTCTTAACTTTCAGAGCTGCCTCTCCAAACAGCACCTGTGGGTCTGTGGATATTTGTGATGGTTCTTGGAGTCGAGGGAAGAGTAAGGGAAGACAGTGTCTTTCTTTGTGAGAAGGACCCGAATGGCACACCCTTTCCATTGACATTTGCTCATTGATATTTGTTGGGTAGAGGTGGCCCCTGCAGTTGTGTTTCCTGTGTTAAGCAACTTTGCAGTGGTAGTTGTGACTGCTCTTTAGGTGCGTCTCACTCAAACACATGGGTGCGCGCGCGCGCGCACACACACACACACACACACACACACACATCACACCCTCCCTCTGGTACTGGGGTTTGAACCCAGGGCCTTGCACATGCTAAGCACGGGCTCTACCACTGAGCACACAGATTTTAACATTATTTGCTCGCTACTTTTCTGGTCCCAGTCCTTGTGTGAAGTGCTTTTCACACATTATTTCATTTAGTCCTCCATGCAATCCTTGAAGTAGGTAAGGTGATTATTTCCATTGTGCAAAGGAGGAAATAGGCCCAGAAAAGTTAAGTGGCTTGCCTACATTTGCAACCAGGTCCTTCTGAGTCTAGAACCCATGCTCTTTCACTTCCTTCCCCACATGGACGGATAACTGGAGTCAGTACACCCTTTTTAGTGGTCCTCTGCTTGCAAAAGTTCAAAAATACTCCTGCTGGTCATTGTCACCTGCATATCTGCCTTGCCACACCCAGCCTCTCTTCCTTCCCTAAATCTAGAGTCAGGCTTCTAGGCAGACACACCTAGGCTGTGTACACTTCTCTCTTGCACTGTGCAAAAGGCCAGCAGAGAGGAGAGATAATGCCGTTTTCTTTTCATCCTCTCGCTTTCCATGTTTTAGTCCCCTCTCATTGATACCTGTAGCCTCGGGCCTGTTGTAAGAAAGCCCCACAAGTGAGACTTACCATGTCTTCTAAGTGGGGAGTGGTCAGGGTTCTGAACGTTGGTGATCTGAGGTTCTGTGGGCTATCGATAAAGCAAATGTGGCTACCTGCCTGCTCTGGAGAGCTTTCTAGTGACATGGTCTCATGAGTCTTCAGCCTTGGGCAGCTTTTGTTGCTCAGGGCTCCGCCAACCACATTTTCTCTGAACATTGGAGAGACTGCTATTAAGAGAGGTCATGAGTACTTTAAAAAAAATTTTTTTGGTGTCTTCATTTGAGTATCAATTTTCAGTTTCTCTTGCCTTTTCTCTCAATATTCTTTTTTCCCTTAAGAATTCTGTCTTGAGTGTGTCTTGTCCTCCCTCCCCAGTTTTGGGCTCCAGCAGGATTTGGGCCACCCTCGGGTCAGCATGGCCGCCGCCTTTCTGAATCCTTCATTCCTAAAGACGTTTGCATTCCTCGCCTGGTGCTTTGCTGGGAACATGTTCTCCGTACATTTCCTTCTCTCTCACGTTATTCTCCTGCCTTGGACTGTTTGGAATTTGCTCTTATGACCGTTGCAAAATATTACAGCAAGAGGAAGTGGATGCTCCCACACTTCCCAAGTTCTGATCTCTGGCTGGTTCTCAGGGATGTTCTCTGAAGTCACCATGCTTGTTCTTAGCGCCACACTAAGTTCCCAGTGCTTTCACTGGGTTGTTAGCACCGTGGTGGCTCTGAGACCCCACCATTCACACCTAGCATATCTCTCACCAAACGCAAGAGCCCTCTGAGCATTCGGCTGCCGGGGTCCCCACGTATGCTGGCAGTAGCTAAGTGTCTGCTCTTCACCTCCACACCTCGGTTCCTGTCTGTTGGGTTGCCATCCTCTGTGAGACCTCTGATGTCATTTCCTGATGCGCTCTCTCCTCTGACTAGTTCAGCAGTTTCTGCATGGTGTCCTCGCTCAGTGCTGTGGCTCTCTCCAGCTTCTGCCTAGGAGGGGGCAACAAGACAGGAGATGTGGCTCTGCATATCCTGTGAGGTGACTAGAAATACCCTCTTGACTTTTGGAGCGTAAGCCTGGAAAGTCCCTTGTTCTGCCAACCCAGACTAATGTGAAAGGAAAATCCCTAAATTTTAAAATTGAATCAATTGCTTTCATCTTTGAACCGAGGTCGTAGTAGATTAGTCTGTAATATATAGGCAATTTCACTTGAGCCTTTATCTCTTGTTACCACTTTCTCTCTACTTTGTTGACCTCAAACCTATCAGAACAGTCCAATGGATGAATCGCTCATATTTCATTCTACTCTTTCCTTTGTCTCCACACTACACTAGTTATCTTAAAACTCAAGAGGGTGGATATAGCAAGCCATGGCTTTCATTTTATTTTATTTATTTTTGTGGTGCTGGGGGTTGAACTCAGGGCCATACCGGTGCTAGGTAAGTGATCTGCTACTGAGCTAAACCTCCAACTCCAGACCACATGTCTTATCACTTAATAGCGCTAGAGCTTTTTCTTTGAAATTTGAATTGTCTGTCCATCTATTCATTTCTCCATCCAGCCATTTATTTTATTTTACTTAAATTATTTATTTATTATTTTGTAGCATAAGGTATGAAATTTGTTGAAGTGAAAGAAATGAAAGCCCCCTCAAGACAGGAAGGGACCCAAAGAAGGGTTGGCTACTTATTGTTTTTTTTGAAATGGGATTTCTCTGTGTTGCCCAGGCTGACCCCAAACTCCTGAATTCAGTTGTTCCTCTGCCTCAGCCTCCTGAGTAGCAGGGAATACAGAGGTGCTTAACCATGGCTTAGCCATTATTTTAAAATGTCAACCCACCTATCAAGTTGGGGGCTTTTTTTGGCAGTACTAGGGTTTGAACTCAAGCCCTTGTTCTTGGTTGGTAGGTGTGCTCTACCCCTTGAGCCATGGTCCCAACCCTCATTTTCTAAGTTTTAAGAAGGAAGACCCCTGTGGCTTCATTTTCTTTCTCAGAGCACTGGCTACTGTGTAGATCAGGCATTGCAGCAAAGATTTGGTCTGAATATTTGGTCAGCCCTAAGGACATAGTCTTCTCTCATGAAGACCAGAGAGTAAGGAAGCAAAGCAGCAGGGGGAAGGGTGAGACCCTTTGGCAACAGGAAGTAAGAAACCCAAGTAAGTCCAAGGGCATGAAACACCTTGGGCAGGTATTTGATGCTTGGGTAATTGTGATGTGTGAGATATTAATTTAATAGGTTTAGGTCTTTGAAACACCAAAACGTCTCAAGACATATATATATAATTTAGGCAAGGTTTTGCTTGTTTATGAGCTCTGGAGAACTGAGAACTTTATTATCAGCTTCAAAACTTATGTGCTAGTGGTGGGACTGCTTGTGGAATCAAATATCTTTCTTTTCTGCTAAAAAAAAGTATCACTTATTTCCTGTACAATATTTGAAGAATATGGAAAAACATATAGAAGTAAATAGAGTTCATTTATAACTCATAGATGGTAGCTTTAGTATTTTGGTGACTGTGTGCCTAGTCTTTTAAAGAAATCCACATACAGGAATAAAAACATTAGATGATTGAGATTATATTACACATCATTTTATATCTTTGAAAAACTTACCATGATATGATGTCTAAAACTCACTAGAAATTACTTGAAAACATGTTTTTTTTGGTTTTTTAAAAATGTGTATTAGTTCCTTATGTGTCTCAGAATTTATTTAATTATTCCTTGAACACTGGGATATTCAGGATCTTTTTAGCATTTTTGTTATTATAAATTCTATTGCAGTTGCCAACTTTTTACTTTAATCTATTTGCATCTTTGTTTATTTACTTGGATGGAATCCTGAAAGTAGAATCACTGTGTCAAAGAGCAGGGACATTTTTAGCTGTCTTATTACACGTTGCCAAGTTGCTTTTCCGAAAGGACCAGCCTCTTGTCCTTGGCACATAAAAATCCTACGACCTTCCCTCATCTCTTTTTCTACAAGTGCTTGACATCTGTTTTAAGCAGCAGTCTTCTCTTCATGCTTTCACCCTCCAGGACCTGTCTCTTCCCTGGGTTATGTTCTGTTTCATTAGGGTCTCTGTTCCAGCTGTCTCTTGTCTGTTATAATACAAGTCTCATAAAGGTCTTGATCCTCGGGGCAGTTTTATTCCTTGTTTGATCTCCAGTGCTGGAACCTAAGGCACTGCAGTGGGCAGTGGAAGAGAGATTGTGGGTAAGGTAACCTCTCAGGGGCCCTCATCTCATCCGCTGTGCTCGTGATCTTCCTCTAGTCACCTGGCAAACCTGGCCAGTAATCCTGGTTCAGTGGCTAGTTAGCCCACTCACTGCTGGTGGTCATGCTTGCTTTCTCTAAGCTTCACTTTTATCATGATTAAATATGTAACTTTTGAACTTCTGTTCTACCGAAGAAATCTGGATCCTACAAAGCTTTCTATTTTTTTTTTTTTGGCGATACTCAGGGCCTCGTGCTTACTAGGCAGGCTCTCTACCACTTGAGCCATGTCCCCAGTCCCTTTGCTTTTTGCTTTACTTACTTTTGAGATAGGGTCTCCTGCTTTTTGCCTGGGGCCAGCTTCCTCTGGGACCTGCAGTTCTCTCAGTAGCTGGGATGGCAGGATGGGGTCTTGTGAACTTTTCACCCTTGCTGGCCTTGAATTGAGATCCTTCCCATCTCTGCCTCCCAGCTACCTAGGATCATAGGTGTGAGCCATAGTGTCTGCCCAAAACTTCTCTCTTTTAATTTTACTTTCCATTAAAAATACATTATTTAGTTATTGGAATTATATGGGACCATGTTTTGGTTTGCTTTGGTGCTTGTGTGTGTGTGTGTGTGTGTGTGAGAGAGAGAGAGAGAGAGAGAGAGAGAGAGAGAGAGAATTATAGGCACATATGCTCTTGATTTGCCCAGGAGGGTGAATGAAATAAGAAACAAATATGAGCAGGAGTTCACCTTGACCAGTCACTATTATGTGTTACAAACTAGCAACGTTCAAACTCAGTATTCCAAATGTGTAGGAGAGTAGTGATTGTACATTAGTAGCTACAACATAAATAGGTAAAATATTTTTTGAATGCAATTTTTAATAGGTCTCAATAATTATAAAAGATCATAGCCTATGACCAATCATATTGTATTTAGAATTCATGCTCTTGCCATGTCCAAGAAGAAAGAAAGCACAAAAATAAGAAGTTTTAGCATTATTTATAATAGCGAGAAATTGGGTATGACCTAACAGTGTAATCCTAGAGAAGTGATTGAGTAAATGACAGTAAAACTGCTGGATCAGTGCTATTCAGCCACAAAAACGGTGACTAGAAACACGATGTGCCAGTATGAAAAATGTCTGTGACATCATTTAAAAATGTCAAGAGGCCAGTTACATAGACAGTGACATGAAGATGCATGAAAAAGTGGGAACTTGGCTGGAGTGATTTTTAGAAACGTTCCAGGCTGGGTATGGTGGTGCGCGTTTGTAATGATAGTAGTCAGGAGGACCTTGAGTTCCAGGCCAGCCTGGGCTACGGAGTGAGACCCTGCCTCAAAGCAAAACAAAACAAACCCCAAATAAAACAAATTCTGGCCATGTTAAGATTTTTGTATGACATCCAGGAAGCGCTAGGGCGGTTTGGCATGCTTGTGCTGTGAGGGCTTGAAACTACTTGCTAGATACTTCCAAGGGACTAGCTAGGGGGCGGGGTGTTCAGTGCTTAAACCCAGCGTGAGCACCATCCATGTTACATCAGGAGACAGGGCAGGGCAGATCACTGTCGGGATGTGGGGCTCCGGGCTTCTGGGCGAAACACCATATACCACCTGCTCACTGTGGTGGTAAAATGTGACTTATGAGGTGGGGATGTGGCTCAGGCTCAGTGGCAGAGCATTTGCTTAGTGCCTGTGAGGCCCTGGGTTCTATCCCCAGCATCGTCAGAAAAGAAAGAAAAAAGGAGAAGAAAAGGAAAAGCAATTTGAGATAAGGGATCTTTGAGAGTCAGAAGACTGGTTAAAGGCTGGCAAAGTGGCTCAAGCTGTAGAGGTCCTGCCTAGCAAGTGGCCCTGAGTTCAAACCCCAGCACCCCCCTTACCCCCCACAAAAAAAAAAAAGCTGGTTAAACTATAAAATTGTAGGAACATTGTGGAGTTGGGAGGACATTTGCAGCTTTGCCTCGGTTGTGGTAGGGAAATCCCTTCGTGTCCATCAGGCATTGCTTCCAGGACCCCCGCAGATACCACAATTCACAGATTCTCAAGTCCCTTACAGGAAATGGTGCTGTTTTGCACTGAACCTCTGTACATCATTCCATATATTTAAATCATCTCTAGATTACTTATAATGCCTAGTCCAAGCTAAATATGTGGGACTAATTCTTATGCTGTATAGCTTAGGAAATAATGATAAGAAAAAATATCTGTAAGTGTTCGGTACAGACGATACTTAAAGATTTTGTGTGTGTGTGTGTGTGTGTGTGTGTGTGTGTGTGTGTGCTGGGGCTCATGCAGACTAGGCAAGTGCTCTACCACTGCGCTAAACCCTGAATCCTAAATGAAACTTAAAAAGATTGTTTTTTCAATCTGTGGTTAGTTAGACCCATGAATGCCAAGGCTGACTATATATGTATTTGCATCGTTACCCCCCACTTTGGTAGCATTGCTAGCAGTCTCTTGTTACCCAATTGCTGCTAAATTGGCTGAGGATGGAGTGGCAGTGGTTATTTTCACAGAGGCCTCTGAAGGAGAAGAAAAGCCAGAGAAGATATGGAGGATGATGGTGACATGGTTGAAGAGGCCAGGAACCCTAGATCCTGTGTACCAAGTCTTGCAGCTGTCGTCATAAAGGTTATTCAAGCAGACCAGAAGGAACTGTCAGATGATCAGGGCTTAGCACCTCAGGCTTGTGTTGCACACACCATTGAGTGTGCAGAGCTATGTGGGTTGGCTAGTTAATAACCACGTATCTCTGGGTGATGCTAGTCCTGCAGCCCATCCATCCTCCTCCTCCCACAGTCTTCAGCTCTGTGACTCAGCTACATCTCTGGACATCCAAGGGCCTCCCCACCCACAGATCCACAGTCAGGAGTTGCTGTAAGCAGAATTCCAATTCCGGTCTTTCTGTTTGGTCTGGGAGGGTCTTCTTCTACCATGGGTTCATGCAAGTGGGAAGCCCCCTTGACAGAAGAAAGAACATCTTCTCGAGTCTCTGGCTTGAAGAAAAGGCAGGTGCCAGTTAATCCTGCAGGCTAAAAAGGAGACATTTGGAGACATGGGTTAAATTGGACACCGTACTTCCCAGTTGGCCCAGAAAGGGTCAGCCTTGTTCCCCCACTGAGTTGTACATTTTCTCTTAGAGAATTCATCCGGCATAGAGAGCCCTGTGGCCCCTGGAAGTTCTGTCTCTGGGGTTGGGTTGGCATCAGGTGGTTCTCTATTTGCTGGTGTGTGTGTGTGTGTGGTGGCACTTTATCCTTGAGGCAGCCTCTCAGTACTGTGTGGCTCCGCGTAGAGGTGGAAGAATAGACTGTGTGCCAGTCACCACCTTAGAGCTAGCCTGGTCTGGTCCTATTGTGTGGGACTTGCTCCCTCTGGGCCTAGAACCAGGGCTGTGGTGCCCCTGTAGCTTGCTGACCCAGTGTCATTTGACCTTAGTCAGTTGTCTCACAACTTTGCTTGGCTTTGGGTTCCAGCAGTAATGAATCTTGCTCTGTGGGAATCATTTAGGGTGCAGTGTGGGTGCTCCCTCTCCTGGGAAGCCTAAGTGGCAGATGCAGGTCTGTAGGCCCCATCCCACTTCTGCCATGTGTGTGCAACCAGACTAGGCTCCTCCTTGGAGAGAATAGTGCTCCCGCCCTTTCTGGTCCTTCTAAGAGGCCCAAGGATTTTCTGAACGAAGGGAGAAAGCCTTGGATTTGCAGCTCACCTCCCATCACCAAAGACCCTGTACTGGAGCATCAGGGTGGCACCCTAAACAAAGCACCACAGACTGAGTGGCTTAAACAATAGAAAACAGCTTTCTCAAAGTTTTGAAGGCTGAAAGTCCAAGATCAGGGTGTCACCTGATTGTTTTCTCCTGAGGGCCACAAGCACAGGATCTGTTCCTTGGTTCATGGATGGCCATAAGTCATATTTTGAGGCTTTCAGGGGTTAGGACTCTAGGGTGTAAATTTTGGGAGAACACAATTCAGCTCATATCAGCAAAGTAAGGTTAGTACCACTAGGACAGGGCTGAGGACTATGCTCCTATACTGAGGCTCCAAGAACCCCTTGAGTTTCATCTCTTGATGACTTCAAAGAACTAGAGGGGCTGCCCCTCCTGACTAAAGGAATTTGAATCAAAGCTTATGCTTTTTCTGAGATAGGTGTGTCTTGTATGAAGTGAGTTATGACCCACTTCATGAAGCTTTTGTGCAGAGTAATAATAACTGCTGTTTGTGAAGTGCTTACTTTCGTGTTTAGCACTTGGTTCACAGCCAAATCTATAAAGTGTAGGTACCATAATTACCCCCACGTTATAGATGCAGAAACTGAGCTGTAGAAATATTTAATAACTTGTGGCCACGCAATAAGTGTAAGAACTAGGATTTAAGGCCTCTGATCTGAAAAGTCAAGGCTGTCTGGAATATAGTTCAGCGGTAGAGCACTGCCAAATATGGCTGAGGGCCTAGGCTCAATCCCCAGCACCACCCACACACAAAAGTCTGTGCTCGGATCCTCTGTGTGTGTAAAGTGCTTGACACTGCCCTTGGCACCTGGTGGAGTCATGGGAAAGTTAGTTAGGTACACGTTAATGGGTTGTGATGAACTGCTTGTGGCGTTGGTAGAGGTTTCCAGAATCCTAATGGGGCAAACGTTTGGTGCCATGGGGAAGGAAGCTGATGGAAGGGAGTCCTATCCCAGCTTCTCACAGAGGTGAGTCAAGCCAGGGACAGGTGAGGTTTCCCCAGGTCCAGAGACAGAGCCTGCTTTACCCTCCTTCTCACTAGCTCCTCCCTCCTGCCATGCAGGGTGATGTGAGCAGAGCCCAGGAATGCCTTATGTGGATCGGCAGAACCGAATCTGTGGGTTTCTGGACATCGAGGAGAATGGAAACAGTGGCAAGTTCCTGCGGAGGTACTTTATTCTGGACACCCAGGCCAACTGCCTTCTCTGGTACATGGACAACCCCCAGGTGAGAGGCCAGGTGGGAAGGGGGCAGGGCTGCTGCCATCACTACCTGGGAGGAGTGCCCAGGACCGCGTGAGCCTTGAGCGCTTCACCTCATGAGCAACACAAACCTGCTGGTTTATAAGTAGGGAAAGACCCTTTGACAGACAGACACACACATATTCATTCATGCATGCACGCACATACACAAAGAAAACCTTAGCAAGGGCTGGGGGTGTAGCACAGTGGTGGAGTATGTGCTTAGCCCCGCCCCACCCCCCAAAAAAAAGAAAGAAAGAAAGAAAAGAAAAGAACATCATCTCAGATTCTAGTTGAGGAGACAGAAGCGAGCATACATCTGCTGCCTTTCTCACGGGTAGGAATTTAACACTTGCAAAAGTCAGGCAGAGGCTGGCCAGGCTGGCTCCAGGCTGCCAGGCATGGCCTGCTTCCTCTCACCTCTCTGGTTAGGGCTGTGGCCTAACTAGGCTGCTCCTGCTCTTCCAGTCTGGGGCCTCTCCCCAACAGAGAATGTGACCTGGTTCTCTGAGCTGGACAAATGTCAGACTTCTTTGGTCTCCTGAATCAGGAAGTCATGGAGTCTTGGTTGGAGGTGACCTTGGAGGTCGCCTTGTTTTGCTTCCTCATGCTACAGATGAGAAAACTAAGTCTCAGACATTGCAGTTGACCAAGGCAAGGACTTGCTTAGCATTTTGTGGGAGTCAAGCACTAAGATAGCGACAACTTTTATTGCTATGCCTTGGGTCCTTGGAGTCACATCTGATCTGGAAAAAAAAAAAAAAAAAAAAACCTCTCTTTGGGAAATCTAGGTTTTTAAAAATTTTTTGGCTGGCTCTTTGTTTCCCACTGTCCTGGAGCAGTTCGGTGAAATGAGGGTGTGAAGGCTGGTATGCCCCCTGAACAGCAAGGTCACGGGCAGGACCATGTGGCTGTGGGAATAGGGTTCGCATCTTGTTAGAGGCTCAGGAAGAGGAAGGTCTGGGAGTTGAAGGATGCATTGGTGCTTTAAAATGTGATGTGGCAAAAATGTCATGTGAATCTCTAGGTCATCATCCAGGGACCGGTCCTCTAGAGGCCTTTGTCATTTGTCTTGTGGATTTGATGGCCCAGAGAAAACTTTGTAGATGCAGCAAATGTAGGCAGAAAGTCAGCTACTGGGAACTGCCTTCTCCAGGAAAGATCAGCCCTCAGTACACCTGTGCCCTATGTTCCCCCTCCCCCCCCCTCCCCCCGACCCCGGACCCCCCCCATCCTGGATGAACCTATTGCTTACGTTCATTTGATATGCTGAGCACTGGGACTTGAGCTTGCATATGGACTGCTACACCTCTGCTTGCCTCTCACCATGTTCAGTCCTGGTTTGCCTTCAGGTCCTGCTGTATCATTTTCCCTGCCTTTGCTCTGCACAGGTGCCCTCAGATGGAGCAACAGAGCTCCATTCAAGGAGCATTCAAGGTTTTTCTTCCCCACTGTTGGAAGGGCTTGGAATTCAGTCTTTTGTTGCCTAGAGACTTGGCTTGTGGCATGCAAGGAGGAGTCCTGGGGGACTTAGGGTTCCTGGATTTCGTTCCTTTCTATTTTCACTCTTGGCATGTCTCTCCCACTCTCCTGCTGTGTCAGCTCAACTCATCCAAGTGGATTTGGTCTGATGTATCTGCTTTGTGCTGGCTCCCAACTCAGGTTCTCCTGAACTCCTATTCACTTGCTGCCAGCTGCTGCTTCTGAGAGCTGGATGTTTCTGCCCACTCTGGGCCACAGAGTCTCACTGTTAGTGACAGGTCACCCAGGACTGCCGTGTCACCACCTTGAATCTTTTAGTTTTTATTTTTTTTTGGTGGTACTGGAGTTTGAACTCAGGACCTCAAGCTTGCTAAGCTTTTTTTCTACCACTTGAGCCACACCTCCAGCCCTGTTTTTCAGATAGGGTCTCACAACTGTGATCCTCCTTCCTATGCCTCCTGTGTGTCTGGGATAACAGAGGTGAACCACCACACCCAGCATGTTGGTTGAGACGGGGATCTCATTAACTTTTTGCCTGGACTGACTGGCCTTGAACTGAGATCCTCCTGATCTCTGCCTCCCGAGTTCACCGTCTTGGATCTTGAATGTTGCCAGTTGTTAGAATTTCTCTAATTCTGATCAGCCCTCAGATTTGATTGTCACTTGGGACCAGAACCTATACCAATCTTGGATGCTATGCCTGGCTGCCTTCCTGGCTCTCTGGAGTCAGCCTCTGCACCAGCCTTCCCAAGGGTCACCTCTTCTTTCTTGCCAGCTGAGCTCTTAGGTTGCTCTTTGTGGTAGAACCTTCTTTGAGCTTGAATTACCAAGATGAACGTGTGGCCCATTGCTGGAAACTCTACATTTTCCCAGGATGCAATAGATTTCAGCTAGTGTGGCATATTCCTAGAAAGGAAGGGTCTTGCTGTGACCTAGGGACAGTTCAGAGCATTTTATTTCTTCAGTGGTTGGGTTAGTTCTTTGCTGTGCTCGTGAACAAGCAATCTTTCTAGATTTGAGAATGAGTGCTTTGGTAAATTGTAAAATGATGCTCATGGACCTTTGCTACAATGCTAGGCATGATTTACTGGGTTTTCATTTCTCTCTGATAGCAGGTCTAATTGGTAGGTATTACTGTCCTCATTCTAAGGTGAGGGAGGTGAGGCTGAGGGGAAAAAAATCTGCCTATGGTTACATACACAAAAGAGTGGCAGAGCTGGAACCCCTGTTGGTAGTCTGACTCTGAGGCCTTGTCATTGCTGTGGTTGGTAATGAGATAGTTATCATAGGGTGACTGGTTTGGTAGGGCAGAAAGCCTGCAAAGGTCTTTGATTAAGAAAGTCAGTGGACTCTAGGACCTGGGAGGTTCTAGAGGGCAGAGAGCTTAACTGGTTGAGCTTTTGATCCACAGTGTCCAGGATTTGATAAATGTGCCCTCACCAAATGAATGCATTCACAAGCTAAAGAACCCCACGGAAAGAGGCTGTCAGAAGGTATGTCCTTAGGAGGTGTGCTGTTTTAATATTGCTCTCCTAGGATTAGGGACAGGACCAAAACTGAGTGGAAACTGCAGACTAGTACACCCTGGGCGTGTTGGTCTATCCTGTTGAGAGAAGAAATGAAGACTGTTTGGCTATTGAATACTTTACTTTTATAAGGAAAAGGAAACCCTTGAAATAGTATCTTAGTTTTTTTAACGGGCATTAGTAAGTGGGATTTTCTGAACCCACCTCTCTGATCTTTGCCTGTTGATGCCTCCTGGTAGTTGGTGCTCACTGAGTCTCTCTCTATGATCACTGCCTCTACTGCTGTTACCAACTATGGCATATACTTACTGAATACTTGGTCTTTGCCACCAGGAAGCTTCCGGTTTGGTTGTTTATGACAACAACACACATAAAAATACATAGCTCTAATAACCTTAGCCCATCATTCTAACACCTTAGTCTGTCATTCCTTGTTGATGCCAATGTTCTGGTTGTAAGAGAAAGGCTTGTAGCTGCTCTTAGCTAGCTCCTACCCATGGCGGGAGATACAGGGCCTGGAAGTGGAGTCTCACACGGAAGGTTCTCAGACCTGGGAGACAAGAGACCAAGTCTGCAAACCAGACTCCTCACTCAGTTGATTTGTTTTGGGCAGGTCATTTCTGGAGCTTAGCAACTTGCCTAACACATATTTTTTAACCTTGTCCAATATGTCAGACACCAGCCTCGATGCCAGGCCACTACAGTGGGCAAGATGGTCTCTGGCTTTGTGGAGCCTCCGTTGCAGCTTGGGATGTGGATGGTTAAGCACAAATAGGGTGGGGAGAGTTGTAGGGTCCCCCTTCATAGAGGAGGTGGAACGTGAGCCAGATCTTGAAGAGAGGGTGAGGTTAGAGTGGATATTACTACACATTGTTTATGTGCATAGAGCATTTTGTAGGCTCTGAAGGGTTTCCATGTTCAAGGTTTCATTTCATTGTTGTACCCACTATGTCCCAAGCAGAAGAGGAAGAGAAGGGTGCCAAGGTGGGCAGGTGAGCTTACCTGGTTAGAGGGGTGTTTGAGGCTGGGATCCCCAAAAGACCCCAGGAGTTAGGCACTGAGACAGCTCTTCATTGAGGAGTTACTCTGTGGAGCCTGTGAGGAAAGCTGGGAAACTGGACAGAGAAGAGAGGAAGCCAGACAAGGGTGTGAGCTCAGGCAGAAGTTGTGAGGGTAGGGTTTAGCCTGGGCCTGTGGGAGCTGTGGGGTGAATTAAGCCTCAGAATTGTCCCAAGAGAGCTGGGCTTTCCTGTGCTTGTGTTGGACAGTCCCTGAGTCATTGACTGTGGCTCTTCAAATTTGGGTAAGATGACTTTTAGCAGCCTGAGGTCAGTTCCCCAAAGCAGAGTGGGGGAATCTGGGAGGCCAGTAGCAGTATCTGCAGTGGGGGTGGCAATAGGAATCTGAATGCATCCTGGACCATACATTGCCTTGAATGTCTGGCAGTATTGTGAATTGGTGCGGTAGAGTATGGAACCAGCATTTTCCATTACAGGCATTGGTGACACTAAATTGAGGACAAAACCCATTAGCTGAAAAGGACCCCTCTAAATGGAAAGTTTCAATATTATTGATTATGGTACTGTGATTTAGCTAGCACATTTAAAAGTCAGTATGCTGGAAGCATCAAGCAAACAAATGCTTCTTTTTTATTGCAGTAAGACTACTTAACACGAGATCTACTCTTTAACAAATTTCTAAATGTACAATACCATCCTATGAATATAGACATGATGTAGCAAATCTCTCTAGACTTCAGTCCTCTTGCATGCAAATAATTTGTGTGTGCGCGTGTGTGTGTGTGTGTGTGTGTGTGTTATTGGGGATGGAATCCAGGTCTCATGCATTCTAGGCAAACCTTCTCCTACTGAGCTATATCCTCAGTCCCCAGCCAGGTGTATTTTATTTTTTTTGGTGAGGCTGGGGTTTGAACTCAGGGTTTCACACTTTAGATACTCTCCTTCTTGAGCCACACTTCTAGTCCATTTTTCTCTGGTTATTTTGGAGATGGGGGTCTTGCAAACTATTTAGCCAGGCTGGTTGCAAACTGAGATTCTCCTGATCTTAGCCTTTCAAATAGCTAGGATTACAAGGTGTGAGCCACCAGGGCCCAGCTAGTAGTTGTATGTTAATTGAATGTGAGTCCTTATCATGATAGAGGAGATGAAATTGCTCAATTAGGGCTGCCTTGTTTTGTTACAATGGCCTCTGAGTTTTAGTTGCACAGCAAGGCTGATGTTCACCCCCTAGAATGCTGAGTAACTGCAAGAGTAAATTATATGGCCCCAGACAGGGTAAACAGAAGCATGGAAACAGTATTGCACTGGATGGTTGTTCTTGTCAAGTTTTACTATAACAAATGTATTTTTTGTCTTCTACCAAAAATATTACTTAGTTGTATTTATTTTTCAAAGGCCATGATGTGAATTATGGATAATCAAAATATCCAAAAAGATTGCATGCTTCCTGGTGAATCCAGGATCCCAGAGCCCTTTTGCTTTGTTTAAAAATAAACAACAAAAGTGCTAGAAGCAGGTCTTTCCATTGACAGGGGCAAAGAACTTTAGCAGTGTTACCAACAGAATGGATTTTTAGCTGCATTTTAGTGGAAAGAAACACAGTGCTGGAGGAGATTCCATTAATATGTAACTTATTAAGGATAGTAATGTTGTTTTCAAGGCTGAGTGAAAATTGGTATTTTTGAAAGAATTATGGTTCTGTATCAGAAATATTCTTAAGCAATATTTGGTTGAAATCCATCAATATTTAAAAGCTTTTTGCATTATCTGCATCAACTCATTCAAATGCCGAGAACCAGGAAATAGCTTCCTTTTAAAAACAGGCAGTCCATGCACACCGTGCAAAATTCATTGTAGGAAAGTGGATATGGTGATGTTTCTCCCTTCCTCTTTTATCCTCCAGCCACAGAGTCCCCTGACAGGGCAGCCAGTATAGACAGCTTCTTTGGTGTCTGTCCAGAGCTTTCTCTGCTTCTCTAAGCATCATTGTAACTTTCGGATCTGTGGCAGTTGTTTGGGCAAAGTTTTTTGGTTTTTTCTGGGTTTTTAAACAGATTCTATCTTTAAATTTTAATTTTGTTATTTATTTATTGTATTGTTCATTTAAAAAAATTTATTGGCTTTATGTAATTGGTGTATTAACTATCCATGGTGACACACAATTGGGTTAAGGAGAATTACTGATGTGCTTTTATCTATATTTCATTTGAATAAGAATGAATGCAGTATCCTTTGGGGAAAAGTAGCCTCCAATAACAGATCTGTAGTTTCACAAAATGCAAATTCTGTTAAGGTTAAAATCATTTAACTGAAGTTTTTAGAATTTAAATTGTGTGGGCTTTTTGAAAGTTAGCATAAAATGCTACAAGTGAAATTTCATATTTTCTGTAGTAATCCTATTTTTAAAACAATTCTTGTGTGTGTTATAGTATGTGTTTTTTCTTCAGTTTAAAAATTAAGGGCTGGATGCGTGGATACAGCTCAGTAGTAGAGGATGTGCTTAAGATGCACTGTTCCTCACCCACCAAATTTAAAAATCTTAAAAACTAAGAAGCACTTTGGAACAATCAAATTATTAATTAGCACTACTTAGGATTAAAATTCAAGCAACTGAAGAGATAGAAATTGTGGAACATGGCAGAAATTTTACTATTCCAAGATCATGGTGAGGCTATTCTAAGAGTTCTTAAGACTTGTCTTTGGTTATATTGTTATATTTTGCTATAGACTGTAGCCTTCAATATTTGTTTAATATTTCGATTACATACACTTCTATATGTTTATACATGTAATTATATACCAAAGAATTCCATCTTCTTCTTATTAAAATTGTGCCTCTAAGGCAAAGCAGGCTATTGTGTGTGTAGGAGAGAGGGGCTGCGAGCTGGGATTTTGCTTTGGAGCCTGCTTGTATTAATTACACTAAGTGAGCACAGAAAGTAGTTGAATACATTGCTTTTCCAGCCTCCTGTCCTCATCTGCAGTGTGTGGTAATGGACTCTATCTAGTCACAGTGACGATTAAAGTGATAAAATGGGAGAGTGCTCTCATCAGCTCTCAGTGAGACTGAGTTGTGGCTTGTTTTGGCCATGACATAAGGATGTGATGGGGAGAACTGGAGGTGACAGCTCTCCAGAGCTGTCTGGAGTAGTAAGGAGTTGGGGAGTTTATGGACCATGTGAAGGAAGAAAATGGCAAGCATGGTGACTTGACAGAGGGTGAAGAATAGTCGTCACTAGTTTAGTAAGTGCCTCACTCAAGGCTGACCTCCTAATGCATATATTTATAAGCCAAAAACTTTACAACTTGAGGGTGGCAAAGTTGTTCTCTTCAGAAAGAGAAGTGATGGTGATATAAAGAAAAATGCTGTTTTTATCCATCCAAATTTAAGAGAATGAAATGTGAAAGCACAGACTGTGTGGTGACAACACAAATGTGAAAGCAGATGATGTATTCCCTGAAAATTGGCACTCAGAATAGGATAATTACTATGCTACTGCAAGTTCCGAGGCTGAGTCTTAGTTTTCTCATCTATTAAATAAAAAAGACCATTATCTGTCTTAAAGGATGATCTAGAGAATTCTATAAGTAACGAGCATGTTTTGGGGCCTGGAAAATAGGGGATGCTTAATAAATATTAGTTGACTCTGGATGGCAAATAATATCTACTGGTTGTTTTGTAAATACGTGGTGATTATTTCCGTCTTGTTTTACTTAGTTTCTTTGGACTAATAAAATTAATTGATATTATATGATAGTGTGTCAGCTAATTATAAAAATATGAGCGATATCTTTGTTAGCTGACCATAGGGGAAAAAACTTAAAATTAAGTATTCCCATGTTGCATTTTGCTGATACTTAATTCAAATAATATAGATTAAAATAACCCTGTCGCAATAATGATGTTTCAATTCATGTTTTAACAGTGTGCATCATAGTAATCCCCTATTTATTTAAAGTTACAGATTTTCTCAGGAATAATTTATGTACCTAGCAATATATATATATATTTGGTAGTACTGGGTTTGAACTCAAGGCCTTACACTTGCTAAGAAGGTCTGTACCACTTGAGCCACTCTGCCAACTCCCTAGCTGTATTTCTTTAAACTTACAAGTATTTAAATTTTCAAAAAGTTGAGTACCTGGTTGGCTACTGGGAAGGGCATGTGGACCACTAACAGAGATGGGGATGTTGGAAATTAGAGATAAGGACAAAATAGTTTCTGCTGGGTATCGAGGGAGTAGGGGGGGAAAGGGAGGGGGTGGGGGGGGGAAAGACGGGAGGTGGGGGAGGGAAGGGGGGAGAAATGACCCAAACATTGTATGCACATATGAATAAAATAAAAATTAAAAAAAAAAAGAGATGGGGATGTTGGGAGGGGTGCTTAGAGGGGAATGGCAGAGTTTGAGGCAGCTCTGGAGGAAGCTGTGTTGAAGGAAGGGATGGAGGAGTTGGCTTACTAAGTGTAAGGCTTTAGAGCCACCCAGGTGGCCAGTAGTCAAGGTCTCAGGACCCACATATGTCCAGGGGGTGTCTGGAGTCCAGGCTTTTGGTCAGGTCTCTGTCCCTGTCACCAGAGTTGGAAGAAGGAAGTAAGGAGATTTAGGGGTGTGGGGTCAACCGACTCACACACCGTGAGACTCATCATGACAGAAGCAGGTGTTGGCGTTTGCCAACAAGAAATAGACATGCAGGAAACAGAATGAGAGTGCTAAACCAGTAACAGCTCATGGCATAGAATTGGCTTCTCATGCAAGATTAAAATACACATTTTTAACTGGAGAGTGGGACTGCCATGGGTGTTTAATGTGCATTCAAGTTTATATCGGGAAGTGAACCCACAGGATGGAGGGGAAATGTGTTGGACACTGCAGCTGTAGGTAAAGCCACTGCCCAGGGCGCCTGGTGCCTACAAATAACTTGTTACATTTCTTTTGGGTTTCTCTCATAATAGGGAGAGGGCTGTGGACTATGGGGCAGGGGGCTTTCCTTCTCCCCTTCCATCCTGTCACACAGGTCTTCCTAGGTGACTTCTTTTCTGTGTCTGAATGGCCTTGGCTTTGGTGCTTTGGGCTGTGGTTTCAGCTCATGGGCAGCCATGTTGGTTCACGCCCCAGCTATGGGATTGTCATGTGCAGGCCATTCTCTCCATCTCCCACCGGTTAGCCAGCAATAGAGCTTGGTAGGTTTTGAGAGTCTAGTAGGTTCCTTGCTGTTGGTTAGGCGTCTCAGGGGACATAAGAGAAGGTAAAGAGGCGCCAGCACTTCTTTTTCCTTTTCTCTTTCCACTCACTCAACCCCTGGTGTTTTGGAGCTTGGCATCCAAGAGCCAGTTGGACTTGTTCCTGACCTGCCCAGCTTGGGCAACTTTATAGGGCCTTGTTTGGTGTAACCCTGCTGGTCCTGCTCTTGTATTTACTTTTCATTGATAATCAGCTCTTAGATATTGTCCCACAGGAGGTGGCATGACTTAAATGAAAGTGCCATAAAGGATTTGGGGAGTCCTGAAGGGCTGGGTTTAAATACTCGCTTGACAACTTGCCACCTGTGTGACCTTGGGCAAGTTGCTTCACCTTCAAGATTAGTTTGTTCATCTGTGAAACAAAATTGTTGGGATTAAGCCACAATGTGGAAGAACCTAGCAGTGTGTGAGGTGTGAAGTAGTACATATATCTCAGTTTCCTTCTTTCTTTCTCAATCTGTGGTCTGCTGGAACACCAGAGATTTGTTGGGGTTAAGAGATCTGACTTTACTGGGCTCCTTCTCCCAGTTGAGCCGTGAGAGGACTCCTGGTGGATGAAGATGTGTCAACAGAACCTGTCAGGATTGATGTTCTGTGAATTTATGCATCAGTAGTTGGGTCTTCTGGTCACTTCAGTGCTCTGGTATTTTTCTAGAAGAGGGGAAAGGGAGTAAAGGTCACATTGGTAAGTTTTTCTACTTGAACAAGCAATGCTGCTGTTTTTAGAAAAAAGCTTCCTATAGGAGGCACGCCAAATCTATGTATAGGCACTCAGTCACTTTCTTGGCGATGGAAAAAGAATAAACCATATACTTTCCACTCCTAGGTCCTTGGTGGCAGAAGAGCTCTTGAGCAAAAAAGTAAGACGTTGGCAGTGCCTTCATAAAGCCTTCAGTCAGTTAACAAGAACCTGCCCTGTACCCTTCTAGAAAGTTTAGAAATCTGAGAAATGTACAGGTCACTCTGTCTTACAGACCTCCTCATGCAGGGTGGCTGATGTCCAAGCTGCAAGCACAGGGATCTCCTCCCCTCCCATTCTCCCCTGCCCCTTCTACCCCTCCCTGATCTTTCCTGCCTCCTCCCTAAGCACTGCTGGTGCAGCAGCTGGGTCACTCTGAGAGCTGCTGGCTGGGTGTGGCCTCTTCTCCCACCAGCTGCTTTGTCTCTGTGCCCAGTCAGCACCACCAGCCAGCGTCTGCAGTACCTGCCTCCCGCAGGAGCTCTGAGAAAACACAGGTGCCCAGGCCTAGCTCATATCAGTTACAATTCTGGGGATGAAACATGGGTGTTTGTTGGTTTGAAAAGTGCCTATAAAAAGATATTCTGGGCAACATAGTGGGACCTCATCTCAAAAAAAAAAAAAAATTTCCCGCAGGCTCTATAGTACTTTAGGGTGACTGTAGTTGACAGCTAATTGCATATTTCAAAATAGTCCAGAGAATTTTGAATGTTTTCAACACAGAGGAATGATAAACGTCTAGGGGGTGGTATGTTTGTCATTCATCTGATCATCACACATAGTGCTCAGTTATTACAAATTATCACACTGCACTCCACAAATATACATGATTATTACATGCCCAAAATAATTAAAAACCCTCCCTAGGTTATTCACAGAAACAGCCTTTCAGAAGTACATTCCTACTAAAAACAGGGTTGGGGAGGTTGGGCTGTAGCTCAGTGGTTAAATTCATGCTTGCCATGTTTGAGGACCTGGGTTCAGCTTCCTGCACCAAAATAAAATAATAAAAATCAATGAAGTGTGCTCCCACCAGCCTCTGTCCTCACACCATGTCTGTTTGCCTTAGTTCTCCCAGTATGTCCTCAGGCTGCTTACCATCTAGTACGAAGAAGAGACTTAAAGTCACAGAACAGTGTGGACCAGTGCAGTAGCCAGGGCTGGATTTTTTGTCCCATCAACCAGCTGTTCTTAAATTTGGGCCTATTTAGAGACCACTAGGGAGCATTTTTTAAAATCTAGGTCTTCAGACCACAGTCTGCTTGATTCTGATGGCAGCGTTTTGTGGGTGAAGTTTGAGCCTGGATTTTTATAACCAAGCCCCCCCAGGAGATTCTGGTGCACACAGGGACTGAATGTGTGAATCAGGGAGATGGGAAGTCATTGTAGGAAGACTCTTGAGGGGGCATCTGAGTTGGTCCTTTGCCTGGAGGATGCAGAGCCATGGCCAGGGAAGGCAGCTTTCGTGGTTCCCCTCCCCAGCTGCCACCCTGTCACTCCCTGGGTACTAATTCCCAGCGTTCCTCCCTTGACACCTGGCTGTCCTGGCCTTCAGTTCAGGCACGTTGGCATATCCTTCTTTGATTGGGAAGTGTCTGCCTGGGGTTGCCCATGTGCCACCCTAGCAGTGAGCTGTCACCATTAATCTTCTAGGTCCAGTAATTGGACTGGACACTGAGTGTCACTTTGGATCAAGCCTTGGGAATCCTGAGGCTGTTTTCTCCCCTGTCATCCATTTCCCCCTGGGTGGGGAGGACCATGGTGGGGAAGCAGCTTTTATAGACGTTCGTCATATTTTCCTGGCTTCTGCTGATGAAGAAGGAGTGCATTGGAGCCTAGGAGCAGAATGTGGGTGGGTGTGGGTGAGAGGGGTGGGGACCCCACCCTCACCCCTGGGGTAACCAGGCTTGGAGGGCTGAGCAGGGAGAGCTGGCTGGAGGAGGGTAGGGATGAAGTGGTTGAAATCCAATCAGCCTCTATCTGTCATTATACTACCATTACGTGTGTTCCCCCAGTCCCATTTCATCACTTATAATTCAGAGAGGGCTGGAGGCCTTGGGGCTGTGGTTTGGGGTAAGGAGGGAGAGCAGTTGTGCAAGAGCTTTGAGTCCTCTGAGTCTTGGTATTTGCATCTTATAATTAGCCTGGTGGAGGGGCCGGGAGCTGCCATATGTGGACTCTCCCTCTGTATTCTCACATAATTCTCCCAACCACCCTGACACAGGCTTATTGTCTCTTATTTTATAGGAAAAAGACCTTGGCTCTGGTCATAGAGTGCTCACGTCACAGCTAGAATTCTAACAGCTCAAGCTTTTTAAATTACACTATGCAGCTTCTAGGGTATTGGTGTGGAAGTCAGGGGATCTGACTTCCTTCAGTTTCTTATTGAAGTTACCTCAGTTTCTTCCAATCATAGAGTGATCATAGAGTGATCTTGGGGAAATCCCCACACTCACAAGTCACTTTCCTAGACTGTACCATAGGGTGGGGGCAGATGCTTACACTTGGGCAGAGGCCTGTGACTCTGTGTGTCCCTGAGCCCTTTGTCACAATGAGGCCATGCAGACATGGGCCTGTTTATGGCAAAGGACTAAGCCGAGCTGAGTCTTTGCTGGAGTGGTTCACAGTCCCCTCTAGGACCTTGTCTGTCACTTCTGACTTTTGGGGAATAAGAACATTGATTTGGGAGTGACAAAGCATATCTCTTTTAACCCAGTTGAGTTTTCCTTCCTTCATAAAAAAGCAGTCACTCTGAAGTTGAAAGTTTGTAAAGTGCTAGTTTGGCTATTCAAAGGCAGCTTTTAGTTTTGTTTTTCTGTGATGGGGATTGGACCCAAGGTCTTGTGAGATACATCCAGCACTTAGAAGCAGGTTTTAGATTTCAAGCCTCATTTGCAAAGGAGGGAGATGGGTCCAGAGTGTTTTCTGGGTCTTTCACTAGGACTCTGGGGTTCTGAGAATCCTTTCATTGTTATGTTACCTCTGTCCATTTTCTTATGAATAGGAAGTTTCACTCATTGCGTTTTCTTCAAAGATGTACATTAATTTGGATAACTGTAGGTAGAAAGACTCTTCCCTTGCATGTAAGACACTTTCTTAAGGTTGCTCCTGGAGTGACAAGTCATGTTACTGCTAATCCTTAGACAAATTTGCTAAATTCTCTTGCTCCAAGATTCACCTCCTTTTATTGCTTTGAGATAGCCCCATTTGGGGCTTCAAAGGGTTTTTTCTGAGGCTGCAGTTTTAGAGGTCACCAGAAGGTGCAGACAGATTCTCAGGTTCACCAGGAATGGGTTTTCCAATGTAGACATCGGAAACTCCACACTCGTGATTTCTAATTTGGTCATTACCTTGGTGTGTTACTGTCCTAGGTTTTCATTGCTTCTTCCCTGACAATGGAGAAATCAGAAAGCCAAGAAGGGTTTGCCAAGATAGAATGTATTGCCAGACATGGTACCTGTGGGCTTTCTCCTGTTTTTATTTTTGTTTTTGTTTGTAGTGTGGGAGATGGAACACCAGGGCCTTGCATATACATGCTAGGCAAGTACACCACCACTCAATCACATCCCCAGCCTTTCCTGGTGTTTTAATATTACAGTGAATTAGTGGTTCTTTTTAGTGTACAGACATCATTTCATTTGGTACTACTAACAGTTCGTGAGGTGGGTTAATAGGTTTTATTTTATTTTATTTTTTTGGTTTTGTGTGTATGAATTATGAAAAGGATTTTGGAATGCCATAAAACAGGACAAAATCAATGAGATCAGAGCAGTCAGGGCGAAAAAAATGTAACAGCTGACACTTGATGAGAGTCTTCTGTGTACCAAGACACTTCTAAGTCCTATGAAATACTTTTGTCTCATCCTACAACATCTTATGAGGTAAGTACTAAAGGTGGAGTGTCCCTAATCTGAGTGCCTGAAAATTCAAAATGCTCCAAAATTCAACACTTTTTAATTTTATTTATTTATTTTTTAGTTTATAAACTCAAGGCAAATGATTAGCTAGTTTTTTGGTTGCACTGGGGTTCCTGCTTACAAAGTAGGCACCCTACTGCTTGGGCCACACCTCCAGATCATTTTGCTTTGGTTAATTTGGAGATGAAGGTCTTGTGAACTATTTGTTGGTCTCAAACTTCGATCCTCCTGCTCTCAGCCTCCCAAGTAGCTAGGATTAGGAGGCGGTGAGCCACTGTGCCCCGCTCAAAATCCAAAACTTGGGTCCAACATCATGGCACAAGTAGAAAATCTCACACCTAACCTCACGTGATGAGTTGTAGTCAAAACACAGGTACACTAAAAACACTGTATAAAATTACTTTCAGATTTTGTGTATAGTATATATATGAAATAGAAATGAAATTTTGTGTTTAGACATGGGTCCCATCCCCTGGATTTCTCATTGTGTAGGAAAATATTGCAAAATCTGAAAAAAAATCTGAAATCCAAAACACTTCTGGTTCCAAACATTTCCAGTAAGGGAAACTAACTGTATGATAGTCTCTGTTTTTGCAGGAGGGACAACTGAGGCTGAATGGTTGAGTAAGGCTGGGGTGATGCTGTGTTACAGATTTCCATCAGGAAATCTGAATTATTGCCACTGGAATTATTATTCAGGAATGATTACCACTGTTTTACAGATGGGGAAAGTAAGCAAGGCTGCCAGGCGGGAAAGTGACATAGACTGCACTGGAATCCTGGCTGTCGATCTCTCAGCACTGTCTTCACTGCTCACAGCATCCTTAAAATGAGCATTTGTCTTTCAGAACCTGGCAGTTGGGGCAGGAGCTGTTGGATCCCTGCAGCTAACCTACATCTCGAAGGTAATGTTGGCCTGGAGCTCTGGAAATTCATGTTCTCTGAGTAGGTTTAGTATCTAAATAAGAGGAAGTGTCACATCCTTGGGGCATTAGCAGTTGGGGACACTCATGGACCTTAAAATGCTTCCGTTCCTCCATGAATTGCCTATGGAGATTTGCTACTGATGAGGGTGGGCCCACAGCCTCTTACTCCTTGGGCACATCAGTTAATAAGCTTTCCATCCCTGTAACAGATAACTGAGACAGTCACCTTATAAAGAGAAAAGGTTTACTAGTCATAACTGGTTGACCTGTTCCTTTGGGCTCAGTGGTGCGGCAGCTGATCATGGTGTACTGTCCAGGAACACGGCAGAGCAAAACCTCTTACCTAATGCCCACTGAGGGAGAAAAAGACTGGCTTCCCACAATCCCAATGAGGGCATTCCCACTATTTGTCACCTAAGGAGATCTACTAGGCCCTACTTCCTAAAGGTTCTACCACCTCCCAATAGCCCCAAGCTAGAGGTCAAGCCTTTAACACTGGGGCCTTTGGGAGACATTCCAGATCCAAACTGTAGCAGTCCCCAGGTGCTCCCACCTCCTGCAAAAGGGCTGCAGGTGCTATTTGAGCTGAGGGGAGTGAGGCATAACCTTTTCTGTAACTGGGACAAAAAGGAGCACAAAGATGACAACTCCAAATCCAGCAACTGGGAAGGATTCTCTCAAAGCTTATAATGAAACAGCTGCAGGTCCAAAAGAGCTGGGATTTTGGAATTTTATCCATCCCCTCTATAGGACACCACAACAGGGAAGGCAAAGAATGCCTGAGAAGGTTCTCAGACAGACCAAGACCACATTCAGCAGCAGGTAACTGCTGGAGAGTTGGGAAGGCGGCTGGCAGGCTGTGCCCTAGTCCAGTTTGCATAGAGGGGCCTCTCTACTGTGCTGAGACCTGGGGGTGGGGCTGATTAATGCTGTCCACATTTAACTGCTGAGTTCAGCTGCTTTTAGCAACCCCTCCCAGGGGCAGGCACTGCTGTTGACCCATGGTGCAGCAGTGATAAAAAAGCTGGGGGATTTAGAGCCTCCCCAGAAAAAGGAACTCTCTGTACAGTGAGGGGAGCCAGGTGGCACCCAGCCAGTTCTGAGGCTCCGGAAGTCCTGCCCCTTACTTCAGGCCTCCTGGGGGCCCACGGCTTCCTTGCCCAGCCTCTCTCTCCCACAGGGCCTTGAGACCGGGGTGGGGGGCCCTCAGCTGAGTGGCCACCAGCTTCATCTCATAGCAAGCTTTGGGATCCCCGTGTTCAGCCCCCGTTGCAGCTGCTCAGGAGGGCGGTATGTGGCCCAGGCAGGAGCAGCCATCTTTGGCTGGAGGGGCAAGCTGACCTGTGCCTGCGGGATGTAGGCAGAGCTTGGCAGATATAGGCCTGGTGCAAAGGCAGAGGTGCTGGGCAGCATCTGAGCAGTTAGAGACAGGAGATAATGGCCCAGGGGACAGGGGACGGGCCTTGTAAAGTAGAGCTTTGCTAGCACAGCTGCGGGCAATTTGTGCTTGCCTTGTGGTTAGAAATGTGGTACCTCCCCAAGCTAGACCAGTAAGGCTTAGGCCTGCCCTCCCTCCCTTCTTGTCCTCATCTCACTGTACACTCATTAGGTCATTTCCCCAGAAAGAGAATTGAGAGAGGGAGGGAGCAGAGAACCCTGTAAAAAATGAAAACTGAAACCTTCTCCTGTTTGAGATGGTTTGGAATGACTTTTTTTCTTTTTTTTTTTTTTTGGTGAGGGAAGAGTGAATCTAATCTCCTGCTGAATCATGATTTATAAATGCAGCCCAGATGAGGTTTTTTTTTAGTATTCTGTGCCTGAGAAGCTGCCTCACTTAGGACTTCTAGCCCTGCCTAAGACAGGCAGGCCTGCATGGGCCTTTTGCAAAACCCACAGCTGTTCCTGGGTCAGGTTACAGACGGGTGACAGTCTTCAAGTCAGATTCAATGCCAGAGAGTGGAACCCCCCACCTCCCAAACAAAACAAAACATTTAGTGGTGCTGGTGTCTGGTTTGGCATTCCAGGTCGTTTCTTGTTAACTCTTAGGTCCTCCCTCCCAGAGTAAAGCATTTGTCCACAAGCCAGTCCGGCTCTCATCAGGGGTGCACTTCCATGGGTGTCTTCTGAGGGCAAGTGTTGGGAAGACAGGGACCTTCAGAGAGGCAAACGACAGATGGAAGTAACTGAACTGATGTCCTCTGGGGTGTCATGGCAGCAGAAGCAGTTCTTGGGTAAACTAGAAGATAATTGAAGACTTATCTTTGCTTTGTGGCCCTTCACGTCCATGCCAGCCGTCTCTAGGCAGCCAGCTCCACTGCCCCACCCTCAGCCTGGTCTCATTTTACCAGGGCCTTGCCTCCATTACCATTAAGAGGAGCTTCCTAAAACACTGGTTCTTAACTGTTTTCTTGGGAAGAGGGTTGCAGATCCTTTTGGGAGTCTGTTGGGAAAAGTATGGGCTCATTTTGCAGGTAAATGTCTATGTGTGTACATACCCTGACTGCCTGTGGCTGGTCCAGAATCTTCAACTTAGAGCTCCTCTGATTTCCTGCATAGTGGCTGTTTATCTCCTGCTCTTGATGTCCCGATGAGGTACACGTTCACCCTAGACACAGGCTGAGCAACCAGCTCTCCTAGACCTTGGTTGGTTGCTGCTCCTGCCAGAGGGGCCCCAGCTCCACTTCCGGCCAAGGGCAGACAGGGTGGGGCTGGCCCTAGCAGTCCTGCCCATGACGAGTTTGTGCCTTCTGTGGTCTGTGTTTGATCTGATAAGAGCAAGTTCCTAAGACTCTGTTGAGCTGCGGAGCAGCCCTGTCTACGTCACATGGTGACATGGTGGGTGACCATGCCCACTCCTTTTTCACATCCTTAACCTGATTTCAATGTTGGCTTTTTCGCTGGACCTGCCAGTCAGCCACTGTTGTGCAGCAACTCATCTGTGGCCACCTCAAGGTGGGTGGATGTTTGCTCTTCCTTGCGTCAGCTGGTCAGGTGTCCTCCACCGTCTGCAGCCACACTGCTTCCTGCGGGTCCTCTGTTTTTTCCCCATGTCTGCAAAAGGTTGCAGCAGCTAGCCATGATCACCAGCAAGCAGGGGGCAGGGGTAGGACGCCCCTCATGCCTCCCAGTGGGCAGGATGTCAGGGAGAGGCCAAAGCCTCCCTCCACGGCCCCTCCCTCAATGGGGCATAGCAACAGGTAGATAGAATTTCACTTTCCTCCCGTGCTGTGACTGTGCGAAGGACTCATATTTTCACTCTGGCCTTACTCATTGGAAAGCTGATCAGAGACACTGAGGGTCTCATCCCTTGCCACACAGCCAATCAGGGCAGAAGTAGACCTGATCCCATTAGTTCATGAATGAGTGGTTTTGCCCAATACCCTTCCATGGTAAGCATGACACACACTGTAAATGTACATGATGTGCTCGCATGTGCCTCCTGACTGAAGACTGGGTGAACAGAAAAACAAGCCAATGCCACATACTCTCTGGAAGCTTTGGATCCTATAATAAGCACACGGGTAGTGTTCTTACAACTTACTAGTTGGTGAGTTGTGGTCAAAGCAGATGTTTTGTAATCCAAGCAGGGTGAAAAGTGTCAACCAGTGGCGTGCCCTCTAGGCAGTGATAAATGAGCTTCCTGGAGAAAGAGCAAGTCTCTGAATAAGACAGGGGACCTCCAGCTGCCCAGCTTCTCAGTGCCGTCCTAAAGCTGGATGGAAGGGAGCATGAGACAGGTGGGTGCTGAGGCCAGGACGGAAGGCAGCTCTGTGGTGCTCAGGGTGGTGGAGGAACCGACTGCAGGACAAGCAGGAGATGATGGGCAAGAGGACCGACTTGTGGGAATATGGATGGTGAGGGGCAGAGCCAGGAAGCGAGTCACTGCAAGTCAACACATCAGATGCAGACAGAGTAAAGACTGTGGTTCAGACTGGAGCCAGGAAAGCAAGATAGCATGGGGCCAGGACTGTGACTTTATGGGTGCTAGTGTCCTGTATGTTGTCTGCGAGTTGTGCAGACATGACTGGTTTGGGGTAGTCTGTCTAGATTCAAGATTATGTGGGCTCTCTTTTGGCTAAATCTTCATGTGTTTGAGAGCTTTCTTAGGCTCTCTGGTTTCTCCCTTACATCACGGTAAACATCAAAAGGCACTCACTTCTCTCGTTAAACAGAATGTTTTGGACACACATGTACACTATCTGTCTATTACCATGTTTTGCTCTGTGCCATCTTGGGACTGTGCCACCCTGAAGGCTACCAGGGGATGTGGCCCCTCAACCGTGCACCTCTAGAACCAGGAGCCAAAAGAAACAGCCTTTCTTTATGAGTACACACACACACACACACACACACACACACACACACACACAGAGCTTAGCTGTAAAATATTTGAAAGGATGCATTTTGCTTTGAAATGATTTGGATGGTACATCTAGTCTGTGATTGGCTCCAATTTCCAGGCAATCAGTCATCTTACGTATGCACAAGGAGTCTTGTGAATTAAGACAATTTCAGCTATAAGTTATTTTCACATGCAATGAAAAACTTTTGAATACTTAATTGAAAAATTCATGAAGCTGACTTAATATTACAACATCTGTGTTTAGTTTAATACTTATCAATGAATTTAATATAAGGTTATGCAGACATTTAATAAAATATTTGCTAATATTGGATCTACCATCTTCATTTGCTGTGTTGGAAGCCAGGCATTTTTTTCAGGTCCCATACATTTTTGCTCATGGGCTTTTCAGCATTTTGCCCACAGTCCCAGGTATGGCATTGTTAATACGTGGAGTGGGCTTTTAAAGGAAATGAGATATCAGAAGCTATAAATAGTATCTCCTTGAATAGGGAGATTGTACATGGCGGGACAGGTGAATGCCTTGCCTGACTGTTATATTTAATCCCCATGCTAGCTCCATGAGCACATAGTATTATTGTCCCTTACTTGACAGAACATAAAATGGAGGTCACAGAGCTGGGACAAGACTCTGTCTCCAAATCCAGTCCTGTCCCCTTTTGATCTTTTACAGGTCCTACATCAGTTCCTAAGGAATCTGGGCAGGGCTGTAAGGAGAACTTAGGGTCGAGAGCAAAAACCTAGATTGAGCTGTGGGTCAGCCATCATTAGACCTTAGCAACTGTGAGCCATGAGGAGACTCAAGTCTTTGCTTCAGCTGTTGGTTTCTGGTACACTGTCTGTTAAAAACAGGAACCATTTGTGGACTCCTGAGATGAGCATAAGAAGACAAAAGTCCTTGGCTGGAAGGAGATTGAGGGGAGAGGATCCAGGCAGGATAATGATAACATGTAGCTAGGTCCCATGGGAAGGTGACTGCCTCCTTAGAGATCCCAGGTCTGGTGTGGAGGCCTGCTTCAGTGAGGTTCAAGCAGTCTCAAGGGTAACCACCTCATCTTCGTGGACATATGGTGGAATATAAGTTGGGGGAACTTACATGGTGTGGGTTCACATATGCAGGAATGGACATGCAAGGGGTAGGATTGTAAAAGCAAATGAAATAAAGCAGCAGGAAGCCTAACTACTTCTACTTTCTCCGGAAGTACATAGGTAAGCTCTCTGATTCCTTCAGCCTCTCTGGGTGTGTGGAAAGTGCTTATTTTCATGGTCAGAGTAGATGTCAAGACAATTGGTCAGTGTGTTGAATGCTGTTTCCTCTTCCTGAGTGCTGTGGTTGGAATCTCTGCATTTGTAGCAGAGTTACCTTCAGTTTGGAGATGTTTAGGATGCAAACTGGGTCATTGACAGAGGACTAAAATCCTGCTAGTGCCAGGTCTTGTGGGCCAGAGAATCCTGGCAGGACTAGGTGGCTTTTTAAAAGTGTTCCCCCCCCCCCCCCCACAAAGACAGATTAACACAGATATCAAGATAATGATTATCTCTGTGAGGTGGGACTCTACCAGGGAGGGCCATGCAGAAAGTTTCTAAGAAATAGTATAAATAATACTGACTTCTTAAGGTAATGAGTACAAGGTTCTCAATTATTATTCTTCAGGATATGCGTTTGTTTGATTTTTTTTTTATGTATGAAAAATTTCACAGTACAGCATTTTCACACTGTTAGAAGCACATTCATGTCTCTTATTTTTTATTTGATGTAGGTGAGCATAGCTACTCCAAAGCAGAAACCCAAAACTCCATTTTGCTTTGGTAAGTACTGAACTGGGGATGGATTTTCTTCATATTCCTGTAGCAACTTCCTCTTTGCACAGAGACAGTCCTGTGATCACATGTGATATATACACTGCTTTGAGTGATATAAATCACAGCCATGTTCGTGGGTGTCAAGGGATACCACTGTTCTTGGTATTGTTGCAAAGGCTGGTAATAGCAAAAGGACACATGAATATGAACCAGCAACAACATTTCAGTTTTCTCGATGCTACAGGGTAGACTTTAAATAATTAGTGGAAGTTTCTGGGAACTCCCGTTTTAGGACTGAATAATGATGTCTTCAGGAAAGGTGGAGTCTGGCGAGAGGGGAGGCAGGGCCAGGAGGGGAATAATAGGAAGGGAGGAACATTCCGTTGAGGGGCTTGGTGTCACCAAATGCGTGACAGTATTGGGAATGATGCTTGAAGCAGAGTAACTCAGTGAATGCCTCAAGTCATTGAATTGTCAGTGAATTCAGTGAATCAGTCATGGTGTTGTTACTTGGCCCCCACTGTGTTTCCAGCACCAGACTGGGTGCTGTGAGTAATATGAACACAGGTTTCTGGGTGTATCCAGGGGTGGTTCTGATGTCATCATCAGGAAGGTACATACAGATACTCAATACATCCTTGTTGAATGAATAGTGAATCTTATGTCTACTCTATTGTGTTCCCTTCCTATGGTTCAGGCTTCTGCTAGAAGGATAAAATAGTCCCTCAGTTGTCATTTTTCCAATTTCAGATTGATTCTCTTCTCCTGTTTCTTTAAAATATCATTATTTAGCTCAAAAATGACTCAGATTTTGTGGTCAGTGATCTAAAAGTGCATATAATAATAATAATGAACCCAGAATTAAACCTTTGACTTAATGGGATACTCAAAGTAAGGAACAGATCTCAGGCAAGCTTGGTTTCCATTTTTTAGCCACAAACAGTGGTGCCAGTGGAAACAGCACTGGGTCCACATTGTACACACTTCAGTGTGACTGTAAGTTTATCAGCAGCGGTTCAGGGGGTGTCTTCCTGTTGGCAGACAAGCAGCCTCAGCACTGCAGAACAGCATAGTAAGCTGCTCTGACGTTGTCCTGGGTCGTTCTTATGGTCTGTGGAGAGTAATCCACACTTTTAAAGATAGGGAAAAGAGAGAGCTGTTGGACACTGCTGCTTCCTAAATATGCAAGCAGCCCAACATCATAGGGAATTTCTTGATCGATTTTGTGGGTTTCATTCCTCTTGCCACCTCGGACACTTTCCTTGTGGAGTCTTACTGTGTGTTCTGACCTGAGAATTTCTCCCTCCTTCCTTGTGACTTTCACAGTTATCAACGCCCTGTCTCAGAGGTATTTTCTTCAAGCCAATGACCAGAAAGATCTGAAGGACTGGGTTGAAGCCCTGAACCAAGCCAGCAAGATCACTGTACGTATGGCTTCTTTCCCTTTCTGGTAGTAAAAGTGCCCCTTCCCAACATGTGGCCTGCATGGGTGGGGAAGATTCAGATGGCAGCAGGGACTTGCCCAAGAGTCTGATTTGGGTCCAGCTCTCTCCGACCTCCTCTTGTGCCTTGGCAGACAAACCAGAAGTTAACCCCAGAGTTTGAGTTTGAATTGCATTCAAGAGGGAAGTTTATGGAGTGTCCTGTTTGTGCTTCCTGGGAGGGCTCCTGGTCAGTCATGGTCTGGGTGATTCGGGGATGCTGATTCAGAATGCGGTAGGACTGGAAAATGGATTGCTGACGATGAGAAATAGAGTAAGGGAAAAGCATATGAGAAGGGAAGTTAGAAATTTTTCCTGGCTTGTACTTTTTCCTGTACTCTTCTTAGTCTGCACTGCAAAAGTCTTTTATTTAAATGCTTTACTAGATTTTAAAAAAAGAGAAGAGAAAGGGAGAGGAGTGAGAGGGAAAATTGTGTTAGTCAGCTTTCTATTACTGTTGACAAAATGCCTGAGATAATCAACTTATAAAGAGGAAAGGTTTATTTTGTATCATGGTTTTAGAAGTTTCAGACCATGATGGCTTATCTCTGTTGCTTTTGGCCTGTAGGAGGAGGTCTGCTTACATCATTGCCACAGGGATGCAAAGGGGGAGATAGGAAGAGGTCAAGGTTCTAATATTCCCTTAGAGACATACGCCCAGTGACTTAACTTCCTCCCACTAGGCCCCACCTCTTAAATGTTCCACTACCTCCCAGTAGTTCTACAGGCTGGTACGCCTGGACCTTTGGGGGATGCTTAATCCAATCACAGCAAAAACTATATGTTTTAGAAAAAAAAAGAAACTAACCTTTAACCAGTAAGACAGGCAGGCGCTCAACTTATAAACTATGATTCGTTTGCTGAAAAGTTTAAATTTCTGTTATACATTCAGAAACACTTGCATTTAAGTGTTTGAATAATAAATCTGTGAGCTGGCAAAGTTTTCCCCCAGATCCCACAGCATTTCTGTGAATAAATTAATAAATGATGTCTGAACATGCATCCAGCATTTGTGTTGCTGGACTCAGCCA
This sequence comes from Castor canadensis, assembly GCF_047511655.1. NCBI lineage: Eukaryota > Metazoa > Chordata > Mammalia > Rodentia > Castoridae > Castor > Castor canadensis. Next base: position 57,851,098 of record NC_133399.1, on the reverse strand, counting down.
GAGGAAAATTTAGTGATTTAGGCAGTGTAACTGAGTAGGTTCTTATTCTGCTAGATAAATCTCAGTGAACCCATGAAAGTAAAGAATAAAGCAGGGTGGGAGGAAGGAAGCTTGCCACCAACTTGCACTATACTCTGGGGTGCTGAGCCTGGCTGCCATCTTTGTTCATGTTGAGGAGGGGTCTTTACCCTTTTCTGTGTTCTGGAGTTGGGGGTTTCTGTTGATGTATAATACTTGACTCTTGTTCAGAGTTTCCTCCTAGGTTTCTGCATCTTTGTTTGCTTGTTTTCCCTGAGACAGGGTCAGACTGGCCTTCAACCAGCTGTGTAGCCCAGGCTACATGGACTCGTGATTCTCCTGCTTCAGCCTCCCTAGTGCTAGGACTACAGGTGTGGGCCAGCACACCTGGCTCTGGCTCTGTTCTTGGCTGGTTGACTGGGTTAGACTGCTTGCAAGGCAGTAAGGACCTCCCTTCCTCCTTCTCCCTCTTTCTTTCTCCTTTCCTTCCTCTGCAGAGTGAACTCAGGACCTTGCCATGCTAGGCAAGCATGCTACCACTGAGTTACACCCTAGCTCCTTTTTTGGATATTTATTACTTTACTTTATTACACTTGTTTATTTGTTGCTTAAGATTGAATCCAGGGCCTCATGCACACAAAGCACACAGCTTTACCATTTGTCATAAATTGCAGCTCTTTGTCTTTGCTTTGTGCCTGAGTGTTAGCATATGGTTTCCCAGGCTCTCTGGCCCCACAGAGCGGAAGTTGTAGAGTGCAGGAGTGGGAGGAAGCACGATGGGGCCCAGAGGTTGAAAGTCCAAGGCCTGCTGGAATCTCACAGCCTCCTTCAGTCTCCACAGACCCCAAGACCCTCCTTATTTTCTTTTGCTTGGTTACACAGTGAGCCTTATGTGTCTGCAGATTCTGCATCTGTATATCAACCAGATGTGGATTAAAAAATATTTGAAAAAATTGCATCTTTACTGAACATGTGCAGACTTTTTTCCCGTCATTAATTCCTAAACAATACAGTGTAATAACTATTTCCATAGTGTTCACATTGCATTAGATATTACACGTCATCTAGAGATAGTTTGAAGTACACAGGAAGATATGCATAGGTTATATGCAAGTTCTGTACCATTTTAAATAAGGGACTTGAACAGCCACAGATTTTGGTATCTTGGTGGAGCCCGGAACCTCTGTGGATGGACACTGAGGGATGATTGTAACTCTTCACTCCTCCGCCCACCGGCCCTGCAGAACTAGAGGGGAGATGAGGGGTACTCTGTTTCCTCTTTATCGTTTTGTGTCCTGAAGGGCTTACTGCTTTCTTCTCTTTCTACAGCATCCTGCATTGTGTACCCTCTTCTGGGGGCTGGGATGAGTTGGGCAGAAGTGGGGTTGTGATACCACACAAAGAAGCTCACATATTTAAGACCCCTGTTGTGCAAAGTGAGGTACCAGGCACTTTGGAGGATACAGAAATGCAAACAGGGCCAGATAACTTAGTGAGAAAAGCTTCTGCACTTCCCACATGCTGTACTCTGCCCTTATAGCACTCTGGAGGGACAGGTTGTTTTTCTGCCAATTTTTGGATGCGAAATATGGCGGATGGCGTCTTGACTGATGTCAAGAGGGTAGAACTTGGTAGAGTTAGATTCTAACAAAGATCCCCTGACTTCCAAAACCTGGAAGTTTACGGTTTATAAAAATGTTAAAAATACGCTTATTTAGTTATAAAATTTTTAAGTTACATACCTTTTACACATGGAGCTTCATTTTAGCCTCATAAAACTTTTTTTTTTTTTCCGTACATTTATTTTATTTTATTTTTTTTTTCATTTTTCTTTTATTATTCATATGTGCATACAAGGCTTGGTTTATTTCTCCCCCCTGCCCCCACCCCCTCCCTTACCACCCACTCCACCCCCTCCCGCTCCCCCCCTCAATACCCAGCAGAAACTATTTTGCCCTTATCTCTAATTTTGTTGTAGAGAGAGTATAAGCAATAATAGGAAGGAACAAGGGGTTTTGCTGGTTGAAATAAGGATAGCTATACAGGGCATTGACTCACATTGATTTCCTGTGCGTGGGTGTTACCTTCTAGGTTAATTCTTTTTAATCTAACCTTTTCTCTAGTTCCTGGTCTCCTTTTCCTATTGGCCTCAGTTGCTTTAAGGTATCTGCTTTAGTTTCTCTGCATTAAGGGCAACAAATGCTAGCTAGTTTTTTAGGTGTCTTACCTATCCTCACCCCTCCCTTGTGTGCTCTCGCTTTTATCATGTGCTCATAGTCCAATCCCCTTGTTGTGTTTGCCCTTGATCTAATGTCCACATATGAGGGAGAACATACGATTTTTGGTCTTTTGAGCCAGGCTAACCTCACTCAGAATGATGTTCTCCAATTCCATCCATTTACCAGCGAATGATAACATTTCGTTCTTCTTCATGGCTGCATAAAATTCCATTGTGTATAGGTACCACATTTTCTTAATCCATTCGTCAGTGCTGGGGCATCTTGGCTGTTTCCATAACTTGGCTATTGTGAATAGTGCCGCAATAAACATGGATGTGCAGGTGCCTCTGGAGTAACAGTCTTTTGGGTATATCCCCAAGAGTGGTATTGCTGGATCAAATGGTAGATCGATGTCCAGCTTTTTAAGTAGCCTCCAAATTTTTTTCCATAGTGGTTGTACTAGTCTACATTCCCACCAACAGTGTAAGAGGGTTCCTTTTTCCCCGCATCCTCGCCAACACCTGTTGTTGGTGGTGTTGCTGATGATTAGCCTCATAAAACTTTAAGTAAGAAGGTTAAGTGTTATTATCCCCATTTATAAATGAGCAAATTAAATGCCTAGAGATTAAAATATTTGTTCAAGGTCATGGAACCAGGATAGGTCTAGTTTTCTGCCCAAAGATTGCTGTTCGTTTTATGCTGACATCACTCAGTTCCTGTGACTAAAGAGAACGTTCACTAAGTGCTGTTTGCAGAGGTGAGCTCTCAGAATGTTAATATTCCTACGTTAGTTTTCTAGGGTGGCTGTAACAAATTGGGGTGGCTTAAAACAATGGAAGTGTGTTCTCTCACAGTTCTGGAGATGGAAGTCTGACATCAGGGACAGCTGACTTCCTCTCAAGGCTCTTGGGGAGGGTCCTTCCCCCTTTCTCCAGAGCTCAGGGTGCCCTACCCTCTTTGCCTCACCGCCCTCAACTTCTGGTGCCTCACCGCCCTCAACTTCTGGTGCCTCCAGCAACCCAATTTCCTTGGCTTTTAGCTGCATCACTCCATGCCTGCCTCTGTCTTCATTGACCTTTCACCCTGTGTGTCTGTGCTCTGTGTGTCCTCTTATCTTCTGTTGAGGACACCAGTCATTGGATGTAGGGCCCACCCTAAAGCAGTGTGACTTCATCTTAATTTAACTAATTACATCTTCAAAAACTCTTATTTTCCGATAAGATCTCACTCTGAGGTTAGGGGTCGATGTTTTTTTTCAGCTGACTCCATTTCCCCCAAAAGTTGGAAACTGAAGTAAATGCATAGCTTTGTCACTAAATTGGATCATTCCTCATTGTAGTCTTCCCCTGGCCAATGGTGAGGAAGATGGGTCCTAGCAAACCTTCATTTTATGATGCAGATGAGATGCATGCAGAACTCCCTTATCTGAGTACACTCCACGAAAGGGGCACGTATTTAATTAGGGCCTCCGGGATAGGAATGACCTGTCTTCATGTTGTGTAGCTCGTTTGCAACTGGGGCTGTTTTCCACAGCTTGGCTTCATGGCTAAGGGAGTGGAAGCAGCTTTGAAGGATCTGCTTGTTTCAACAGAGCAGTCCAAGATACAGGGACATAAGTGTGACAACCAGTGGCCTCTGGGTATGCTGACAAGATTCTGAGAGGAAACACAAGCCAGGCTCCTGTAAGTTCTTTTCTAGCCACTGGGAACTCTTAAAAACTTACTTCCTTTCTTCGTTGCTCAGTTCCAGGAATTCATTTGGGGAAATTTCTGCTGTTCCCTGCTGACGATATCACTACATACCCCAGCAAAAAAATCAACATCTCTAAAAAATGTGGTCCCACAAAAGTAAAAGACACAGAAAATTAGAAAGGGGCATGGGTAGGTAGTGATAGCAAAAGAAGAGTTGGGTGTCCTAGGAGCAAAGTACTCAATTTTAATGAGTTTTAGTTTGCCTCATTTGTAAAATGGAGAAAACTGTGCCTACTTGTTAAGATGACTTGGAGATCAGAGGTAATGTGGGCAATTGCTGAGCACCTGGCTAGCCCTGAACCGGCCCAAAGAAATGCTAACTGCTGTGTCTCTCAGACCACCAGAATGAAAGGAGAGGGGGGTTTTTTGTCTTGCTTTACAGAGATGGTGGCAGAGGTTGTCCTTACATATGTATACTGAGTAGGCAGCTAGAAGGGAGGGTCTCTTCTTCTCCCTGGGGACCTAAGGTAATCACAGGCGTCTTCATACTTCACACACAGGGGATACCAAATCATGTGTTCTTTCTTCCCTGTCTTTGACAGAGCTCTTTTTTGGGGGGAGGAGGGTGCAGAGACAAGTTCTCACTGGGTAGCCTGGCTGGCCTGGAACATGTGACTCTCTTGTCTCAACTTTTAGAGTGCTGGGATTACAGGTGTGAACCAGAACTCTGAGCTCTTGAGCTCTGAGGGCTTGGTTCTTGAGTCTTTCTGACTCCACGGGCAGGAGAAGAAGAGGAAGAGGACTTTAGCTTTTCTCATGAGATCTATACTTACCTTCCTAGGACACAGACACAGGGTGGTGTGTTCTTGTGAACCAGCTGGGAGCCAGAGTCTAGTCTCTGTTCAGTTATTAATCATGGCTTTGGGTCTCTTTTTTTCCTCTTAAAATGAGAGATATCATCAGAATTACAGATTTTAGTTTAAATGAAATGAGCAAGGTCAAAGAAATTTGACAAGAGAAATGAGAATATGGGGGAGAATGGTGGGGTGTGGTACACTGAAGAACATGTTTCCTGTTTAATGATGGAATACTGCTTAACTGGAAATCTAGATTTTATGTGAAATTTGAAATGTAGATTGAAAAACACACTGCACAGGACAAATACAGCATAGTGGAGCAGAGTCTGCCTGTGGTTCCCAGCTAATTGTAAACATGCTCTGATAATTTGCTCAGCTGTAGGACTATAACTCAAGGAGGAACAAAGGTAGCTCTTTCTTTTTTTTTTGTGGCACTGGGGTTTGAACTCAGGGTTTTCACTTACAAAGCAGACATTTTACCATTTGAGCCATACCTTCAGTCCATTTGTGCTGTGGTTGTTTTGGAGATGGGGTCTCGCAAACTATTTGCCTGGACTGGCCTCAAATCATGATTCTCCTGATCTCAGCCTCCCAAGTAGCTAGAATTATACGTGTGAGCCGCGAGCATCTAGCTGATAGCTCATTCTCCAAAATGAGCTCTGTCTGAAAACAATAGAACCATTTGTGAAATGTTAAATAGAATAAGAATATGGATATGTGTGTGATTGTTCCTAGAGTGTTTAAATGTCTGTGTGCTATCATTTGATAACTACAAATATGACACAGATGTTACTCCTTTTTCCATTTTACACACAAGAAGATGTTATAAATTGAATCTTGAATATGCCTCAGAGGCTCATGTGTTCAATGCTTGGTTCCAGCCTGTGGCACTACCGGGAAGTGGTGAAACCTTTAAGAGATGGGGCCTGGTGGAAAGATTAGGACATTGAAGGGGATATTGGGATCCTGACCCCTTCCAGTTCTCTCTCTTTCTCTCTCTCTTTTTTTTTACTTTCTGGCCACCATGAGGTGGGCTGCTTCCTCTGCCACACACCCCACCCTGATGTACTGTGTCACCACAAGCCCAAAGCGACAGGGTTAAGTGACAGTGTACCGCAACCTCTGAAACCATGAGCCAAAGAAACCATTTTCCCTTATTGAGTTGGTTATTTCAGGTGTTTCGTCACAGTGAGGGAAAGCTGATTCACACAGGTGGTTAAGGCCAGTAGAGGTTCGGTGATTTGCCAAACATCACTCTGGTAGATAGCAGCAGTCAAGAGTTATATACCTCAGGCCTTCTGCACCCTTTATTCTATACTTCATTACAGGTTAAGTATCTCCCATACCCAAAATGCTTGGGACCAGAAGTGTTTCAGATTTCAGGTTTTAGATTTGCATATATAGGACTGGAGCTGTGGCTCAAGTGGTAGAGCGCCTGCTTTGTAAGTGCAAAGCCCTGAGTTCAAACATCAGTCCTACCAAAAAAAAAAAAAATAGGTTTGTATATATACAATGAAAAGTCTTGGGGAGATGGGCCTCAAGTCTAAACATGAACTTTGTTAATGTTTCACGTACACCTTATACACGAAGCCTGAAGGTAATTTGATTCCGTATTTTTTGTGTGCCTGCATTTTGGCAGCATTTTCTTTTTCTTTTTTGGTGGTACTGGGGCTTGATCTCAGAGCCTGTGCCTGCTAGACAGTGCTCTACCCATTGAGCCATGCCTCCAGGGGTGTGGGCTTCAGAGTAGGTGTGGTCAACCTGTACCATATGCATTTTTTTTGGGGGGTGCTAGGGCTAGAACCCAGGGACTTGCACATGCTAGGCAAGCTCTCCATCACTGAACCACATTCCCAGCCCTCCCATATGCATTTTTACCTGTTCCACTTGCCCAGCAGACTCTCTTCCCATCTTTACATTCCAGGTTCCTTTTTACTATCCAGGTTGTGGTCTCAACATCTCCTCCGCTGGAGACCCCTGACCACTTCATTTCCAGTAGTTCTTCTGCTGTCCTCTGCTTAGCTCCCACTTGTTTGAGGCACTCACTGCCATCTTTGAGTATTCTGATTGTTTTGTTACACATTTTGTGTTTGGTGTTACTCATTAGGTCCTGTCAGGTAAGACTCTAACGTCTGTTTTGTTTGATGTTTAATATTTGGTTTCTCCATGGAAGGGCTGGCTCACAGTAGGTGCTCAGTAAATTTGGAGAGAGAGTAGAGGAGGTTGCTGACTGATTTCCTCATAGTCAGGTATGGTTGAATGGGAGGAAGGGCTAGGGAAGAAAGGAAAGTCTTACTATAGTTTTGTACATTAGCTTTTCCTTCCACTGCTATCTTGCTCTGGCTCTCCACTTTTTCTGAGACTTCTGTTCCATTGATCATACTGCCATTCTTCCTAGGTACCCAAAGCTGGGACCCTACCCCTGGCTACTGAAGTTCTCAAAAGCCTACCAGCTCCTCTGGCCCTAGAGAAGAAGCTGCAGGTGGCCTATAAGACAGAGATCATCGGAGGAGTGGTGGTGCACACACCCATCAGCCAGGTACTGGGTATGGCTGGGGCATAGAAGTGTCTGTGGTGTTTCAGTGCTATGTACACAGTAAATGTGAGGGGAGCTGGTAAGAAGGGGCCATCAAGAAAATACAGTTCCGGGGGTGTGAGTAATGGCAGTGCAGAAGCTGAGGCAACTGTATTGTCACACTGTGCGGTCTGTGGGCTTCTGCCCAAGATCTGGGAGGTGAGCACTTGTAAAACCTATGGTAAATGTGGCTTAAGAACAAGCCTACTGTTCTTCCTTCCACGTGTGTACTCATACCCTCTTCTGGTCTGTGTTCTCTGTCTTTCCCTGTCTCTCCTGGGTCTTTCAGATTCTTATTCTGTGAAAGCACCCTGTGGAGTGCCTAGCCCAGAGCAAAGTCAGTTTTTTGGTTTTTTTTGGTCTGACAATGTCAAGAGGCCAGAGATCCAGTGGGAAGAGAGCTGTGGCTACACAGAGGGGTGAGGGAGGTACTAACCCCAATGCTGTTTCCTTGTAGAACGGCGGGGATGGGCAGGAGGGGAGTGAGCCAGGGTCCCATGCCATCCTCCGAAGGTCTCAAAGTTACATCCCCACGTCAGGCTGCCGTGCTTCCACCGGACCCCCCCTCATTAAGAGCGGCTACTGTGTGAAGCAAGGAAATGTGGTGAGTGCCAGACAGGGGCTAGATTGGGTTCTGCTGACTTGTCATGGACAGGCATGGACACATTAGAAGGGGGAGAGAGAGAGAGGAAGCGCTACCGTCCTTTGTGTTTGCCATCTCTCAAGTGTGTGAAATGTGGGGACCAATCATTGGGTCCCACCTGTCAGAGGTATTGTTTTGGTATGAAGAAGCCATTGCTCCTGCCGAATGTGGGAGCCTGGCTTCCATGGGGCTGGGTCCTGGGAGTTTAGCTTCAGAACACGCTCCGCGATGCTGAGGACCTCTCCCTAACGTCCAGCTCTTTATTTTTCATTTCAGAGGAAGAGCTGGAAACGTCGCTTCTTTGCACTTGATGACTTTACCATCTGCTACTTCAAGTGTGAACAGGTGGGTGGTAGCTTTGGAGCCCTTCTGAGAGGTCAAGAAGCTAAGAGGCGCATAGACGCTCACAAGAGAGTATGTTTGAGTAGAGACTGGGTTCCTCAGTCTTTATCTCCATCCATCCCAGGTGTGCCTCTTTGCAATGACACTCAAGTGGCCTTAATGACCCAAGCAATGACTGTGCAGTGAGAGCTGTGTGTTCAGAGCCACAGAATATCTTAGATTCTCTCTCTCTTTTGGTGGTACTGGGGCTTGAACTCAGGGCTTTATGCTTGCTAGGCAAGAGCTCTACCATTTTGAATAGGGTCTTACGTTTATGCCTGGCCAGGCATGGAGCACCATCCTCCTATTTATGACTCCTATGTGGCTGGGATGACAGGCATGTACCACCACTTCCAACTTTTTATTGGTTGAGATTGTCTGGGCTGGCCTGGAACTATGATCCTCCTTATTTCCACCTCCTGAGTAGCTAGGATTATAGGGCATGAGCTACTGCACCTGACCTCTTTTTTTTTCTCTCAATGATTATTATTATTACTGTGGTAATGAGGTTTGAACTCAGGGCCTTGCATTTGCTAAGTCTTTACAACTAATTTGAGACCAGGCTGTTTGCCAACCTGTGTTTAACTAGGCATCTGCAAGAGAGGGATATTGGTCAGCTGGTCTCCTTGTTGGATTTGTGTGGCCTCACCTACCTGTCCTCTGCTTTCTTACCAGGACCGAGAACCCCTACGCACTATATTTCTCAAGGATGTTCTCAAGACCCATGAGTGTCTGGTCAAGTCTGGGTAATCGTCTCTGTTTATTCTTTTCTGATCAAAGCTTCCATTTGCCCTGTTAAATCTTTTACTTGCTACCCTTCCAGGGCTCTGGTGAAGAGCCTTCTTCCAGACAGGTGCTAGCAGCTCTGGCTATAATCCCAGCTGCTCAGGAGGCAGAGCTCAGGAGGATTGTGGTTCAAAGCCAGCCTGAGCAAATAGTTTGTGAGACTCTATCTCCAAAAAACCCTATCACAAAAAAGGGCTGGTGGAGTGGCTTGAGGTGTAAGCCCTGAGTTCAAACCCTAGTACCACAAAAAAAAAAAAAAAAAAAGTCTTCCTAGAGGAAGCAACAGGAGTCTCATGTCTTGTGGCTGACTTGCTGCATCCATGCTGACAAGGTTGAGAGCACACTGGGCAAATCACCCTCTTCCTATTACCATGCATTGGCTCCTGAGATGAGCCTATAAAATAATTTCTGGTGGAGAAAAGAAAGACTATATTAAGGATGAGGAGAGTGGAGCTCGGATGTTTCTCAGATTTCTGGTTACTGAGCTGCAGTCCTGCAGGACTTGACTCAGAGGAGGGACTGTGCCTTTCTGGTCAGATTCCTTGCGCTCATGCTTCCTTGAGCCTGTACTTCTTAGGCCCTTTCTCTCCTCCTTTTGACCTTGATGGTGACTCGAAGCATGTCTGTGTTATTATCACTGATTAGGAAGAACATATATTTTTGACGTATCCCTCTTTCCACTAGGGAATGGTTACTGTCAAGTACGATGGTGCATAAGATGAGATGGGGACTTAGTAAGGGAATTTCCCACACTCAAGTCCAAATTCAGATGCTCCTAGAACTGAACTTTACAGACCTCACAGGTATCTGGGGATGTTGAAATCCTTTTTGGCTATCAGTCTGCATTTAAAAAAAAAGTTTGGTGGTACTGAAGTTTGAGCACAGGGCCTTGAGCTTGTTATCCGTGCTCTTCAACTTGAGCTACACTCCAGCTCCTCCTCCCCCACTTTTGTTTCCCAAGATAGAGTCTCACTGTGTAACCCAGGCTAGCCTTGAACTCTTGATCTTTCTACCTCAGCCTTCAGAGTGCTGGGATTACAGGCATGTACCACAACACTTGGCTCAGTCTGCTGTCTTTAGAGCCTGTGTGTGTCTCTTCATCCACAGACTGTACATGCAAAGTCCTCATTAGGGAAGCTATTGACAATAGGCAACCTGTTCTCCCCTGAAGGCACAGGATGGTCTTACATGACAACAACCTGCTGTGTGCTACCCAAGGAAGCAGGGGTAGAAATAGTGTACGGAGTCTTGCAACTGGCAGTTGCAGAGTACAGGAGATTGGGGAGGTTCCTAGTGACAATGGGAATTCAGGAAAGTAGCTGTAGGTGGACCTTGCAAAAGTGTGGCTCCAGAGGGAGGCAGTGGGTAGAAGAATTGGGCACCACTAGATCCTTGGAGATCCTTGACTGTTCCTGACCTAGAGGACCTGTGCAGACATGAGACCACATGGGCATACTGGGGAACCAAAGTGAGGTTCAGTTCCAAGAGAGTCTCAAATTTCTCTAATTCTTACTCTGCCAGAGTCCCACTAGATTCTGAGTGAAAGGAATCAGGGAGGTAGAGCCAGCTGGAAAGGAAGTCGCAGGGCTCTGCAGCTTCCAGGACTGAGGCTGTACGGCCTGTCTGGAACCTATTGGGGGTGCCGGCCATCTGGGTAATCAATGGATGTTGAATTCAGTTAAAAGGCAGCATGCAGTCAGAGTAGCCTATGTGAAAGGGGTGGGGACTCCTACCTGCTTGCTTCATCTTCTTAGTAGGTGATTATGCAGCCGCATTGCATCTGCATGAATAGCCTGGAACACTAAAGCATTGCAGCCGGAAAAGTGCCATCTCTCTTTAGAAACAGAATGTAGTAATAATAGTTGGTGAAATGGGTTTCAAGCGACATACATGATACCAGATGACTTCTGTACTTTTCAGAACTAGCTCAGTACAGGTCTCTCATTTCCATTTTACACTTGGGGTTACAAAGGCTCACCGTATTTATAAAACACTCTCCAGATGCCTTCTTCTTCGGCAGAATCAGAGTGTAGCTCAGGTCTGCCTCACCTGTTTGGTCTTCGGTTTTGTGCTCCTCCTTTGCTCCGTGTCCCTACCATTCTCTTCCACAACTTCATTCATGAAGCCGCCCCTGCCTGTGAGCAGTCCTTTCTTGAAAGGAGTCTATTGACATAGAACATGCAGTCTTGCTTTCTCAGGTGCTTTAATTGGGCGGGAATCGAGTCAATTCCCTGCAGTGACTGGATACACACAGCTGACATTTAATTTTGGCTGATTTAAAGTTCGTCTTTGAGCATCAACTCCTTCTTACCCTCTGCTTTGCAGAAGTCAGGATTTCTCTCCAAAACCCATACCCTTTTTGAAGCTTTTTTTCCCCATAGTGCTGGGGACAAACCCCAGGGCCTCCTGCAGTTCAGGACGTGCTCTAACACCAAGCTGCCCACCCTGTCCCTGAAGCAAAACTTCAAGTAGTCTCTTCTTGCCTGCCTTTCCTGTCTTCTGAGCCAGTTCAGTGAGGAACACAGTAAAGTAGGTGGACTTGCTACTCAGTGAAGGGAGATTTTAGACACGGAGAGGTGGCTTCCTTAGGAGAGGCAAATGCAGTGGAATTATTCAAAGCATAGACTCTGGAGTCAGACCTGGGCTTTAATCTCTGGCACCTTGGACATAGATATCATTTAAACTCTGTCTCTGGGTTTCCTTATCCATAAAATGGGGAAAGTGTTGAAGTGCCTTGTTGGGTGATTATAAAGATTGGATAAAATAATATGCAAAAAGCACTCAGAACAGGATTTCACACAATGTTCCACCTATCCAAGTCACGAAGAAAGAAAAGGGGTGCAGGAGGAGAAGGAAAGAAAGGAAGGAGAGAGGGAGAAAAGGAGGGAAGAAAGGAGAAGTGGAGGGAATGAAGGAAAGATGGAGGGAAGGAAGGAAAAGAAAGATGGAAGGAAGAAAATAAAACTGCTGGAGGTAGGGGTGTAGTGGATATTAGTCAGGAGGGTTGGAAAGGAAAGGAGCTTTATCCTGTTAGAACTGCTGGTAGAAGTAGAGGTAGAGGTGGTGGGGTCAATCAGGATGGCACAAATCTTCTGAGACTCTCTAGGAGGTGACCTTGGAGGATCCCTGGGTTTCTGAGGGAGGAGCTGAAGGGGGAATGACTTCCTTTTTGTGGTAGAAGGCACCGGTGCCTAGGCTTGGGAGCAATTAAGCATCCAGGGTACGCACCAGCATGCCTGTAATGAACTTTCTCTTTCTCCGTCTAGTGATCTCTTAATGAGGGACAACCTGTTTGAAATAATAACCAGCTCCAGGACGTTCTACGTACAGGTAAAATGCTCACGTGAGGTTCCATTTCTGTGAATGTTGGACTGTCTTGCCTTTTCCCTTGCTTTCTCTTTTCTTTCACTTGATGTTTTAAAGCTGTAAATTTAGCCCCTGAGAGTCACTCTGAGTCCCATTTTATTCTAAAGAGGATGTTTGCCAAAAACTTCCCAACCATAAAATAATATGAGCAGGTCACCACTACAGTACTGGAGACTGAGTTTGTAGCAGCTGCCTGTAGCTGCTGGGCTCCAGCTAAGCAGAGAAAAGGAGAACTGGTGGGTGATTTCACTTCTGCTCTGGAGGGTATTTATATGTCCCGCCTGTGTGTGTACATCTTTGTGTGCAGAAGGACAGAAGCACAGAGGGCCCTGTGCAGGCACAGGTGCCCAGACAGCTGCACAGAGAAAGCCTTTGTTTGGGCCCTGGCACTTCACTTATTAGGAACTTCTCCCTCCACCCACGGCTTTGGAGTTCTCCCAGCCCCTTCTGAGGTCACAGCAGCCAGTCAGGCAGATTTCCAAGCAGGGCCTAGACGTTCAGGGCCAAGTTCCTAGCCCAGGCTGCGTTGGCAAGCCACAGAGTGCATTGGGCATTAAAACTACTCCGTGCTATGTTGGCCTAAATGCAGGCTCCCAACTCAAGCTTTTGAGGCTTCTCAGCTCCCTTTCTTCTCTGCACCCCACAAAACACCTTCCACAAGTGGAGGATCGGGCCCCTCTTTCATTTCTTGTGTCACCATTGTTTTTCCTTCTGAATCCAGCAGGCATGCTAACACTTAGTCATCAACAGGCTACACTCATTCAGATAAGTATGTGCTATCTGGGACGAGATGGCAGAAGAGAGGCTCAGAACCAAACTGAACTTTAGAGAGGGTCTCCAAGGTGTTCAAGCTAACTATTTACTGACACCATTGCTGTTCGGGTTCAAGGTTGAACCTGTGCATGCAACAGAAGAGTTTCTAGTTCTTGCATTCAATGGATTTTTGTAGCGTGTCCTATCAGAGTGCTGGGCATTTCATTTCAGGTTGGGGACTCCATGTTAAACAGTACTAACCCTGAACCTAAGACAGAGTTCTAGCCAAGTAAAGAGGCAGTGAAACCACAGGACCGGGCTGGTGGGAGTGTTGGAGAGATGGAGCACAGGGGAGTTTGCAGGGCACTGTGACGATCCTGTGATACTGGAACACTGGCTGAATGACCTAGAACTTTACCACACTGAAAGTAAACTGTAGTGGATGCAAATTGCAACAAAATTTAGGAAGGGAGGTGATCTCCACGTGAAATGCAGAGTGTGGCACATGAATCCAGATCTCTGCAAGTGAGAAACAAGCTCCTCGAGGGAGTGAGGGAATATAAGCAAAAAAAAAGAAAGAAAGACAAAGAAAAACAGCATCATCAGTTTTCCCACTGTTAGAAGGAAGGAGTACTGGCTGTCAGTTCCTATCCAAGGGGTACCTCCCCAGACAGGGAAAGTTTCCTGAGGGAAGACAGAGCCAAGAAGAGTCAGTTAAGGGGAGTATAGTCCAGGAAAGGAATAGGCTGTGTGAACAAAAGCCTGGAGATATGGGAGTAGAGAACCAAGGGAGGCTGGACACCTTGGTCTGAAGCACCTGTGCTTCCTTGTATGCCTTGTGTTTTGTCCTGAGAGTTAACCCTCTTTGAAGTTAACTAAGCAGGGCAAACCAGTTTAAAGATTTGCCTTTAAAAACTAGCACTTGGGCTCAGGCAAGTTATTTAACTTTCAGAGCCTTGTTTTCCTCATCTATAAAATGGTGACGAAAAATTCAACTCTAGCCTTTGTAAAGCATGCTGACTATAGACTTGACTGCCTGTCCCCAGGCAGTGTAGAGGACAGGTGAGAAAAAAGCAGGGAAGGACTAAAGAGTTCACCAGTTCCAAGGGTGTTATACTAATTTAGGTGAGGGATGAAGGAAGCTTGAATTTGGGTGGCTATAAAAAAAGATTGACTCTCCAGGACTTGAGAGTTCAGTGGATGAAGGAACAGGAGAGAGGCAAGGACAACGCCCAGCTGTTTGGCCTGAACTCAGGGTGGCTGATGGCACCCATCACTGCCATGATAGCACGTGACAGGGACCGTTGAGAGAGAAGACATGATTAGCATGGGAGGCTCTGAATTTACGGAGCCTATGGGATATCCAAGGGGACATGTCATAGCCATTGCTTAGACGATGCTTAACAGCATTGCTGATATTAAATAAATATTTTTGAAGTGAGTGATGGTGTGGGGTGAGAGTTAGGGAGGGAGCTCAGTACTGAAGACAGGAATTTGGGAGACAGGAATCCCAGTAAAAAAAATATGTTGATCATCTACACGAGAGTACTGCCTTTTCCCAGAAGCTCTCATGGTTTATGTCCTCCTTTCCCTTTTGTCTCCCACCCCCCACACAGGTTTCTAAGACAAATACGACACTCTCATCACCCTGAATAAATGATGATCACATCTGTTTATAATACCTAACTCAGAGAGGGAATAGAAAGAGAAGAATATAGATGAAAAAAAAAACATTGAACGCATTTATTAATTCGTTTAGAAGTACCTACTCTAAACTCATTCTAACAAACATGTTTCATGAGAAATACTACATTCATTAAGATAACAAGAAAAGTAGTACTGCTTTTATGTTTTTGCAAGTCTCTAATGGCTAGCTGCATGAAGGACAACAGGGTTGTCATATACGCGCCTTCATTCTGTCTGCAACCGTCTGTTGTTTTAATTGAAGAACTGGATGATCTGACTTTTACAGATATGTATTTAGAAATACATAAAATTTATGTAATTTTATTAAAATATTAAAAGGATATTTTAATATCCTTTTTTAGATAATTACAGATATTCTCGGCTAATTTTATACCAAGACCTGACAAATGGTAATTTCTTTTTTTGTTTTTTCAAAATGTTTATTTTAGACTGAAATTAGAAAAAGGCCACATTTTATCACTATTCCTGTTTGTTGTTTTTCTTTTCTCCTCTTTGTTTTGAGTGTTTTAAGCATTAAAAGTTCAAAGTAACTTTTTTTTTTTTTTTAAATTTTATTATTCATATGTGCATACAAGGCTTGGGTCATTTCTCCCCCCTGCCCCCACCCCCTCCCTTACCACCCACTCCGCCCCCTCCCTCTCCCCCCCAATCCCTCAATACCCAGCAGAAACTATTTTGCCCTTATTTCTAATTTTGTTGTAGAGAGAGTATAAGCAATAATAGGAAGGAACAAGGGTTTTTGCTGGTTGAGATAAGGATAGCTATACAGGGCATTAACTCACATTGATTTCCTGTGTGTGTGTGTTACCTTCTAGGTTAATTCTTTTTGATCTAACCTTTTCTGTAGTTTCTGTTTTCCTATTGGCCTCAGTTGCTTTTAAGGTATCTGCTTTAGTTTCTCTGCATTAAGGGCAACAAATGCTAGCTAGTGTTTTAGGTGTCTTAACTATCCTCACACCTCCCTTGTGTGCTCTGGCTTTTATCACGTGCTCAAAGTCCAATCCCCTTGTTGTGTTTGCCCTTGATCTAATGTCTACACATATGATTTTTGGTCTTTTGGGCCAGGCCAACCTCACTCAGAATGATGTTCTCCAATTCCATCCGTTTACCAGCGAATGATAACATATTGTTCTTCTTCATGGCTGCATAAAATTCCATTGTGTATAGATACCACATTTTCTTAATCCATTCGTCAGTAGTGGGGCATCTTGGCTGTTTCCATAACTTGGCTATTGTGAATAGTGCCGCAATAAACATGGGTGTGCAGGTGCCTCTGGAGTAACCTGTGTCACAGTCTTTTGGGTATATCCCCAAGAGTGGTATTGCTGGATCAAATGGTAGATCGATGTCTAGCTTTTTAAGTAGCCTCCAAATTTTTTTCCAGAGTGGTTGTACTAGTCTACATTCCCACCAACAGTGTAAGAGGGTTCCTTTTTCCCCTGCATCCTCGCCAACACCTGTTGGTGGTGGTGTTACTTGCCCATTTCTTTATTGGTGCATTAGTTTTGGGAGAATTTAGTTTTTTAAGTTCCCTATATGTTCTGGTTATCAGTCCTTTGTCTGATGTATAGTTGGCAAATATTTTCTCCCACTCTGTGGGTGTTCTCTTTAGTTTAGAGACCATTTCTTTTGATGAACAGAAGCTTTTTAGTTTTATGAGGTCCCATTTATCTATGCTGTCTCTTAGTTGCTGTGCTGCTGGGGTTTCGTTGAGAAAGTTCTTACCTATACCTACTAATTCCAGAGTATTTCCTACTGTTTCCTGTATCAACTTTAGAGTTTGTGGTCTGATATTAAGATCCTTGATCCATTTTGAGTTAATCTTGGTATAGGGTGATATACATGGATCTAGTTTCAGTTTTTTGCAGACTGCTAACCAGTTTTCCCAGCAGTTTTTGTTGAAGAGGCTGCTATTTCTCCATCGTATATTTTTAGCTCCTTTGTCAAAGACAAGTTGGTTATAGTTGTGTGGCTTCATATCTGGGTCCTCTATTCTGTTCCACTGGTCTTCATGTCTGTTTTTGTGCCAGTACCATGCTGTTTTTATTGTTATTGCTTTGTAATATAGTTTGAAGTCAGGTATCGTGATACCTCCTGCATTGTTCTTTTGACTGAGTATTGCCTTGGCTATTTGTGGCTTCCTGTGTTTCCATATAAATTTCACGGTAGATATTTCAATCTCTTTAATGAATGTCATTGGAATTTTGATGGGAATTGCATTAAACATGTAGATTACTTTTGGGAGTATCGACATTTTTACTATGTTGATTCTACCAATCCATGAGCATGGGAGATCTCTCCACTTTCTATAGACTTCCTCAATCTCTTTCTTCAGAAGTGTATAGTTTTCCTTGTAGAGGTCTTTCACATCTTTTGTTAGGTTTACACCTAGGTATTTGATTTTTTTTGAGGCTATTGTAAATGGAATTATATTCATGTATTCTTTTTCAGTTTGCTCATTATTAGTGTATAGAAATGCTAATGATTTTTCTATGTTGATTTTATATCCTGCTACCTTGCTATAGCTATTGATGATGTCTAGAAGCTTCTGAGTAGAGTGTTTTGGGTCTTTAAGGTATAGGATCATGTCGTCTGCAAATAGGGATATTTTGACAGTATCTTTACCTATTTGTATTCCTTTTATTCCTTTTTCTTGCCTAATTGCTCTGGCTAGGAATTCCAGTACTATGTTGAATAGGAGTGGAGATAGTGGGCATCCTTGTCTGGTTCCTGATTTTAGCGGGAATGGTTTCAGTTTTTCTCTGTTAAGTATAATGCTGGCTGTAGGTTCGTCATATATAGCTTTTATAATGTTGAGGAACTTTCCTTCTATTCCTAGTTTTCTTAGAGCTTTTATCATGAAATGGTGTTGGATCTTATCATAGGCTTTTTGTGCATCTATTGAGATGATCAAGTGTTTTTTGTCTTTGCTTCTGTTAATGTGGTTTATTACATTTATTGATTTTCGTATGTTGAACCACCCCTGCATCCCTGGGATGAAGCCTACTTGGTCGTGGTGAATAATCTTTTTGATGTATTGTTGAATTCGGTTTGCCATTATTTTGTTGAGGATTTTTGCGTCAGTGTTCATTAAGGAGATTGGCCTGTAGTTCTCCTTTTTGGAGGTGTCTTTTCCTGGTTTTGGGATAAGTGTAATACTGGCTTCATAAAATGTGTTTGGCAGTTTTCCTTCCCTTTCTATTTCGTGGAATAGTTTAAGGAGGGTTGGTATCAGTTCTTCTTTAAAGGTCTGATAGAATTCAGCAGAGAATCCATCAGGTCCTGGACTTTTCTTTTTGGGGAGACTCTTGATTGCTGCTTCAATTTCATTTTGTGTTACAGGTCCATTCAGGTGATTAATTTCCTCTTATACCAAGACCTGACAAATGCTAATTTCTTAATGTTTAGGTGCAGTGTGGAATCTAATCTGAAACCATATCAATAGATTTTCATATGCTTACTTTAAGAGCCATTGGTCAGGTTTCACCTTGAACAGATGCTTTTTTACCTATGCATGGTTTCCATGTGGAAAATACTGGTCTCATAAGGTATGGAGATCTTTGGACTGTTGACACTTCTTATTTTGTCATATTTAAAAGGTTGCGTTCCCTGATGTTATCACACCAATATCATTAGCCAAGTCTTCAAATGTGGAATGTTGTTGAGGTCATGGAAGCACCAAGTTTTCAGATAATTCTAATTTGTGCTTTGAAAGCTCAAAATTGATCGTTAGCAAAAAATATCATCATAACTTTTCCTTGACATTGCCAGCTCCTTTCATTCATTTTTGAGAAAAATCCTGCCAAATCGCCACTGGGCTGTGGGGTGTGGGTCAGCCCTGTGCTCCAAGTCAAAACACTCCTGCAGCGTGATGCTGAGGTGCAGAAGTTTCACCCTTCATGCCTGAGTGGCCTTTTGACCTGCTTCCTAAGTCGTGCTCAGTTCATCTGCCAGAAAGAACTCTCTCTCTTTTTTTCTAGTGGTATTGGGGTTTGAACTCCGCTTTATGTTTGCTAGGCAGGCACTCTTACTACTTAAGCCACATCCCCAACTCTTTTTTGTTTTAGTTATTTTTCAGGTAGGGTGTCATGTTTTTGTCTAGGGCAGCCTTGGACCATGATCCTCCTGCTTATGCCTCCCGGGTAGTTGAGATTGCAGGTGTGCACCACCGGACCCAGCTTTTTGATGGTCTTGTGAACTTTTTGCCTAGGCTGGCCTCTAACTATGATCTGCCTCCCAGCTACCTGGGATTATAGGAGTGAGTCATCATACTTGGCTTCAAAGACCTCTTTATCCTCAGGATCTAGGAAAGCCAGCCCAGCCATCAGGGGATATCTATCTAGGCAGAGAAAACAGCTCTATGGACAGAGTAGAAAGACTTGGGCTGGATTCTAACTACTTAGGTAGTTTAGGTCATTTAACCTACATGTTTCATTGATGTTCATTTGATTCCTGTGATCTCTTACACTGTAGTAGTATTTACTGTTCATGAAAAGCCATCTTTTTTTGGCTAGTGGAGTGACTCAAGTGGTCGAGTGCCTGCCTAGCAAGTGTAAGGCCCTGAGTTCAAATCCCAGTATTACAGAAAAAAAAAAAAAAAGAAGACGACTGATCCAATGGAGGATCAGTGGAGAGGGGTGGAGGGTGGAGGGCGAGGGCTGTGATTTTGCCTTTCTTACTGGCTCCGACTGATGCTAACGCCACTGGTTACACAGCACATTGGAGTAACAAAAACTTAGGTGCTATAAGGCTCTATGACTGGGGTATTTGGTTTATCAAGAGGAGAACTAGTTATTAAAAATGAAAAATGTAGTGGTCTTGGTAGTTTGGTCTAGGCCCAGTTGTCAGACCTAGGGTGCTAAATCAGGACAAGAGCCACCACGAGGAATGGACTAATAGGTGAGTTGCAGTGTCGGGCTAGAACTCTTTAGTTATTTCTGCTTAATCTAGACTACAAGGTGAATGCCATCACCTAGACCTATGTAGTTCACAGTCTACACAATCATATATGATATGGCCATGTGTAAAGATTGGATTGGTTCTCAGGAAGAGGGCAGAGGTAATCATCCATTGGGAAAGGAAGACTGCACAAGTTGGGAATAGAAGAAAGGAGGAAGTGCCTAAAGATTTAGGATGGGACGATAGCAATGACCAGAGGTAGATCCTGGACATCTTTGATGATGGCCACCATAATTCATTGCTTGAAACCATTGCATCTATAGTTCTGGGGATACAGTAGATACTCAGTAAAAGCTCACTGGATTGCAATAAAATCACAGACTGAAATGATTTGTCTGTCTCATCTCAAAAACCACCTGCAAAGATAGTAACCCTACTTTTTTCGGTGGAACCAAGCACCAGAAACAAATGTACACACAAGAGCACTCCAGGAAGAGAGGAAGGGCTTGGTTGGCCATTTCCCTTTTTGTTTTACCCAACATTAAGCACTTTTTTATTGATCTAGTAATTCATCATGGAGTGGGTGGGCCTCAGCCCTGTTTTT
The DNA here is from genome assembly GCF_047511655.1 of Castor canadensis. Classification (NCBI taxonomy): domain Eukaryota; kingdom Metazoa; phylum Chordata; class Mammalia; order Rodentia; family Castoridae; genus Castor; species Castor canadensis. The sequence goes on along the minus strand of NC_133399.1, from coordinate 57,830,599 downwards.
CCCTCTGGTTCATGAAGCTACCTTGTGATGTGGTTTTAAGATATTTTTGAGATTTTGATGAAAGCTAAGCACAGGCTTTCCATAAAAGATAGCTACATACCTACACTATTGTTATTGCATACAATTTTTGGCTCCATTGAATTTTTGCTGTCCCCAAACTGGATCTCACTTCTTAAAACTACTAATAGATATTGTTACTGTGATTTCTATAAAATAATATTCCATTTCTTTCCCTATGGGATCAGTTGTAATACATGTTTTTCTCTTGAAATTGTGTGCATGTATATAGATTTTTGGTGCATGGGATCAACCCAGGGCCTTGTACATACTAAGCAGGTGCTCTACCACTGAGTTAAAACTCTGGCCCTTGAATACTAGTTTAAAATAATGCTTATTAGAGAGTAGTGTTTATCTTCATGGCTGAGTTCCTACCTAGGCTGTCTGACAGGAGAATGTCAAGAAGAGGGAATTAGAAAATAAGGGAAAAACTAGAATGCCTAAACAATTTTTCTGTTAATTACTAAAAGTTATGTTGTCTATCAGATCGAAAAATTTAAAAAAATTATTATATTTAATTCTAGTAAGGGTACAGGTAAAAAAAATACATTGTTGACAAATGACATCTATATTGTTAGCCGGAAATCAGCCTTTCTCTCTCTCTCTCTCTCTTCTGTCTTTGTCTCTGTCTGTCTGTCTCTCTGTCTCTCTCTCTCTCTTAGCGGTACTGAGGTTTGAATTCAGGGCAAGCACACTACCACTCGAGCCATGCCCCAGCAAGAGATTTCTTAAAAGAGAGAGAGTGCACGTTCAGCAGGGTGTGGGGGTACATGCCTATAACCCCACCACTTGGGGGAGGGGAGGCTGAGGCAGGAGGGTTGTGAGTTCCAGCCTGGGCTATATAGTAAGACCCTTTCTCAGTCAACAAACAAACAATAAAAAACAACGTCAAAAAGATGAGTGCAGTCTTTAATCTAGGCACTTTAATTTATCCAGGAGCCGAGGAATCCTGGCTATAAAAAAGCTTTATGTGTAGAGATAGGAGGAGCAGCATTGTAGATGAGGAGAACTAGCAGCGTGGAAACATGAGTCCTGTTACTTGAAAGTAGGGAATAATAATGTAAAGAATAATACTTTACATTTAATTCTTGTGCTGCGGTCCCTGAATCTTAAATCAGGCGGTTCTTAGTTCTCTACTGTTCAGTGATTACTGGCTACGCAGAGGCTTTGGTGAAGACCAGGCCTACTGAGTAGTTCCTTGCAAAGATGTGACTTTGGTGGTGAGATAGCGCCTCCAAGCACAATTAGATAGGTAATCTGGGGCTTGTGACGGTAGCCTTTGGTTGATTTATTCAAATTTGGTACTGGAGATTGCATCCAGAGCCCAACACATGCTAAGCACCTGTTGTATCCCTGAGCTTAACCCCATCCCTGCATTTACATTTTGCTAAGATGGTACAAAGAACTGCTCAGCACTCCTAGGTTACTAATTATTGGGTTGTCTCATAGACGTTTTCCAGGCTGTCTAATGAAAATGTCAGATCTGCTATGTGACGTGAGAGAAGCTTGCTTCTCCCCACTCCCTTCCTGGTCTTTCCCTCTAACTCCTGGCATTCCCCCTACCAAATCATCTTTTGTTTCTCTGAGAAGGACAGCTCTAATTAATGTTTTTCTCCTAATGACAGTTATGCCCAATCATTCAACTTCACAATACCTTCCCCCTCCAAATGTGTTGTTTTATTTGATCCAGTCTTTTGAAGCTGGGTTTGCATGTCGGTTGAAGGAAAATGTCTCATGGCTCACGCAGCGAATTTTAAGGCTTCCTTTGCTTCCCTCATATCACGTAACAGTAAAAGCAACAGCAATAGTTATACTTACGGATATATACTTACTGTGTATCAGGTTCTGTTCAAACAGCTTTACCTAATTTAGCTCATTTAATTCTCCCAATATTTCTGCCTGTGGAACAGCCTTACTCCTGATCTTAGTAAGGTTGGACCAATCCTGGTTATCCTTTCGGACCAGGGATAGTTTGTCTTTTATTTGGGGAGCTATCAGCTTGTCAAGTAACTGGAAAGTGGAGGAGGGAAAAAAGTATACACAAATAACCAAGCACAGCACATTGGGCCCTAGTCACTCTGCTCTTTCTGACCTAGTGCCCTTGTCTTGTCTACTACGCATATTTAACCAAGGTGGGTTTGTTTTGGGGTAAGTGGAAGGAAGGCATAGGATGCAAGTTTGAGGATTAAAACACACAAACCAAAATGAGTCAGATTTATCCTGACAGAATGGGAATGCAAAGGGAAGGAGTTGTCATTTTAGGCATGGAAAAGTAAAGGAGATGAAGCAGAGAGCTTTAGGGTTGGGTGCGGTGTTTGCACACTGTCTGTCTGCACTTGCCTGCAAATCCATGCTGTCAAGGACCAGTGCCGGGGACAGATGGAGGCTAACAACTGTAAATTTCTAGAGGTCATGGGTTGTCCTGTTCCCACCTCTGTGGATGCTACCCTGCTGCCACGTGACCCTGAATAGGCTCCTCAGTAAACATCTGAACCTGAGCTCAAACCTCGCAGGACTCAGAAGCACCAAGAGGCTCTGCCTGCCCTGGCCAGACCTCTTGATTTTCCTTTTTTTCACAGAGCTGCTGCTGCCCCCTTCTGGGGTTGGTAGGTTGTTTTTGGGGGAAATATTTTAACTCTGTACCATTGTCCAGATTATTCTTCAGCTAGCTCTTCAAGGTCTGCAACCCTTGAGGCCTGGGTGGATTTTCAGTTCAGACCTGGGTAGCTTGTGCGGTGAGGAAAGGTCCATTTCTGGAGATTGGACATACCGTGGAGGATTTGCAGAAGGATTTGGCTTTATAGGATTGAAAATGGGATTCTTGTGGTAAGATAGCAATAGTGGAAAGATAACTATATTGAGAGTGAGCAGAGCTCAAATCTAGATCAACCTTGAGTTTTGGCACTCCAGGTCCTATTTTCCTTTTGGCAAAACTAGGAGGCTAGACTGGGTCAGCTCTATTCTGGTTGGGGTGAGGGACATCTATAGGGCATGGGTCTCCCCTCCCCTAAAGTTCCTGCCCCAACTCAGAGCAGCTCTACTTTGAGCTATTTTATTTCTTGGGTGTCAAGTAAGGATATTGTAGGAAAAAAATGTCCTCAAAAGTCTGCAAGCCACTGGACTAGATGATTTCCAAGGTCCCTTCCAACTCTAATGGTGTGTTTTTATGAACTTAAAATTGAGCCAACAACTTGAAAGCTGACGTCACAGTACCCAAAACATCTGTGTAAGTGCTGTGAATGTTTTGCAGGCGGACAGCCCTGAAGACATGCACAGCTGGATCAAGGAGATTGGGGCAGCTGTCCAGGCTCTCAAGTGCCACCCCAGAGTAAGTCACTTCCGTTCTGTGGTATAGTGTTGACTTAGAGATAAATTCTCCCCGAGTGGACGTGTTTTATTTGGTGATGTAGGCAGGCAGCCCAGGGCCTACATACAGCTGGAGCCACAGGCTGGCTGGCTTGTTTTTCTCTTTCTACTACTTGGGGTACACATTTTTATTTTACTCTTTTTGGTTGTTGGAGGAGGCAAGGTCACGCTGGACAGAGACATGGAGTTTCTTATGTATCCTACAAGTCTCACTGCCAGGCAGACCCTGACACATGCAGTGAATTCTGCTCAACTTTTTATTTATTTTTGAGGTGTCTGGCTATGTTGCTAGCTGGCCATGGATCCCTGGGCTCAAGCACTTCTCATCCCCAGCCTCTTGACAGATAGGACTCCAGGTGCGTGACTACACCTGGCTTCATTGCATGTAATTGATTTTTGCAGACGAGTGTCTCTGGATTATAGTGATGATACTGGGTGGGCACTCTTCCTGGGACTTTGGGATAAACTTGACAGAAAAAAAAATCCTTACTTAACTTTGTCCTTTTCTTCTCTTCTGTGTTCCCAGGAAATGTCCTTTTCCAGATCCATTTCTTTGACCAGGCCTGGAAGCTCCAGCCTCCCAGGTGGGCCTATTTCTGTCTCGTGTAGAGGGAGGCCACCTATGGAAGAAAAGAAAGCCCTCTGCAAGGCCCCCTCTGTGGTCTCCTCCTGGCAACCCTGGACACCTGTCCCCAAGGCCGGGGAAAAGCTGGTTCCAGCTGAGGAAGCTCTGGAGGACTCATTGTTCCTGCCTCGACTTGGGGAGAGCAGTACTGCTGGGCTGCTGCCCAGCTCCCGGATGAGGCACAGATCAGAGCCCCAGCACCTGAAGGAGAAACCATTTGTGTTCAACCTTGACGATGAGAACATACGGACCTCTGATGTGTGATGAAGCATGGCCACAGGAGGAAGGGAGAGAAAGAGGGCTGTGATTCAGTTTCTCTGCCTTGTTTGTTGGAGGACATTCAGAGGTCTTCATGGCCCTCATGTCCTGAAGGAAGCTCTGTGGGAGGAGTCCATCCAGCTGGCTTTTTTTTTTTTTTGTATTATCAATGCAGTATATTTAATTTAGGAAAATCATTAGGTTAGACTCATAGGTGTACCAGTGGAGAGAGCGTTCCTTGCCTCTTGTTGACTTTCCCAAGGTCTTCCTGGTAGGGGTTATTTTTTGTGCCTCCTCTTCTGAGGAGGTTGGGAGCTCTATTTTACCCCAACCAAGTTTTATTTCCTTGTCCTTGTTTAGTTTCTTCATTTCATTTTCAGTCTAGGCTCAGGATCTTAGGCCGGTCACCTGGTTTTATCCCATTTCTCTTTACTGGCTGGCCTTGGGGGAAGAAGCAAGGTGGTATTAACCCAGCTGAAAGATAATGAGATGGGGAAGATGAGGTCTAGCTTGAATAGGATCCACCATGAGAGGCAGTGCTGGGAATATCAGCCAGGGTAGATTCCTAGAGAACCTTCTGGGGAAGATGGCAATCCCTTGTGAGGTGCACCAGCCAGCTGTGGGAATTATTCTCTTCCTCTTGATGCTCTGTGACCCCCAAATGCTATAGATAAGAGTGGCAGATCCAACAGTCCAGTTTCTGGATCAGGCCCAAGGATGCGTGTATCAGTGTTAGGTGTTAGGAGTGTGGAGAGCAGAACAGTGTTATTTGAATGGGTGAGGGGTGAGGGTGTAATGTGTGGAATACATCTAGCTCTGTGTTAGAGGTTCAGATTAGCTTGAAAGCAGGTGCCAAGAAGAGATGGGTGATAGTCATCCTGCTTAGCTTTTTTGATTCATGTTTTCCAGAAAGGAGAAAAGTTCTGTTTGGGCAAAGGCAGACTATCTTGAATCTTTGCCTCAGAGCTCCTTTCCAATGGGTCAACATTTGTCTAATTATAAGTGCTGTGTCTTGTGTACCCTGATTGATTTGTTACTTTTTTATCCTTGTGTTGCCCTTTGGACAAAGCCATGAGCACTTGCATGATGAAACCCTGTAATCTGAGGAGGTTCCTTGTACTTTAGTGGAAGTATCTATATCTATATCTATCTATCTATCTATCTATCTATCTATCTATCTATCTATCATAGATAGATAGATAGTGTTAGAGGTTCCAAGTTGCTGGCTTGAGATTTCCCAGGTTTCAAAAGAGCCTAGAAAATTGAGTGTTCCGCCCAGTTTTAGGGTGTGCCTCCTTCCAATAGACAGGTCCTATTTCCAGTGCACTTGGGAGCATATGTCTCGCCAATGCCTGTGACAAATTGCTACCAGAAACTTGTAGGGGATTCTTAAAGGGAAAGCAAATAGTGCTCATCTCCATTTGTAACTTTTACCAGCTAGATCAAGTAATTTTATTTTAATTAGAAATTAGTAACCTAATTTACTTAGTGACCTAAGTAAATCCCCACCCTCCTCTGCCCACATTTAATGCTGGAGAGAAAGCTCTTGTGACATTCTTCAGTGGCTTGAGGGGGACTATGTTTCTTTCTGGAAGTGTAGTCACTCTGAAGCCTGGGTCATGGTGAGAATTTGCCCTGGTCACTGCATTGTGGCTGTCTCTCACTTAAGTTTAGCGTTGTGGTCCCAGGTTCCCCACCCCCACCTCCTCTTTAAAAATAAACTCTTGTGTACTTTTGTTCTCAGACATTTTGGGTTTGGGAATTACTTATTTACGAGTGATCATGGTCACAACCAACTTCATGTAGCATGATTTTAAAAAGCTATTCAAAATTCCTAAACCCCTTTGTGTCTGGTTTTACCTTCAGATTTTTCTCAAGAAAATTCTTTGCCTAGTCAACAGAAGTACATAGTGTGAGATGTGGAACTAAGGAAAATAAGGAACTTTTGCAGTGCCTGCAAACATCCCCTGACTCATGGAAATGATGTCACAGCTTTTGGTGTTTAAGTTGTCACAATCTACTTATTTCTCTCTTTTTAAAATAAACTCTGCTACATTGCTACTTGTAAATTCACTGGCTATTATAATAAGCTGATAGGTTTATATCCAGTTAGGTCTATTTGAGAGTGTGTTAAATTAAACATAATCCAATTTGTAGTAGCTTAATAAAGGGAAAACAAGGACTTTCTTTCTTTTTGAGGACTCTAACTGGCAAACACTTGCTAATGTAATTCCAATATCAGAAAAATATCTTCCATGAAGCCTAAATGTGAATACATTCCCAAATCTTATTTCAGAATTCCTTTTCTGTCTATATTTCTTACTTTCTGGCTAATTTCACATCATGGTCTTTTTTTGTGTCCTTGCTTTGTTTTGTTTTGTATATGAGATAGAATCTCTCTGTATAATCCAGGTTGGTCTTGCCTCAGCCTCCTGAGTACTGGGATTACAGGTATGTGGCACCATGCCAGGCCTTCCACAGTGTTTTCATGTGAGCCAAAGATGGTGCATATGTGATTGAAGCTAGAGTGGGATGCAGTAGAGGTTAGTGATCAAGTATAAGCTTGGAAAAATTCTGAGTAGTTATTTTAAAGGAACCAAAAGACATAGTGCATTTTCCTTGTGAAATACGACCCATGGGAATAGTTGGCTATTCCCATGAGGCTTCTGAAATGGTCTTGACCTGCTGTGTGTGCTAGTGTTTCAGGTGGTCTTGTCTCTCTCTCTCTCTTTCTCTCTCTCTCTCTCATATATATATATATATCCTTCTTTTCCTTCAGTCCCCTTTTCTCTTTGTGTTATTGCCTGCCAAGTCAATTACAGTCACTGGTGTTAGGTTGAGTTTGAATAAAGCAAATGTTTGGCAAAACACAGTTTGTCCCTCCTGCCTGCTTATGAAGGTGTGGGATGACAGTTGTGTTTTGAACCCAGTAGGGTTGGCTGTGAAAATGCACTCACTTAAAGCCCTGAGGGGAGTGCATGAAAACTTAATGCTTTTCAGTTTATGTGATCTCCTAATTGGTATGTAGCAAAAAATAATTTTCTAAAGCTGTTTTGTTGCTTGTTTTGTAATAAAACCATGTGAAATCCTGAAGTATGGTTGTGTGTTTTCCTAATGAGGACCTTCTGGCTGTGGGTGGGTGCCTGTCAGTCTGCCCCATTAGTGGTTTATGGATTTCTCGAGGTAGGCCCCTGCTCAGGGCAGGGCTAGGGACCTCCCTTCCCTGCTTGGGAGTGGCGCTGGCCCTGGGGCAGGCCGGGTGGTGGGGTATGCGGGGCGGGGGGTGGGGGTGTGCCGGGCTCTGCCTCTTAAAGTCTGCAGGCTGAAGGAGGAAGCACCATGACCAGGAAAAAGCGTGGCTCATTTTAGGTCACTTGTGAGTCCAGGGTGAAGTAACTGGAAAAGTGGAGCGAAGAGGGAAGGGAACAAGATGAGTAGACCTCAGCTGCAACTGGCTGGGCTCGGACATTTCTTCCTGCTGTGGCTGCTGTTGCCCCGGTTGCCTGTGCCCAGAGTGGAGGCCAGGAGGTCCAGAGCCTCGCTGCCCTGCCCGGAGGCCTGCGATCCAACGCGCTGTCCCCCGCTGCCCACCTGCTCGGCGGGGACGACGCCGGTGCTGGATCGCTGCCGCTGCTGCCGCGTGTGCGCGGCGACCGAGGGCGAAGCCTGCGGCGGGGCGCGTGGCCGGCCGTGCGCCCCCGGGCTGCAGTGCCACGCGCCGTTCCGCCCAGGGCGCGGCGGCGGCCGGCTGGGCACCTGCGGCTGCCCGGCGACGGGGGCGACCGTGTGCGGCAGCGACGGGCGCACCTACCCCAGCCTGTGTGCACTCCGCGCCGAGAACCGCGCCGCGCGCCTCCGTGGCGCGCTCCCGGCCGTGCCCGTGCAAAAGGGCGACTGCGGGGCTCCAGGTGAGCTGGATGGCCGCAGGCTCTCCGGGCGCGACACTTTGAACTTAAAGAAGTAATCATTCCCTTACTTGGATCGCACAGCTCGAGCGGGGTCCATCCTGTTTCATTTGCCCAGGGATCCAACCTTTTTTATGTTCCTGATTTTTCTTTCCTACTTCCGATGTCTCCTTACCTGCTGCCCCGTGGCTTCTCCTCATTCACTTTGGATACCATCATCCCTTTTTAATTTTTTCCGTCTCGTATGACAGGTCTGGTTGCCTCAAGGCATAGCCCTATGGGGGCCCCCAGTCACTTCGTAGGAGTGGGGAGCATGAGAGAGGAAGGAGAGGGACGGTGGGAGAAGGGAGGAAAGAAATTCACTCAGAGATTTGAGATACACGTCCAAATCTGTCAGGGATCGAGGCTGCCACTGCCCCCAAGCATGGAGCATTTCTTCACAGGAACCAGAAGCCCAGGCTGGCTCAGGAGCAAGTACAACTTCATCGCGGAGGTGGTGGAGAAGGTGGCGCCGTCTGTTGTTCACTTGCAGCTGTTCCGCAGGTAAAGCTCGCAGGAGCATCTTCTCCAGCTGACTGCTTCTCGGTGCCTACCTGCTCCAGGCCCCTTGCAAACATCATTAAATCGTAAAAACCGCTGCCAAGAAACTTAGGCACAAAGAGATTGCTGACCATGTAGCTCAGTAGTAGAGCCTACACCTAGCACGTGCAAGGCCCTGGGTTCCATCCTCAGCCTTGAAAAAAACAAAAAGGAAAAAAAAATCCATTCAAGGTTATTTAGCCAAAGAGCAAGGCACAAGGATTCTGGCTTCCGAACCTGACCTATACCTGTCTGGGCACTGACGTGGCTGGGGAGGGGGGCGGGGAGAGGAGGGGTTTTGTCTCCTTCATGTCCCATAGGCACAATTTAAGGCCAGATGTGGAAGCCAGCAGGCATCTTGGTGGTGATCTGGTCCAGCCCCATTGCTTGCATGCAAGGAAGCCCAGATCCAGATACCAAGATTAAATTTTTCTAGGTCACAAGGCCAGTTGCTAGTGGAAACCAAGCCCCCTTGACTCCCTCCCTGTCCAGGTCATTGATTTTGTGGCGCTTAACTCACAAATGCCTACAGTATTATCATTACCTGTGGCCTGTTTGCAGCAGAGGGCCCAAAGGTGCCACCCTCGCTCCCTCTGAGGAAGGAAGCAGTGTCCTTGAAAAGGGGAATTGACCTCAGCTCTCAATCCTGTTTGCTAGAGATGGCAGGACACACTGCACATGGAGAAGATAAACAGAGACAGGAAAAAGTAAAAAGTCAGAAAAAACAGTGATGGAGATATGTTTAATGTGTGTGAAGTTCCCCCATATTCTCAGATGGCGGTTGGATCTCCTGATTCCTGCCCTCTGCTCATATTGCTGTCTTCCGGAGACAGGTCACCTCTCAGCAACAAGGAAATTCCGGTCACCAGTGGCTCTGGGTTCATAGTGTCTGAGGACGGGCTCATTGTCACCAATGCTCATGTAATCACTAACCAGCAGCGGATCCAGGTGGAGCTCCAGAGCGGGGTCCAGTATGAAGCCACTGTCAAGGACATTGACCATAAACTGGACCTTGCACTGATTAAGATTGAGCCAAATGTGAGTAGTTGGGAGACAGTCAGAGTCTGCATGTTTGGGGATTTTCATCCATTTGCTGATGTTTTCTTTCTCACTCCACTAGCACACCACATCTTTTCTGTCTAGTATGTGCTTTTTTCTTCTTTCCTTCTGTTTATTATTTTTTTTTCTTGTCTGTCTTTACATTCCTGGTGGTTTCTATTAGTTATCCTGAAGTCTTTTCTATCTTTTGTTTTTCTTCTATGACTCCTCCAAGGCCGCATCTAGGAAAATAATTTCTCTGTCTTAAGATACCAGACATTATTGCGATGGGCTCAAAGCCACTAAGAAATGCTTTGAGACCTTTGCTATACAAGCTGGGGTCGGCATGTTGTCTGTGGGGTTTGTAGAAATGTAGACTCTCAGCCTCCAGGCGTATCTACTGAGTAGAACTTGCATTTTGCTAAGATTCCCCAAGTGTGTGGTGGGCACAGTACAGTTTGAGAAGTACTGTTCTGGGTGATCTCCTTCCTGTTTGTGGCTGGTTCACATTGCAAACTTTTGAGTTAAAATGTGCTAAATGAATTGGCAATGTCAGTTTGCATCCATCAGTTTTTTTGCTGGCAGTTTGCAAATAGTAATTTCTATAAAGCAATAAGTTTTAATCCTAGAGGTGATACTATCTGAACAAGTGAGAGGTTGATGGTAGTTGTACTTTGAGGAAGAAGCATATGGTAGCTAAAGAACCTTGTGTGGGAGGGTGCTTCTTTGATAAGTGCCAACATGACAGAGTTGGTGTCATAAATGTGTTAGATAAAAATATTGGGTGATTCTGCTCTTGATTTGTTCTCTGTCCTTTCTGACCCCCTCATCCCTCCTGCCTGTGTGCAGACTGACCTTCCTGTATTGCTTCTGGGAAGATCATCTGATCTTCGGGCTGGAGAGTTTGTGGTGGCGTTGGGCAGCCCATTTTCTCTGCAGAACACTGTTACTGCAGGGATTGTCAGCACCACACAGCGAGGAGGCAAAGAGCTGGGGTTGAAGGATTCAGACATGGACTACATCCAGACCGATGCCATCATTAATGTAAGTCACTTAAGAAGTCTTTCCTCATCCCAAAAGATACTGGCAGGAGATAGAAGAAAACTTCAGAGCAAACTCTTTTCCCTTTGGCCTTTTGGGCATGTCCAGAGGTCAGTTAGATCCCCAGGAGAGGAATGGAATTGTTAGTGTTTGAGCCTGTTGGATGTGATACCTGACATCCATGTTACCAGATGGTCTGGCAGTCTGTCATAGAGCTCACACTGCTGCAGAACGCAGGGTCCTCTGTGGTTCTTTTTACTTATACTGACTTCTGTATTGTGATGACAGGTGGCATGATTACGCCTGCCTTGGAGGACCAGGTGTACTAGAGCAGGCTGCTTCTGATAAACTCATTAGGATCTATGTATAAATGACATCAAGTGTATTCTCATGGCTTTTTCAACTTTTTATCTTTAGCACGGGAATTCTGGGGGTCCTCTGGTGAACTTGGTAAGTGGCCATTTTTTCTTTGTTACTTCCTATTTCTTCTTCCTAACTTTCAAATTCTATGATGCAGACTTGAGTGGCATTCTTGTATAGAGAATTGTGGAATGATGCTTTTTGATTCTTGGATCTTAAGTAATTGGTTAGGAAAAAGTGTATGATCTATGATGGATTTATCATCCTGTTGTGATCCATCTCACGGAGAGCACCAATGTTCTGGCTTTGGTTTACTCTGAAGTTTTCCTCTTCTGTAGGCTTTCTGTATTCATTCGACAGTTACCAAAAGCCCCAGATATTAAACCCAGATTTATACCAAATGACCAACTATGCTATGTAATGTATATTGTTGAAGAACTCCTGCTTTTGCACATGAAGAACCGTCCCTCATCTGAAAATGCTAATTATATAATGTGATCTGTTCAGGTTTTTGGTCTTGACCTGCTTATAGATGGCAGAAAAGTTGCAACCAGAACCCATTGTTTTATCATGTATTTCTATTAAATTTGATGTCATATCTCCAGAGGAAATGTCAAGATTTCCAATTGTTCAAGTACATATGAAAACACAAGTTAGACTTGTGCTTCCCTCTTTAAACATTTGCATTTGTGTGTGTGTGTGTGTGTGTGTGTGTGTGTGTGTGTAGGTGCTGGGGTGGAACTGAGGAGGGCCTTGCACACACTAGGCAAATGCTCAACTCTGAACTACATCCCCAGCCAGTTGAGCGCATCTTATCCTCAACATTGCATGTAACTTTTTGTGCCTGCCTTCTTTGTTAGACAATGAATTCACTAGAGCAGACATATAACACATATGAACTTCAAGCTATACTTCAGGCCTACTGAATTATAACCTGTGTTTTAATATGACCAGAAATCTCTTTGCTGTCCCTGCCAATACTTGACAAAGTCTAAAGAAGGATGAAGTATATAGAGCTACTTCACCGCTTTAGTTCAGCCGACCTTCATTTCCAAAGGTCTATTTTGCTAGTTCCTCCTAATAGTTTCACTGAAGTGTTGCTGAACATCCAACAGCTTTTTGCCTTTTCCATGTTTACTTGTAGCTTCATTTAAGTACTAAAAAGGCAAATACACCTTATTCTCTTATTTGTGGCAAAATGCAAACAGACTTGTTTTTTTTTTAAATCACTGTACTTTGCTAAAGGAAAAATGAGTTTGAGATTAAAAAGAATATCCTCAGCCTTGACCCTTTGACCCTGTGACGCCACACTAGTTGTCTTGCAAAGTGACATCCCTTGCTTTCTAATGAAGCAGTGAGAATTTCCCCTTGCCCTGCTTCTGATCCTGATGATTACTGTCCCCCTTCCCTCTGAATGCAAACGCTGTAAAGTTGCAAAGCTGCATGATAAAATGTCTTCTCCCTTGCCAGGATGGTGATGTGATTGGCATAAACACATTGAAGGTGACGGCAGGGATCTCCTTTGCCATTCCCTCAGATCGGATCAGACAATTCTTGGAAGAATACCATGAGCACCAATTGAAAGGTGAAGGGAGTTGGGTTTTTTCCGTCCCCTCTTGTGTTCTTCAGGAGCACTCTATTTTGTGGACAGTGACCGTTTGAATTCTTTATGATACTGGGTCTCTGGCTTTCAGATCATGTAATGGTGGTTTAGGCAACCATGCCGGGGACTAGGCAGAAAAACCAAGCATGAGCTGTACCTGGAAATGCTTGGATTAAACTAGTGCAGAAATGAAACCCGTGGGCTGGAGGTATGTCTGTGTTGATGATAAATGTTCTTTGAAGCATGCATTTCATGGCAGACAACATGCAAGAGTGGCTACAACAGCAAAGAGATTCTGGGACTCTGGTGTCTTTTAAGCTGTGCCAAAAAGAAAGAAGTTCCGTTGTGAGTCACATATTATAATTTTCCTTTCCAGGAAAGGCTCCTTCACAGAAGAAATATCTGGGTCTACGAATGCTACCCCTCACCCTGAAGTAAGCACGAGTTTGTGACCTCTGGGATGCTTCTCAGAGGCAAAAGTCATAGCCAGACAGTCTTAGTCGGAAAACTAATGCACTTGGACTGCGGTGAGAGTACTCTGTGCCCAGAGGCTCTATTTGTCACAGGGCAATGTCTGCCTCTGCCTGTACCAGTGTTCATTAGACAAGAGTGCCTTTCACTGACACTGTGCGGTATCATGTCCAGTGATCCTAAGCTTTGGGTACAGGGCTGGACTTCTTGTAGAGGAAAATATTGAAAGTGGCTGGATGGGACCCTCACGGGTGCCTGAGAGCCTTGGGTGGAACACACAGGCTGTACTGCTGAGAGCTTCATGCTTTCCCAGGCCTCAGATGTTACCTCATTGTGTTTGCGAACCTTCTCTTCCCTTCCAGCCTTCTTCAAGAAATGAAAAGGCAAGATCCAGATTTCCCTGATGTGAGTTCTGGGGTTTTTATCTATGAAGTGATTCAAGGATCAGCTGCTGAAAGGTAAGTACAGGGCAGGCCTTGGCCTAGTCTCCTGAGCTCTTTCTAGGTGCATGCATGGAAGCTTTCATGCATGAACTACAATTGCTCCATCCAGTACTGTGTGGTCAGAGTGATTTAGGAACTGAATTTAAAATGTCATTTCACTTTAGTTGATTTAACCACACCTTTTTTTTTTTTTTTTTTTTGGTGGTACTAGGGCTGGAACTCAGGCCCTCACACTTGTTAGCCAAGCACTCCACCATTGGAGCCTCTCTACCAGCCAACTTTAGTTGATTTAAATGAAAAAAAAAATCGTGAAATATTTTCCCACTTTCCTTTTTGTCTTTGGAAGGATTTCACTTTAATCATTGCATGGTGTAAGAGATCACATTGGGCATGTGTTGTTTTGAGTGTATTTCAAAGACTTACATGAAACAGTATAAAATATCTGTCAGAAAATTTCAAAATATTTATTGCATGTTAAAATGACAATATTTTAGATATACTGAGTTAAATAAGATACATTATTAAAATTAATTTTATGTTTTTTTTTAAATGTATTAGAAAATTTTAAATGACATATGTGGCTTGTATTATATTTCTATTAGACAGTGTTGATATGAGTAAATAGCCTAAGTTTAAGTTAATTTTGTTATGAATTACCAAATCTACCCTCCTTCCCCCCCTCCCCCTTTATTTTTAATTCTGGGGATTGAACTCAGGCAAATGCCCTAGCCTCCAAATTTACCCTCTCAATATTAATAATTGCTGCTTAGCAACTATTAAGTCTTATGTAATCAAGTAATTGATAGTTATTAAGTATTAATGGCAATTAATTAATAGTACATAATTAAATCATTTAAAGAATTAACTGCTAGTTCATATGAATAGAAGGATTCAGAGTATTATAAGTTTTAGTGCATATTATATATAGATCTTTTTTTTGTGGAACTGGGGTTTGAACTCAGGGCTTCTTGCTTGCAAAGCAGGTATTCTACCATTTGAGCCACACCTCCAGTCCATTTTGTTCTGATTATTTGGAAATGGGGGATGGTGGTCATGAGAACTGTTTGCCCAGGCTGATCTCAAACTGAGCCTCCTGATTTCTGCTTCCCAAGTAGCTAGTATTACAGGTGTGAACCATCAGCACCCGGCTTATATGAAGGTCTTTTAAAATATCTTAAGACCTGTGTCATAAAATCAAAGTGTAGAGCAGCCTCCGAAGAAGATTCTCCAGCTGACTATTGTTGTTTTGGAACATTTAATATTAGGGAAGAGGTAGCTGTCTTACAAATAGTATTTTCCTGGGCCTCACACTTCTTCATTTCCTCTGGGTGTTTTTATTTTTCAAGAGCTTAGCCATCCATTTAGACTACAGCAACTCTTTCATAGGGGGAAAGAAATCATAGGTACCAACAGTTCAACATGGTCAAGTGTTAGGACTCAGGAAATCTGGCTTGTCATAGGCTCTTCTAGACTTCCCTGGTTCCTGCCTGGCTCTTCCCCCAATGCCTCATTTTTAGCTTCTGGTCCCAGGCCAAATTGACTCCTTATAGCTCCTAAGTTTTTGTTACTCCAAATGTGCTGTGTAAGCAGTGGTGTTAGCATCAATCAGAGCCAGTAAGAAAGGCAGAATCATAGCGCCCTCCACCTTCCATTGGATCAGTCTTCATTTTTTCTTTTTTTTTGAAATATGTAGCCCAAACTGGTCTTTTGATGCTCCTATTACAGCCTCCCAAATGCTGGGATTACAGATGTGAGCCACTGCACCTGACCTCTTTGTGTGTGTATGTGGTGCCTGCTATCAACCCCAGGACCTTCTTGCACATGCTAAGAACATGTTCTGTCCCTGAGCTACCCCCAGCCAGAATCTGCATTTTTAACAAGAGTCCCAGGTGGCTGTAATTATGCTAAAATGTGAGAATTACTGGAAGTCACTGATATACAGAAATCCATCCTTTCTGGCTTTTACCCACTTTTTTTCCTGATGAAACAGGCTACACCTACAGCCTTACTAATTCTTTTCTTCCCTCCTCTCTTTCCGTCCCTTCTTCCCTTCTTCCCTTCCTCCCTCCCTCTGGTACTAGTGGTTGAACTCGGGGCCTCATGCTTGCTAAGCAGTTGCTCTACCACTTGAGCCACTCCCCCAGCCCTGTTTGCATTGCTAATTTTTGAGACAGGATCTTGCTTTTTGCCTGACTGGCCTGGACTGCAAACTGCCTATTTGTGCTTCTCAGTGCACCTGGGATGACAGGTACACACCATTGTGCCCAGCCATTGGTTGAGATGGGGGTCTTGCTAACTTTTTGCCTGGGCTGGCCTCAAACCTTGATCCTCCTGATCTTTGCCTTCCAAGTAGCTAGGAATACAGGCTTCAGCCACTGTGCCTGGGCCTCCCTATTTCTTTTTAAACTTCAAATTATCTTGGTAATCCTACTACGCTATCATTTTTTCTTATGCTTCTGGTTTCCCTTAAATGGTGTCTCCTGGAATTATTTAATCTGATGTTTCTTTTCCAGTTTATTTTCACCTTTGAGACAAGTCATCAGTCTGTCTGGTTATCTATTTACTGAAGTTTCATTTTTGGAGCTGGTTTTTGTATCTACATTCTACTGTCTATGTGAAGAAAACATGTTAGAGACTGAACAACCACAGCTTTGAGGAAAATAAGCTGAGAGCCAGAGCTTTCAATATTTAGTCTTGGAAGGTTGACTGGTTTTTAATTTGCTGAAAGCAGAACACCTATAAAATGGCACAGCATACTCTGCACTTCCTTAGACTATGGGCTGTCCAAATCAACTGATCAGAGAAAAGTCAGTGTTTGGGCTTGCACTGTGGCTGGTAAGACTGGGAATGTGCTTGAGGTTAACAGAGGTCAGAGATGAATAGAAATAAGAAGCAAAACTTCATTCCAGATCAAATCCAACATACGGTAGGAGTAAACTCCTTATGTGATTCTGATAGGATATTAATTTTACAAAGGTAAATACGATTGTCCTCTGGGTGATTTCATAGCATATCTTAGACAGCCTTCATATTTGGAAGGATTGAGGCTATCTGTAGCTTCCTGGTTTGTTTAATGCCAGCAAAATAGTTATGTCAGACAGAGAGATGCTGTGTTCTAGATGGGGCAAGTAAACCTCTCATGGTTTCATGGTCTTCTTTTTCTTCCATCCTTTCTTCCCAGCTCAGGATTGAGAGACCATGATGTAATTGTCAGCATAAATGGGCAACCTGTTACAACCACAGCTGATGTCATCGAAGCTGTTAAGGACAATGATTTGCTTTCCATCATTGTGCATCGAGGAAGTCAAACCTTGTTCCTGACAGTCACACCTGAAATAATCAGTTAGCTATCTGACTTTAAAGAGAAATTGTCTAACAAAACCGAAATTATATTACCTGGTTTGTATTGAAGATGTGCCAAAGATGGTAGAGGCTTTAGGATTTTTTTTTTTATAAAGACAAATGGATGCTTTAAACACACACACACACACCCACACACACCCACACCCACCCCATCAGGGATCATTAGATGAAGGATGCCATTCTGCTGCAAAGAACCCTTCCTAAGTCAAGTGGAAGAAGGAACTGGGACACGGTACCAGGAAATCTGGGGAAATGATGAAAATTTTAAAGATAGGAAACAATTAAAAAAAAAAAGGCACAGTTTCTAATTAAATCTTGACAGAGGGACATTTGTGGCTAGAGAGGAGGGGCACGATTTAGAGGGCAGGTTGAAACTGGTGATAGCAGATTATTACACAGGAATATTATTAATGACTCACCATCCAATTATCACTCTAGCAAGTAGAAATAGTTTTGGTCTCTAACCATGTTTCTGACTGAGAAAAGAGCATCTGCTATAAAATAACTTCTTGAATAAATTACAGGCTTGTAGTTTTTTTACTCAAATTCTTCCTGGCAATGCTAATGATTTCAAGTCTTGGAGTTGCCAAAGGTTTTTTTTTTTTTTTAAAGAAAACTTTCATCAGGTGAGGTGGCTCACAGCTATAATCCCAGCTAATCAGCAGGCAGAGATAGGAGAATCTCAGTTTGAAGCTACCCCAGGCAAAAGTTAGCAAGACCATATCTCAAAGAATGGTGCTTCATGCCAGTAATCCCAACTATGCCAAAGGTGGAGGCAGGAGGATCAAGGTCCAAGATTGGCCCATGCAAAACAAGTAACCTACCTGAAAAACAATTGCAGTTAAAAAGGTCATGGCTCCAATGATAGAGTCAAGCATGAGGCCCTCAGTTCAAATTCCAGTACCATCAAAGAGAAAAGGAAACAACTTTTGGTGGGACTTGGAAATATCCCTAAGGAGATTAAAAATAAAAGTGAAATGTGGCAGGATTTATGGCTTAATGTATGTTATAGTAATATTTTAGTTTCCATTTGTAGAGTTCCTTTAGAGTTTGCTAAAATTTTATTTTTTTGCAGTGCTAGAGATTGACCCCAGAGACTTGTACATGCTAGCAAGCATTCTATCACTGAGCTACACCCTTAGCCAAGAAATGAGATTTAAAAAATTATTTAAAAAAATGTCCCTTAAGTTTTATGCAAAGTTTTAGGTTTTTTCCGAGGAAAGGGTCTACTTTCTTCACAATTAAAAATACTGCTTTTTTGGGTTCAAACCCCAGCCCTACTAAAAAAAAAAAAAAGAAAAAAGAAAAAAGAAAAAAATACTGCTTTAGGGTATAGTGATTATGAATTAAGAGTCTATCAATTAATACTGTTATACAAGCAGGATTAAAATCAGTGTGGTTCAGAACTTTTAAAACAGAACAAGATACAAAATTGCCACCTCTGGTAATAGAACAGTGATCTTTTTAATCAAGGGTGATAAAGCAGAAACTTTTAGGAAAACTGATACAAAATGATACAATATTTTCAGGAAAGTTATTTTACCTGCAATTCCTGACCTTTAAGTCAGTTATTATGAGAGTAAATTTTGAGTGGTTTTATCTTGTTTCTAGAATTTGTAAATTATTCTGAAAAGCAGGGTTTTGGTGTGACTTGCTTACTGAGTCACCTTTTAGTAACTTAACAGTTACTTAACTTAGATTACAAAAGATGAGAACCAAGTTTTGAAAAGCACTTATAATTCTGAACTCTTCCTTTTATGCTTGCTTAGAGACAATGTGTTCCCCTTCTCCTTGTTCCTATATTCAATATCCTGTAAATAGGAAGATGCTTTTCTTTTCAAAGGCGTGGACTTCTCATTTTATCACATCTAACCATGAAGAGGAGTTTTACAGTTACTTGTATAAAATCTTTTTTTATTGACTTATCCCTTGGGCTCTATAAATCGGCAAATACTAATTTTTTGGATACGACAATTCTGCCAAAAGGAACAGCTCAATTATACATGTATGATATTGTTGGTTTTCAAAACATAACTGCAATGAAGAAATTATTATATTGTGTATACTTCCTCTGGAACATAATAATGGTATACAATAGTTTATTAATAGGGTGTTTCATTTCAAATATGTAGCTTTTAAACATTGATCTACCATTTGATCCAGCAATACCACTCTTGGGGATATACCCAAAAGACTGTGACACAGGTTACTCCAGAGGCACCTGCACACCCATGTTTATTGCGGCACTATTCACAATAGCCAAGTTATGGAAATAGCCAAGATGCCCCACCACTGACGAATGGATTAAGAAAATGTGGTATCTATACACAATGGAATTTTATGCAGCCATGAAGAAGAACGAAATGTTATCATTTGCTGGTAAATGGATGGAATTGGAGAACATCATTCTGAGTGAGGTTGGCCTGGCCCAAAAGACCAAAAATCGTATGTTCTCCCTCATATGTGGACATTAGATCAACAAGGGGATTGGACTTTGAGCACATGATAAAAGCCAGAGCACACAAGGGAGGGGTGAGGATAGGTAAGACACCTAAAAAATTACCTAGCATTTGTTGCCCTTAACGCAGAGAAACTAAAGCAGATACCTTAAAAGCAAGTGAGGCTATTAGGAAAAGGGGACCAGGAACTAGAACAAAGGTTAGATCAAAAAGAATTAACCTAGAAGGTAACACACACGCACAGGAAATTAATGTGAGTCAACTTCCTGTATAGCTATCCTTATCTCAACCAGCAAAGACACTTGTTCCTTCCTATTATTGCTTATACTCTCTCTTCAACAAAATTAGAGATAAGGGCAAAATAGTTTCTGCTGGGTATTGAGGGGGTAGAGGGCGAAAGGGAGGGGGCGGAGTGGGCAGTAAGGGAGGGGGTGGGGGCAGGGGGGAGAAATGAACCAAGCCTTGTATGCACATATGAATAATAAAAAAAAAAAAAAAAAAAAAAAGAATGGAGGCTAGGGGGTTGTCCAAAAACAGTAAGACAACAGGTCTGTCAAATATGTGTATATGTATACCTATTTTAATAAACTAATGGGAACTCAAAAAAAAAAATGTGTAGCTTTCAGCAAAGAAAAACAATTTTCAGTTTCACTCTCCCTACTGAAAATACTCATATAGCCATTCCACATTGGTAGAATTTATTCTGCAATTTAAGTCCAGAAAGTCAGAATTTCAGTGTATGTTAAAATCCATGGCCATTTCTATATCTGCTGAAGATTTCATTGGCTCAGCTTCTGATCTTACCTGCATGGAGATTCAGGCTCACGAAAGGCACATGGGTAACAATATTCACTTTGTTCTCTTGATGGGTCTGCCTGCTTCAGAGGACTGAAGAGATAGCGATGCACGGGAACGAAGTTGTCACTATCTTTTATATTTTGTACACAAGGGAAGGTAAAAATTTGAGTACCACAACATTGTTTGCCTGTCATTTCTAAGACTAGAAATGGTGTGATTTGAGTTGAAAATTCGAAGTTCAAAGAATCCTTCTTAATAAACCCATTCCCTCCAAAGAGGTGAGTGATGTTCAGGTCTCACATCAGAGCAGAATTTTGAGCTCACAGAGTTGAGCTGAGAGGTCAGTGCCCCAGGGCAGGACAGCAGCGCGT
This sequence comes from Castor canadensis, assembly GCF_047511655.1. Taxonomy (NCBI): domain Eukaryota; kingdom Metazoa; phylum Chordata; class Mammalia; order Rodentia; family Castoridae; genus Castor; species Castor canadensis. The sequence continues at coordinate 57,809,862 of NC_133399.1, read as the reverse complement.
TTCAGTAAATAGTGCACCAGTTGCTGCCATCACTGGGCATCAGCCCTCCAGTGATGAGCAAAATAAGGTCAACGAACCACCAGATGCCAAGTCCTCCAAGTGTCAGTAGCTTCCCAACTGCTGTGCCAGTGTGTCCCAAACAGAAGCGATCCACTCCGAAACATCCGAGGAAGAAGGAGTACAGTAAAGTGGTTATGAAGTAGTGTCCAGTATACCTGAGGAGGAAGAGGAAGATGTTTTGTTATGTAAGAACCGAAGCACTTAAAGTTGAAAGAATTTAACATAAGCACAGCAGTCCCTTGGTGGCCTTGGATCCTGTTTTCTTTTTTGATATGGTCCATTAGGTGAAGCCACTAAGGGAGACACAAGAATCTCACAAAAAACCAGTTTATTATACTTATGAGTTCTAGAGAAAGGAGGCATGACCTGCTCTGCAGGGCTACATGCAGGGATACCAGGATGGTCAGAAGACAGGAGCAAGGGGCAGGTTTAGGCTACTGCCTTTATTGGGGTTTCTGCAGAAAAGTCAAGACAAGGCAGTGAGAACAGTTCAGGAATGGATAGTTTGAATAATTTCATAAGACTCTAGGGTGTTGGGGGTAGTCCCGAGTGGCCTGGCACCTGGCCCTGAGATGATTAAAGCAGGGTAATAGTCTCATAGGTATACAGCCAGATACATGAAGCATGATTCTGAATTGGTTGATTTGCTTATCAAAGGGATGGGCCCTTTGCTATCTCTAAGAATTGACTAGCCTTGGGAGAGGCAGTCTCTCCCCAACCAGAAAGATTTTTTTTTAAGGTGTCAAGTACCGTAATAAAAATAAAAAAATAATAGAAAGTTTTACAATCCACTCTTTTAGCCCTCCCACTCCCCTGGTTGGTGTAGGGTCTCAAAATTTATTTGCTAGGCTACAAAGGACCTCGAGGAACAAACACTGGCTTTTGTGAGGTTGGATTGGACAAGGAATTATGAAGCATAGCTGCATATGGTGTAGTGGAGCCTGGGCTCCTGCTCTCCTCTATGCAGCTCCTTTGCTGAGGCTCACTTGGTTCCTCTAAGTGATCTTTTCTAAGGAAGCACTGTCTTTCCCTGAAAGACCTCATATCTGTACACCTTTCTCGCTGTTTTGTAGCAGCTAAAAGCCAGGATTTCCTGAGTTTCTGTCCTTATACAGGTCAACTGATTGTCAGAGTGAGGAATCCCCACTTTTAATTAAAAAAAACCCCTTTATTCCTGGCACATTAAGGCAATTTTTATAGGATTTATGCCTGTTAGGAGTTTTGGGGCTAGATCATCTGGTTCAACTCTCTTAGAATGAGGAGATGAACTCTGAGTGCTTAGAGGCACTCAGCTATTCAATAGGACTTCTGGTCTAAAGTCCAGTGTCCTCCACTGCCTCTTGTCAATGGATATACACAGGAGTAATCACATTTCCTCTTTTGTGCTTTTTTTATTTTTGAGACAGGGTCTCACTATATAGCCCAGCCTGGTCTTGAACTTGTGATATTCTGGTCTCTGCCTCCTGAGTGCTGGGATTACAGGCATGTCCCATCCATCACATTCCCTCTTTAACACTTAAAAGAAAAAAGTCACACCAAAAAATGACAAGGAAATGAATTTACCTCCATTCAAATACCAAAGATTCCTTTCAAAGTAACACTGTAGGATAGGAGTGTAGTTCAGTGGGACAGCAGGTGCTTAACAGCCTGGGTTTAATTCCCAGCAGCACAAAACAACCACAGAAAAAGCAACACTTACTTGATACAAGGTTTATTCTCTCGTAGGAAGGTCCTAGGACTGGCACATTCAATCCCATCCAGAGCCCGGCACTGAACTGAAGTGTGTTCCACATCGCTGTAGGCCTGACCACCAAACTGTGGCACACCCACCAAGACCAAAACAAATTCACCAAAGCAAGTGACACAAACATACATTCATTAATAAAAGCTGTCTTGTTACTGAAATTAATCTAACAAGGCTGGGGGAAAGCCCAGCCTTTTTTTCAGATTAAGTCCACCTAAATTACATTGTTTTAAATAAACTTTTTTCCTCGTGACTGACTTCTTCAGTATATACTAAAAAATACTAATTTAATTAAATGCTATTTAGTGGAGATGGACACAGTGCTTTAATTGTTCTTATACTTACAGGAAAAAGAGCACATAATGTAGCATTTGAGAATGGGAATTTAAAAAGTCAATGTGTATTTCAGGTCTGTCTTTATAGAGTAAATTAGGAAATAATCAGAATGTCATCTGAATTAGGACTTTATCTGAATGTGCGATTATTAGGTATCTGTGATCTATCCCACATGAAAGCTTAAATTCCAGCCAAGAATTTTACAAATGGGTCTCTTCTCCATTGCTTAACTGAATGCTAGCAGACAGAGAGCAGCTGTACATTTTTTTGGGTAGTACTGGGGTTTGAACTCAGGGCCTCCATCATGCTTGCTAGGCAGGCATCCTACCACTTAAGCCATTCCACCAGCAGTCTGTGTTGGGTATTTTTGAAATAGGGTCTCACAAACCATTTGCCATGGCTGGCTTCGAATTGTGATCATCATGATCTCTGCTTCCCAAGTAGCTAGAATCACTATGTGTGAGCCACTGGCACTGACTAGGTGTACATTTTTTTTTTCTTTTTTTCAGTACTAGGGTTTGAACTCAGGGCTTTGCCTGCTATGCAGGCACTCTACTACTTGAGCCAAGCCACCAGACCAGCTGTACATTTTTTATTGGTACCTTATTTGTGACTTACTACTGCTTTTGTTGGCAGTGTTCTTCAAAAAGAAGAGATTGGAAAATAACCATGTTCAGTCCTCATACCTCCTGCGTACAGAAGTACTGAGTACTGTAGTACTTCAGTCCTCTAGGACTTCTGAGAGAGGAAGAGTTTGAGTACCTTGACAGAAAACTCAGCTTTTAAAATGGGCAAAGTAATTTATCTCTATATAATGCTAATCAATTTACCAATAATTATGAATAAAATAAAATTTCAATGCATTTAAAATACTTTTTTATTCACGATTCAGTAAGAGTTGCCTTTCTTTTTTTGCCAGTACTAACATTTGAACTCAGGGCTTTGCACTTGCTAGGTAGGCCTCTCACTTAAGCCATGCCTCCAACCCTGTTTTGCTTTAGTTATTTTTCAGGTAGGGTCTCAGAGCCTGGGGCTGGCCTCAGACCTCAATTCTCCCACCTATGGCCTCTCCTGTAGCTGGGATCACAGATGGACCATCATGCTTGGCTTGTTGGTAGAGATGGGGGTCAATCTAACTTTTTGCCTGGGCTAGCCTCAAACCTCAATTCTCCTAATCTCTGCCTCCAGAGTAGCTGGGATTATATGTGTGAGCCACAACACCTGGCTAAGAGTTACCTTTCTGTTTTTACTACTGTCAAGTTTATTCCCATGTCAGAGTTAGTACAAAAAAAAGTTTGTCCATAATTCTCTTAACACCTGGTTGAATCTTGCATTATAATATGGTGAGTTCACGGTGTGGAGGAAATACATGAAATTCCCTGGTTTTTGAGAGACTGAGTAGGAAGTGTACACCCAGTTTTAGAGATATTATTAATTAATTAGAGTGACTTCTTTCTATTCCAGGAGGTCACTGTTAGAAAGGCTTCCCCTAGAATAGTTTAACCTCCTACAAAGGCATGTACTGATTGATAGACCCTATCTATCTAAAGACATGTGGAATCTACTTGTCTGGTGAAAAAAACACCTGTTATAAACAGGAGAATTTTTCCCCAGATGTCTAACAAAGAGTTAGAACGTGCATAGCTGGGCTGCTGGAATGACTCAAGTTGTAGAGCACCTGCCTAGCAAGCACTGGGGCCCTGAGTTCAAACCCCAGTGCTGCAAAAAAAAAAAAAAAAAAAAAAAAAGAAAGTGCATAGCTTTTTTTTTTTTTCTTTTAAGAAAGGGCATACATTGAAGGTGAGCTGATGTTTTAGCTTCAAATCTGGATGGTTTTGGCAGAAACTGCTCCTTCTTGAGGAAAACAAATGTGTTGTACAGCCACTGACCCCTGCCATGCTAGGAATTCCAGTAACAGTCATTTGGAATGATTTCTTTAAAAAAAACATGCAACTTTGTATGTGTTTAAGCTTTTTTTGTAATAGCATCCAGCCAGTATTATTTCCTTATGGAAGAGTTTGCCTAAATAACAAAACACTCACCTTGAGACAACCGTAACCAAGTTCCTGGGATGCTGTTGTATTTCCAACATGATCCACTGGGTCTTCACATTCTATAAATTCGTCAGGCCTGTAAATCACCAGTAAGATCATAAGCATCATCCTCTTGCAAACTGCTGTTTAGATGCATAATCAAATGCGTCATCATAACAGGCAAGAGACATCTCTTCACTAAGTTCTCTGGTGCTCAATTTCACTGTGTAGACCATCTTCCCAAGCCAAGTGGTGGTGTTAAAACACCGCAGGTCAAACTGACAGCCGCACAAGTGACTCTTTGTTGGGAAGGGGGGAGGTGTTTCTGGTTCTGTTTCTACATGGATTCTACTCCTGTCACTGGTTTCCTCTCTTTGCTAGGTAAACAACCACAACCCTATGGGGGAAACATTTAAACCCAAGGATTCTCTCTGTATTTCCTAAACACCTTTTCTTATTTGATCAAAAAGAAATGTTAAAAAATGGCTTGGTGGGGCTGGAGGCGCGGCTCAAGAGGTGGAGCGCCTACTTTGCAAGCACCAGGCCCTGAGTTCAAACCCCACTCCCACCAAACAAACAAACAAAAAGGCTTGGTTCTGCAGGATGTTGCGTTAGGCAGCGACAAACCGTTCACCCAATTTTTGTCTCAGTACGGGTGGATTATCCTTTGGCTAAAGGGTGCGGGAGACGAAAGACAACGAGGTACGCTTCTTCCAGAGGCTATGTCACTCCTCCCTACGTATTCCTCTTTTGGGATCCCAAAGGATCTGCCGCCGACACACAGGGTTATTTACCCCCTGCACGAGAGCAGCGAGGAACCTGTCATCACCACCGCCGCGCTACTGTGGGGTCAGCAGGTGGACAGTCTAAAACAAGGAAGCCTCTCCCCTCCCCCTTCCTTCCCACAACGTGCAAACATCCCGGGCCCCGTCTCCGCCTCCGCCCGCCTCGACGACCGGGCAGCTTACAGGTAAGAGCAAAGGATGACCGGCGAGTGAGGGTCACCGTACTCCCAGCTCGGAGCACCGGCGGAGCCGTCTGGGTGGACGGCGGCAGCCGATGTGAGCTCCAGCTCGGCGGTGGCATTGTACGAGTGGCTCCGGGAGACACAATGCAGCAGCAGTAGATTCCCCAGCAGTAAAGCCGCCTGGCCACACAGAAGTAAGTAACTCACTGGGCAACCACCCAGCACCATCTTCCCAGGAGTCTCCCACACAAACCCAGGCCGGCACGGCCGACCCAAGACCTGCCTTGTCAGGCCTTTCCGCGTAGCCTTGCTCCGCGCCGCCAAACAGCCAATGGGTGCGTGCTCAGACGCTCCGCCCACCTTGTAACCAATCAGAAGAGGCGGAGCAAGGAGGCGGGGCTACGCGTCTCTTCGACTTTTCAGTTCTTCTGCTGGGTCTCACTCTCCTCCGGCTTTTGCTCGGTGCTTCGTCCAATCGGTTCCCTCGACCCCCAAAGTAGGCGGACCCGGAGCAAAGGGGGCGGGGAGTATAGCAACTGGGCGGGGCCCATTGGTGCGTATTTCTGCGGCCAGTTTGGAAATCCCCATTCTCCCGCCGAGAACTACATTTGTCCCTACGTCAGCACAGCGAACGCGATGTCGGGAGCGAGCTCGGACCAAGGGCCGGGTTGCGTCAGTGCCGCGCGCGTGCTCGTCCCGGGCGCGCGCATCCCGGCTAGCCTTGGGGCCCCGGGAGGGTTACAAAATGATGGAAGAGACCGGGGCAGAGGCGACCCAGCGTTGAGAGGAACCTGCAGAATCTTTCGAGATGGGGTCGGGCGCGGGCTCGCCCGCTGGGACCCTTCCTTTCCAGTGGTTGCTGTTGTGTGGCCTGGTGGGCCCAGTTCTCGCTGGGGAGCGGTCAGGTGGGTGTCCGCCTCCTCGGTCCTTTGGAATTGCTGTGTCCCCGCGCTGGGACGCTCGGAGCTAAACCGGTGGTGCCTGGGAGTGGAGGAACCTGGGCTGGGGACGGGACCCGAGACCGGGAGGCACAGCCGCCCTCCTGGTGTGCAGACACAGCCAGACCCGAGGCTGTGTTTTGGGTCCAGTGCCCCAAACCGTTCTTGGAGCGGTCTGGTGTCTGGGTCCTCTTCCTCGTCTCCCACTTGGCGGAGACTTGGGCGCTGCACCCCACCCCCACCACTGGGCCCCCCCAGACTCTCGGGGACGACTCGGGGTCACAGGCTGACCTCGGGGAGTCTGTGAGAGCCCTGGAGGCTGGGTGCGTGCCGAGGGTGCGTTCACATGTAATGTTTTGAGAAACGGAGCTTGCCCTCGCTTGTGGAGTTGATGTCACTTGGGCCGAGACGGGAACGTGAACTTTTGCTTCTGGTTATCATAATTGGAGATTTTTGACGTTCATTTTATTAGCGGAGTCACCCGCTAGGTGTACAGAGCTAAACATGTAATGATGAAGTAAAGGAAAAGGCTCGTTTTTCTTGGGCCATTTTTGTTTTAGGAGGAGTACTTTTTTTTTTGGAAACGAAGTGCTACCTTTCTAAAGCCAGTCTTTTATCAGTGTTCGTACTGGGTTCCGATTGTCTTAAATCCGGACAAATAATCCCGGCTCTGTTTAACTCAGAAGATTCTTGTTAAGTATTAAATCATTTAAGAGAGATCGCTTTTGAATTATGAAACTTACCGTGAATGTGTAAAATAGTTACATTTGGAGATGCCCAAGCTTGATGGAAACCAATTATCAACTCTAGATTCTTTCTGGAAATGAGGTGCTGATTTTGGCTGTTGCATTAGGTGATTGTGTGCACGGTCGCGTTTTCTCTGTGAAAGATGAATACGATGGAGAGTGGGAGGGTTCACTACATTGTTGCCTGAGAGTTGTTCCAAGGTGATAATGAAAGATTTCTGTGCAGGACTGCTGACCTTCACGAAACTAAGTACATTTTTTTCTTATCTTTGGCCTTTTCTTTTTAAATTCAGTTTGCCTCTGTGTGGAAATCTTGGAATTTAAAGTACTGAAAATTTTTTTCAGTAGGACGTTGTCAAATCTTTTCTTGGTTACACAACTTTTCTTGTGGTCTTCTAAATAGTTAACATCTACCAATATTTAAGGTGAAATACATTATACATCAGGAGTCCATGATTCTGTTTGCAAATATAAATCAGACTAATTTAGTTCATGTATATGTTTATTATTACATACCTGCATACAGTTGAGTGGAATAATAGTCTTATGCTTTTTAACTGTGGCTTCAACCGGTTATGGTGAGGTCCTCATTTAAGCTTTGGTATAACTCCTTTAAAACTTAGCCACATCATTTATCAAACTCCTACAAATGCTACCCTCAATGGTTGTGGAGGGGGCAAAGGGTGAGAAAATGTGCTAAGTACATCTGAGGGATGTTCGGGCAGATTTTATAGAGAAAGTGAATTTTTCAAGTAAAAAGATATGAATGCATTCTAAGCAGAATAAAGATTATTACAAGACTAGTTTGAGAGAAATGAGGAGAATGTCAGTGTGACTAGTTATAGAAGCTAAAACTAAGATAGGTTGGTACCAGTTGACGTTCAGATTTTACTCTGTAGGAAGTTCTTTGGGCAGTGAAGTTTTTAACTGGGTGTGACACTCAGATTTTCAACGGAACACTGATATTAGGATGAAGGATAGAATCTAGGAGGGAGAGGCTGGAGATTGGGAGACCAGTTATGAGGTACTGGCAGCAAGTGTAGTGAGTCAACATGTTTCCCGTGGGGAATGTTCTTCAAGAATCAGCTGACTAAGTTTTTGCAATACAGGATGTTTGAAAGCATTTACTGAAACATCTTCCTGTAATGAAAGAGGAATTTGAGGACTCAGTAAGCCTCACCACACATTAGTTACACTGGGAATAAGTAGATTTTGACTACCATTTATAACACTGTGTCAGTGAGGAAATACAGCATAATTTCTGAACACCTACTCTAAGTAATATTTAAAAAAACTGGGGTGGACTAATTCCCTCAAGACTGAAAAATGTTCAAACATAAGTGGGGAATTGTAAGAGGTGCTGAAACTTGTTTTACTGAAAAGCACTGACGCCTTACTTGGGCCTATGAATGAACTAAACACATGAGAAAAGCTTGGCATCCCTGCCTCAATTTTGCGTTTGTCTTTGTCTAAGTCATTCACCTTACAGTCCCTTACAGTTGCCTTACAAGTCAGGAAGGACTGGATTTATCATGTTCATAGGGAGGGCTGGAGGAAACTGCCCCAAAGGAAGGGAGCACCAGAGCCTCCTCAGGACCTAAAATAACAACTTTTCCAGAACGCTCCCAAAATAAGACCACACCTGTGACTGGGACTGTTTATGCATACTGTCGTTCCTATCCTAATTCTTTGTCGTTTTATTTTTTATTTATTTATTTTTTCATTTTTCTTTTATTATTCATATGTGCATACAAGGCTTGGTTCATTTCTCCCCCCTGCCCCCACCCCCTCCCTTACCACCCACTCCGCCCCCTCCCTCTCCCCCCCTCAATACCCAGCAGAAACTATTTTGCCCTTATTTCTAATTTTGTTGTAGAGAGAGTATAAGCAATAATAGGAAGGAACAAGGGTTTTTGCTGGTTGAGATAAGGATAGCTATACAGGGCATTGACTCACATTGATTTCCTGTGCGTGGGTGTTACCTTCTAGGTTAATTCTTTTTGATCTAACCTTTTCTCTAGTACCTGTTCCCTTTTCTCTTTGTCTTTTTAAAGTTAAAGCTAAAGTCTGTATCTTGAAGACGGCTGAAGATAGGTTGAGTGCTTACTTTGCCTCTAACCATTATCTGGCAGTGTAATAAATTTCCTTTCTCCGCCCTTCGGGGAAAAAAAAATGAAAGAAAGAAAAAAGACTGGGATGGACAAAGGTAACTTTGTATTATTGTGAAAATAACAAGGGGAATATGAAATCTCTTTTGGTTTTTCTCTTTTAGAGTAGCAGGTATGATGGAACATGTTCAGAAATTTTTCTTTGCCTCTGGCATTCACTGGGTGCCATTGGCTCACACCTGTAATCCTAACTACTTGGGAGGCTCACATCAGGAAAATCATGATTTGAGAACCATGGTTCTGGGCAAGAAAGCACGCTTAAGCAGTAGAGTGAAGCCCTGAGTTCAAACCTCTGTCCCATTGAAAAATAAAACCACCCAAAGACCTCTGGCAGTCTAAAGAAAATGAATTCAAAAGCTATTCATGGTGAATAATTGTAAAATGAAGTATATAGCAAAGTTAGGTCCATGCTGGATCTCAGTTTTAGATGCCAGCATATTAATTTGATATCTTTGTGCTAAGTAGGAGAAGTTAAAACATGTAGAATGGACTTTCTTTTCTTTTCTTTTTTTTTTTTTGTGGTACTACAGTTAGAACTCAGGACCTCATGCTTGCTAGGCATGCACTCTACCACTTGAGCCATTCTGCCAGCCCCTAGAATTGATATATGTACAAAACTAGTTGCTGGTTTTTGAAACTAATTTTCAAAAAAGCACTTTAAATTTTACCTTACCAAATTTGACTTTAAATATTTACTCTGTTAAAAATACTGGTTTAGCACGCTAAGATTCCACCTCACCTCTGTTAGAATAGCCATCGTCAGCAACACCACCAACAACAGGTGTTGGCGAGGATGTGGGGAAAAAGGAACCCTCTTACACTGTTGGTGGGAATGTAGACTAGTACAACCACTCTGGAAAAAAATTTGGAGGCTACTTAAAAAGCTAGACATCGATCTACCATTTGATCCAGCAATACCACTCTTGGGGATATACCCAAAAGACTGTTACTCCAGAGGCACCTGCACACCCATGTTTATTGCGGCACTATTCACAATAGCCAAGTTATGGAAACAGCCAAGATGCCACAGTACTGACGAATGGATTAAGAAAATGTGGTATCTATACACAATGGAATTTTATGCAGCCATGAAGAAGAACGAAATGTTATCATTTGCTGGTAAATGGATGGAATTGGAGAACATCATTCTGAGTGAGGTTAGCCTGGCCCAAAAGAGCAAAAATCGTATGTTCTCCCTCATATGTGGACATTAGATCAAGGGCAAACACAACAAGGGGATTGGACTATGAGCACACGATAAAAGCGAGAGCACACAAGGGAGGGGTGAGGATAGGTAAGACACCTAAAAAATTACCTAGCATTTGTTGCCCTTAACGCAGAGAAACTAAAGCAGATACCTTAAAGCAACTGAGGCCAATAGGAAAAGGGGAACAGGTACTAGAGAAAAGGTTAGATCAAAAAGAATTAACCTAGAAGGTAACACCCACGCACAGGAAATCAATGTGAGTCAATGCCCTGTATAGCTATCCTTATCTCAACCAGCAAAACCCCTTGTTCCTTCCTATTATTGCTTATACTCTCTCTACAACAAAATTAGAAATAAGGGCAAAATAGTTTCTGCTGGGTATTGAGGGAGGGGAGAGGGAGGGGGCGGAGGGGGTGGGGGGGCAGGGGGGAGAAATGAACCAAGCCTTGCATGCACATATGAATAATAAAAGAAAAATGAAAAAAAAATAACTGGTTTAGGAGGTGTGGCTCAAATGGTAGAATACTTGCTTTGCAAGTGCCAACCCTGGAGTTCAAACCCCAGTCCTGCCAAAAAACCTCCCAAAATATACTGCTTTACTATGGAATCACCCAAAAGATGTGTCCTCTAAGGAACTGGAAGCTTTTTTCTTCCACATACTCAGACACATGACATAGCTAACTCATGAGGCTCCTTTTTTTCTCTTTGATACCTGGTATGGTATGTGTACATCCCTGAGCCTTGGAGTGATGCCAGTCAGTCTTTGAGTTTGTGTTGAGAAATTGCCTCATAAGTGAGCCTAGCCCTCCTATTATCACAGCAACAAACCCATACCACACCATGTTGGAATGGGTCCAACATGGACCCAACTAAAGTTGGATTGCATTGGGTTGTTTGTGTAGAGATGATATTTTCCATTTTGTGATGGAAAATGTGACCATTTTGTTGTTGTTGGTACTCTGGGGTTGAACCTAGGGCCTTACACTTGTAGGCAGGTGCTCTACCACTTGACCCACTCTTCCAGCCCTTTTTGTATTGGTTATTATTGAGATAGGGTCTCATTTTCACCTGGATGGGCCTGGACCACAGTCCTAGTTATGCTTCCCCTCGTAAGGTGGGATGACAGGTCCTCCACTTCACCCAGATGGGTGGGGCCTTGAGAACTTTTTCTCAGGGCTGCCCTCGACGCTCAATCCTCCTGATCTCTGCCTACTAAGTAGCTAGAATTACAAGTGTGAGCCACTGTGTCCAGCTGAAAATGTGATCTGTTATCAGTTGGAGTTTTGCGACGTGATCTTATGTGGGGCACTGCTTAGGCATATCTTTTAAGAGTGAGTGAGGGAACCTGAGAAATTCACTTAATTTGGTTAGTTTTTAACCATGCAGATGTTATTGAATGTGTTTACCTTTACCTTAACATAGAATTAGGGTACTACTAAAGTTGATGATAAGTCAGAAAATGATATCTACAAACATGTTGTATTATAGGTCAGAAACCATTCTCAAACCCGAGGAATGCCCTTTTCCCTTTAACACGTATTTCTTGTAGTGAGATGTTTTTCATGATTTAACTCACTCCTTAGTAGCTCCTGAGAACCCTCAGGCAAGTAGAACCCTAAAGAGCCCATGCCTGCTTAGCCTTAGCTGGGTCTGAGAGCCTATCCCAGCTTAGAGAGAAAGATATAGTATTGGTGTTAAAATGACAAATGTTAATCATAAAAAGTAAGACACACTTCAGGTTGTCTGTGATAATTGCAACCAGTTATGTGTGTGTAACTAAAGATCAGAAGAGGTTGCTTGCTGAGCATATATTTTATTGAATGCTTACTTTATTTATGCGGGAAGCACTTGATGACTAAGATATCCTCCTTGGTTTCAGCAGCTTAAATTCCTTGCTGGTTAAACTTAAATCCTTGATAGTGTTAAAACTTCCCAAATGGGGCACTTCAAAGCAACAACGAAAGCATTTTCTTCTTAAAAAAAAGTACATAAAAAAGTATAACTCTCAAAACATAGAAGAGTGTAGGACATAGAACAGAAATTGTAATTAAAAATATGTTTAAAGGATGTTATTAATATGTGATATGCATTTATTTGGGATTGGCCTTGTTCTATTCATAAGTGAAAATATGTGGCTCCAAATAACAGTGTTTTTGGATCTAATTACAATATTTTCTCCTAAAGAAGTACTTTAGACACCAGTATGATCTCATTCAGTCTGAATGTGGAGCCCAGGTTTATCTTGTACACTGAAAGTACCTAAACGTAGCTATTTGTTTAGATAATAAGCAGGAAAGAAAGGAGAAAGGTTGTGGTTTGGCACTCACATTTGTTTGCTTTGCAATTAGGTAGAATTCCTTTAAGTTATTTCCTTCTACTACAGTTGCTGTTATTGAAAAAACATGCTTAGACTTCCTCCAAAACAGTGCATAAAAAGATCTAAGAAGTAAGAGGAAGAAAGAAGTGCAACTTACACCTTTCTCTTTCATTTGCTAAGTTTGGGAGCCTTAAATTTCTTGTATCAACTTTTTATTTTTAGTTTCACTCCATGTTTTCTAGTGATTTGATGTTTAATAGTATGCTTATTCTGTAGCTTATATTCCCCACAGAGTTGATTGTACTGAGGTTTTCATGGTGAATTATATCTTTACCAGTGTATTTTTTTTTTTTTTTTAAAGCTGGGGATAATTCTGTCTCCAGAAGGCATTTGGGAGATACTTCTAGTTGTTACAACTGGGAGTTGGTATTAGCACCTGGTGAGTGGAGGCCACGGATGCTACTGAATAACCCACAATTTTCTAGCCTAAAAATATCAGCAGCATGAAGGAGAAAGATTTACATAAATAAGGTCAATGCACCTCCTTTGTAGTAAAATGTTACTTTGGTTCCCATGAGAATGTGAAATTAAAAAAGATAAGAGGAATTTGGGGAAAATTCATGTAGGGTATGAACAGGAGAAAAGAAACAAGAAACTAGCACTAGAGACAAGAAAGGAATCTTGAAGAAAGATGTGGGAGGAAGGTTTCTCATATAATCAGGGTATATTATTTTTGAATGGCCTTTGTTTATTCATTGTGATGTATCGAAATACTTTATAGCATGGCCTTAATTTGGAAACTGGATTCTTGGGTTTTCGAAAGAAGTCAGTATCAAAGTAACAGCTCTTACACACAGAAGTTATTTTAGGGTGGTATAATTTTGAAAATTATTTAAAAATAAATGAGTAATTGTGGCATTCTGGTTTTCAAAATAAGAATTGTGTTTTTAGGCTGGAAAGAAGGAAAGAAAATTTTATCTTATATTACTGTATCTGGCTTTTATTCTTCTTGGTTAGCCCTCTGGGTGAAAGAATCATAGAAGACAGAAAACTTGGTTTCTAGTCCTGGCCTGAATGCATGTGTGTAACCTTATAAAGTTACTTAGCCTGTTTCAAAATGAGAGCTTTTTTTTTTTTTTTTTTTTTCATTTTTCTTTTATTATTCATATGTGCATACAAGGCTTGGTTTATTTCTCCCCCCTGCCCCCACCCCCTCCCTTACCACCCACTCCACCCCCTCCCGCTCCCCCCCTCAATACCCAGCAGAAACTATTTTGCCCTTATCTAATTTTGTTGTAGAGAGAGTATAAGCAATAATAGGAAGGATCAAGAGGTTTTGCTGGTTGAGATAAGGATAGCTATACAGGGCATTGACTCACATTGATTTCCTGTGCATGGGTGTTACCTTCTAGGTTAATTCTTTTTAATCTAACCTTTTCTCTAGTTCCTGGTCCCCTTTTCCTATTGGCCTCAGTTGCTTTAAGGTATCTGCTTTAGTTTCTCTGCATTAAGGGCAACAAATGCTAGCTAGTTTTTTAGGTGTCTTACCTATCCTCACCCCTCCCTTGTGTGCTCAAAATGAGAGCTTTTTAAATACCTGCCTGCTCATGAGAACTACAAATGTTGTCTTTTCTGGAGCATCTTTTTTTCTTTTTCTTTTTTTTCTCTGTTTTGCACTTTTTAAGTTGAAAAAAAATTTCAATTTTGTTGCCTGTATTTTAGTCTAGTGTAATAGTCATTTGTGCCTGTCAGCATGTATGTTCCCACCTGTAATGATTTGCTTAATTTTTTTATTTGAATAATTGTAGAGTCATAGGAAGTACAGAGGAATGTACAGGATGGTTTGCTTCTGTTTTTTTGAAAGACAGAGAAAGGAAATTTATTACATGGCTTGGGATATACTGTGGGAATAGACAAAATAAACACTCACCCCATTTTTAGCTATCTTCAGTGTTCAGATATGAGCTTTAACTTTTTTTTTTTTTAAATGGTACCGGGGTTTGAACTCAGTTCTTCATGCTTACAAGGTAGGGACTCTACCACTTGAACCTCACCTCCAGTGAGCTTTAGCTTTAAATAGGCAAAAGAATTATTTCAAAAGGTTTGCAAGTTATACAGTCCCAGTCACAGGTATGGCCTTGGTTGGACATTATCTCAGTTCTGGTTCTCCAAGGGTTCTGGGAAAAATGTTATTGTTGTCATCACTTGAGGGAAGGAATCTGGTTCCCAAGACATGGTCCTGCTTCAGGGTATAGGCGTGGGTGGGTGGAGAGGCTTGGTAGAGTGCCTGCCTAGCAAGCATGATGCTCTGAGTTCAAACCCCAGTATGACAAAAAAAAAAAAAAGAAACAGGGTACAGCTTCATCATTAGGGAATTTTTCTCAATTGGAGGGTTAGATTGGAGGATGGTCTGTCTTGCAAGTTTCCATTATTCCTTAGGGGTAGTTTCTGTCCCTTATCATAAAGATGCTATCAATAATTCCTGTCCTTCCTGATTTCAAGGTGGCAATAATAGAGAATGGCTCAGAGCAAAGGACAATGGGTACAAAATGGAGCTTTTCTCCTGTGTTTAGTTAATTCATTAATTTAGTTAAGTCGTAAGGCCTCCAAGTAAGGAGTCCTTTTCAGCAGAAACAGTTTAAGCACTTCTTACTGTTCCTCCCTTATATTTGAACATTTCTCAATCTTGAGGGAATTGGAGTGTCAGCCGATCTGGCTTTACAGATTTCTTGACCAGTGGTAAATTAGTACAGGAGAAGGGACAATAGCTGAAGTATGTAAGTCAAAAGCACTTATTGCTTAAGACTAAAACTACAAATCATTATGAAGCAGAATATAGAGGGAATAAAAGAAGACATCCAGTTAAATAAATTGTGTGTGGGATCCTTTTAAAATAACTCCATGAGGATAGACTACTAAAAAGACTACTGAATAAAATTTGGAATCTTTGGCTAGGTAGATAACAGGTGTATGGCACTGACAATACTCAAACCATTTGATTTCTTACAAGTTAGGGGTACAGTGCCAGTGATCCTAAGTAACCTTATTGCCTAAGGTACAAGTATGTCTCATATGTATAACAACACTCACTTTGTTAAGACAAATAATTTTAGACCAGGTTTTATATAGCAGGATTGTCCAAAATTCCTGAATTTTACTGATTACAAACATTGGAAATGCCAAAAATTTCATTGGTCCCTTTTTTTTTTAATGTGGAAGGTTTAGAGGCAATGCATTTTGAATAAAAGAGCATTAGCTGGCCATTTTACATGTACGACTAAACTTACACACTTTGAATTCTGCAAATGTTTACACAATATTTAGGTAAAGTCCAGGCACACAGCTGTATAATACTCCAAATCACAGACATATAGGACACTAGTTGTGTTAGAATTACTTAAAATAATAGTAGTGTGTTTCACTAGTCTTTTAAAAAATCAGTAAAATTTTTATTTAATAAAATTTTATTTGTCACATGTTGTGATTCCTTCATCTGCACTGTTACCTCTAATTTTTGATTTCTCTTCAAGACATCCCCCTCACCCCCAATTAAGAAAAACCCAAAAAAACTAATGTTTAATCCAGTTGTCCTATCACCCTACAATAACAAGACTCTAAGAAATGATCAAACAGTAACCAAGAAAGAGTTCTTTTTTTTTTTTTTCCTTTTTCTTTTATTATTCATATGTGCATACAAGGCTTGGTTCATTTCTCCCCCCTGCCCCCACCCCCTCCCTTACCACCCACTCCACCCCCTCCCTCCCCCCCCAATACCCAGCAGAAACTCTTTTACCCTTATTTCTAATTTTGTTGTAGAGAGAGTATAAGCAATAATAGGAAGGAACAAGGGTTTTTGCTGGTTGAGATAAGGATAGCTATACAGGGAGTTGACTCACATTGATTTCCTGTGCGTGGGTGTTACCTTCTAGGTTAATTCTTTTTGATCTCACCTTTTCTCTAGTACCTGTTCCCCTTTTCCTATTGGCCTCAGTTGCTTTAAGGTATCTGCTTTAGTTTCTCTGCGTTAAGGGCAACAAATGCTAGGTAATTTTTTAGGTGTCTTACCTATCCTCACCCCTCCCTTGTGTGCTCTCGCTTTTATCGTGTGCTCATAGTCCAATCCCCTTGTTGTGTTTGCCCTTGATCTAATGTCCACATATGAGGGAGAACATACGATTTTTGGTCTTTTGGGCCAGGCTAACCTCACTCAGAATGATGTTCTCCAATTCCATCCATTTACCAGCGAATGATAACATTTCGTTCTTCTTTATGGCTGCGTAAAATTCCATTGTGTATAGATACCACATTTTCTTAATCCATTTGTCAGTGCTGTGGCATCTTGGCTGTTTCCATAACTTGGCTATTGTGAATAGTGCCGCAATAAACATGGGTGTGCAGGTGCCTCTGGAGTAACCTGTGTCACAGTCTTTTGGGTATATCCCCAAGAGTGGTATTGCTGGATCAAATGGTAGATCGATGTCTAGCTTTTTAAGTAGCCTCCAAATTTTTTTCCAGAGTGGTTGTACTAGTCTACATTCCCACCAACAGTGTAAGAGGGTTCCTTTTTCCCCGCGTCCTCACCAACACTTGTTGTTGGTGGTGTTGCTGATGATGGCTGTTCTAACAGGGGTGAGGTGGAATCTTAGCGTGGTTTTAATTTGCATTTCCTTTATTGCTAGAGATGGTGAGCATTTTTTCATGTGTTTTCTGGCCATTTGAATTTCTTCTTTTGAGAAAGTTCTGTTTAGTTCACTTGCCCATTTCTTTATTGGTGCATTAGTTTTGGGAGAATTTAGTTTTTTAAGTTCCCTATATGTTCTGGTTATCAGTCCTTTGTCTGATGTATAGTTGGCAAATATTTTCTCCTACTCTGTGGGTGTTCTCTTCAGTTTAGAGACCATTTCTTTTGATGAACAGAAGCTTTTTAGTTTTATGAGGTCCCATTTATTTATGCTATCTCTTAGTTGCTGTGCTGCTGGGGTTTCACTGAGAAAGTTCTTACCTATACCTACTAACTCCAGAGTATTTCCTACTCTTTCCTGTATCAACTTAAGAGTTTGGGGTCTGATATTAAGATCCTTGATCCATTTTGAGTTAATCTTGGTATAGGGTGATATACATGGATCTAGTTTCAGTTTTTTGCAGACTGCTAACCAGTTTTCCCAGCAGTTTTTGTTGAAGAGGCTGCTATTTTTCCATCGTATATTTTTAGCTCCTTTGTCAAAGATAAGTTGCTTATAGTTGTGTGGCTTCATATCTGGGTCTTCTATTCTGTTCCACTGGTCTTCATGTCTGTTTTTGTGCCAGTACCATGCTGTTTTTATTGTTATTGCTTTGTAGTATAGTTTGAAGTCAGGTATTGTGATACCTCCTGCATTGTTCTTTTGACTGAGTATTGCCTTGGTTATTCGTGGCCTCTTGTGTTTCCATATAAATTTAACGGTAGATTTTTCAATCTCTTTAATGAATGTCATTGGAATTTTGATGGGAATCGCATTAAACATGTAGATTACTTTAGGGAGTATCGACATTTTTACTATGTTGATTCTACCAATCCATGAGCATGGGAGATCTCTCCACTTTCTATAGTCTTCCTCAATCTCTTTCTTCAGAAGTGTATAGTTTTCCTTGTAGAGGTCTTTCACATCTTTTGTTAGGTTTACACCTAGGTATTTGATTTTTTTTGAGGCTACTGTAAATGGAATTGTTTTCATACATTCTTTTTCAGTTTGCTCATTGTTAGTGTATAGAAATGCTAATGATTTTTCTATGTTGATTTTATATCCTGCTACCTTGCTATCCAAGAAAGAGTTCTTGTGCATATAGCCCATTACAATGTTACATTTGGAAAGATTTGGCTGTTAATAAAATCTCATTAACAATGAAGCAGCTATTAGAAAATTCTGTGACTTGCAAAGTTTTTCCTACTGGGTGATAAAATTAACCTGTTGTTTCCAGTAGATTGATTGATAATAAAGTAGCATATAGAAAACCTAGTGGGAATTTTTTGTTGTTGTTGTTGGCACTGGGGTTTGAACTCATGCTCGGCGAAGCAGGTGCTCTGCCACTCGAACCAGTCCATTTTGCTTTTATTAGTTTGTAGGTGGGGGTCTCTAAGTACTATTTGCCCTGGCTGGCCTCAAACCTCAATCCTCCTGATTTTAGCCTCCCAAGAAGTTAGGATTATAGGTATGAGCCACTGGTGCCTGGCTTAGTGGGAAAATTTTTTTTGGTCATGTTCATACAGAATTATCACCTCAGTTACAAGTGGTCACTTAAAAGACTTTTACAGGAACAGATATTTAACTGAACTGACTCAGTTTAAATTTCCTAAATAGTAAGAAGCTTGATCAATAGAAAATGCAAGCAATTTCCTTGATAAATTTAAAATCTTTCCTTTAAGACATTTTTTTCCACAAATGTTACTGAGAGAAGAACAATATTAAGACCACCTTGTTGTTATAGGAATGTAGTGAATTAAGTTAATTTTTTATCGGTACATTAAATTTTGACCTTAGAATATTCTCTAGGTAATTAAAAAATTATAGACAATTTAATTGCACATATAAACTTTTGATAACCTTCACCTTTTATTTATTTTTAAAGATCTACTCATTCACTTGGCAGTTTTCAAATCCTTTTTTTTTTTCAGCCCTCTTTTTTCCATTTTGAAATAGTTCTTTAAGACAAAGTTTACTTTACAAAATGCTTTCTCATCCAAAACTATCCGCCATACTTCTTTCCTATTGGATGAGTTTTACCTCTTTCTAATTTGCATTTTATAATTATTTAAAAAAAAATTTTGAACTTAAATAACATTGTTTCTTCTTTAAAAATAAAATCAAATACTGTTAGTAACCTTATATTCTAAAATAAAAGGAAGGAAAACAATCTTAAACTGTTTACTTATACAGTAGTGATTTACAAAAATATACTTGTTAATAGATTCAATTATAAAAGAAGATTGAATGCAAATTACAGTTAAAACAGAATGAAATAGATTAAAGTTACTGACCAAAAAATTCTTTTTCTTCAGACCTAAGATAAAGAATGATACTTTTTATTTTTTGTGTGTGTATGGCACTGGGGGTTTGAACTTCACTTGCTAGGCAGGTACTCTACCATTTGAGCCACTCTACCCATCCTGTTTTCAGTAGGGTACTTTTGAGATAGGATTTTGGGAACTATCTGTCCAGGGCCGACTTCGAACTGTGATCCTCCTGATCTTTGTCTCCTGAGTAGTTAGGATTATAGGCATGAGCTACTGGCACCTGGCTAAGAATTAACTGTTTGTTTGCCTGCATTTTAGTTAGTCCTGGGTGAGATAAAACTTTGGAAGTGTGATTTTCTTAGAAGTAGCAGCAAAAGAGATAAAAGAGAGAGAGAAAGAGGAGAGAACAGAAGCAACAGTTCCTTTACATTAACTCTATAATAAGAATCATCCTAAAGATGTTCACATGCACATACGGCATATACAAAAAATTAAATTAGGCATGACATAAATGTCAATTTAAGTGTGCATAGATGAGCTCAGAAAATGCAAAAATTAATATAGTGGCCATAGTACATGTGTCAGTTATTTCTAGGAATTTTAGGAGCAGATTGAGTTGTGCTCAATGTTGGTCTTTTAGGACTCATTTTTGGGAGACTTATCTTGATAGCTGAAGCAAGAGTCAATGTTAGAGAGATGTTTTTAGAAGAGATACTAGATAATCAGTGGTAATTATATTTAACAGATAATCTTTTAAAACAGCTTGCACTATTTTTTATTGAAGAAATATTCTTTTTCATCCTTTTAACTTCAAAAATTATAAGTAATGGCAAAATATATACTCATTATAAAAACCAAATTCAAACAATACAGAAGTATAGAAAATACATTTCTCATTACTTCCTGGTTCTATTCTATTCTCGCAACTACTTTAAACTGTTTGGTCCATTTACTTATGCTACCTACATGTTTATTTATGACATATTTTATAGTCACATTTCATATTACATGATACAATTGTAGTTTTTCATAATATAATATAAGATTGTATAGTCTTTCCCTTATCCCATGTTTTATAGGCAACCACATAAATATAACTTTTATTGTAGAAGTTGTTAAACATACAACAGAATACAAATACCCATTGTTCAGTTTTAATCTTATATGTATTTTTTTCCACAAATACACTACATGATTTTAATGCATCTAGACATCATACTGTCACTGAATATTTAGAATGAATGAGTGAGACAGGATGTAAAACCATACCCACGAGATACAAGGCCTTGAGTTCAAACCCTAGTAGCAGCAAAAAGAAAAACCACAAAAAACCTACACCTGTACCCATAATGTGCTTATTATACTTAAAAAGTGAAAAATTTCTCAGGATAATCAAAAATATACTCGGTGTCACAATTTCCCAAATTACCTCAAGTGTTTTTTTTCAGTTGATTTATTTTAACTAGGATCCAAACAGGTTATAAAGTTCTTTTAGTTTATTGAAGTCCCCTCCTCCCCCTTTTTGTGGTATTTGTTTCTGGAAGAACCTGAGTAGAAGCTGTACCTCTTCCCTCAGTCTTTCAGTCTGCATATGCCATTCTTAAGTTTCCTCATACAGAGTATGGCTTAGTATATAGGAATATATAGGCCATCACGTTTTCATCTGTGGTCCTTAGATGGTGACCATCATTGACTTCACTGAGAGGATTGTTATAGTGACTGCCAGGTGTGGTAGTGCACACATGTAGTTCCAGCACTCTGGAGGTGGAGGCAGGAGTGTCTTGAGTTCAAGGCCAGGCTGGACTATAAAGTGAGATCCTGCTCAAAAGTAAGGAAACAACAATACCAACAAAAAGAACTGTTATGCCACTGGTAATGATGCTGAAAGAAGAAGAGACTGTAGTTTGGATCTAGCATCTCTCTCTCTCTGTCTCTCTGTCTCTCTGTCTCTTCCCAAGGGATTTGTGGTTATATTCAATTTTTACTGAGTGATGACTTTGGAATCCAAGTCCTGCTTGAGATGTAATTCCCTTCTGATAAACCGAATAGGACTGGGATTGGGAGAAAGTTTTCATGACTGGTTTGAGTTCTTAACTCTTAGGACATTTTTGTGATGGATTAATGGTAGCCATTTCATTTTGAGACATTTGCCACAATGTTGAGTGTACATTTATGAGTTAATCCATCAGATGTTAAAAGTAAGTTTCCCTTCTTTATCATCCTTGTCCACTTAGTATTTGTTCATGCTGCATAAGGTGGGAAATGAGAGCCAAGTAGTGCTAGGCTCTAAGGTGCCTCCCTTCCACTCCCGTTCCTTCACTAAAGCAGTTCCCTTTTCCTCCTCTTCCTCCTTTTCTTCTTTCTCCAACTCCTTCTTCCTTCTCTCTTCTCTTCTCTTATGTTACATATTAATATTTTTTAATAAAAGGATTTCTTTTGAGAAAAAGGGTTAAGGTGGGTGGCTACAAAATATTTGAAAACGATTACTAAGTATATACTATTTGGACAAAGGCTGACTTTTTTTTTAGGGAATATTTTCCCTCTTCATACTTACCTAATACATTGCTTTTTTTTTTTTTTTTTTTCTTTTTTTTATTATTCATATGTGCATACAAGGCTTGGGTCATTTCTCCCCCCTGCCCCTACCCCCTCCCTTACCACCCACTCCGCCCCCTTCCTCTCCCCCCTACATTGCTTTTTAAACACTAAACTTTATATAAAACTATTTGTATTACACATATTTTCATGTGGGATAGTAATGGGAGCATTTAGGTTTTGATTTCCATTATATTCTGCTACTATGGAATTTTTCAGGTTTACTTTGTTTTATCATACTGTTATTCCTTTTGCTGTAGGCTTTCAACAGACATCACGTCTCTCTTCTTATGAAATTATAACTCCTTGGAGATTAACTAGAGAAAGAAGAGAAGCCCCGAGGCCCTATTCAAAGCAGGTAAGTTATCTCTTGAGAACTGTGAATACATTAAATTTTTTGTTTTTTTTCTTTTCTTAACCAAGAGTTGTACTTGCAGCAGTGGTAGTTAGTTCAGGGAGTAATTAGTCAGTCATTAATTAGTTCAGCACCATATGCTACTAATGTCCATTGGACATTATTCTAGTAAAAGTGACATTGAGCCTTAATTTTTTTTTTTAAAGACAAAATGATCAATTCCAAACATAACAGAATGAAATAAATAGGATTCTTCAACCAAGTTAAGATGTTGGCTACATAGATTTGGAATCTGTAACTGACTGGCAGTAGTACCAGTGGTTTTATTGTTATAATCAGCATTAACAGGAATTTGAGGCAAGCCTGGGCTACATATCAAGACTCTTGGCTGGGTGCTGGTGGCTCACTGGCTACTTGGGAGGGAGGCCGAGATTAGGAGGATCATGGTTCAAGGCCAGACTGGGCAAATAGTTTGAGAGACTCCATCTCCACAATAACCAGAGCAAAATGGACTGGAAGTGTGGTTCAAACAGTAGAGTACCTGCTTTACAAGTATAAAGCTCCCCTCACCCCCCAAAAAAGAAAAAAAGATTTTTAAAAATCGCACCCCTCTCCCCACAAAAGAATTAACTTCATTCAGTTTCTGATAGAATGTTTCATATTGTATCTTCACTTACACTAGAGAATAGTAATGTGTGAAATGCCTATATTTCATATCTGGGAATACTAACCTAAAATGAATTTTTTTTCTGTACTGGAGGAACCTCCTATGTATGTTAATGGGGTAATCAATACATAAAAATTCTATTTTTGACTATTTTCTCTTATTGTACAGATTGTTCAGAAATAATGTCTTCAATTGATCTTGCATATCTTTCAACTGTATAGAAGTGTCATTTAACTTTATTATAATTTTACTGTAACAGATAATGAAGGATAAAGTTTAGCATATTATCTCTGAATTGCTGATGTACTCATGGCTGTTAGGCAGCTTGCTTGTTAATTAGGGACTGCGTATAATAAAAACAGCACTGCAGTTTAAAATCAGGAGCTTTTTAGTTTTGGTCCTTCTGCTGGTACAAACACCAGTTGGGTTGGTCATTGAACTCCATTTTCTGCTTTCTAAATGATAAAGGACTTTAAGATCTCCTTCAAGGGGTACAATTTATGATTTTTCCTTGTTTTTATTTTGAGCCATTTGATTATGTTTTGCCTTATGATGTAATTAAATCCTGTTTGCTTCATTGTTTTCTCCTTTTTCTTCACAAGATGGTGGACTATATTTTCTTCACACGGGGACTATGTTTTCTACTTTAGTGTGCTTCACATAGTGTCTTCATCAGTACTGCACATGTAGGTCCTTCTTGTGATTGTAATAAATTACCCATTTATATGCTTTGATAAATATTTGGAGAAGTGATATGTTGAGCACATATTGAACTGGATTTTTTCATTGATTGTATGAGTATAATTTACTCATTCAGAAATTTTGTTGAGTTCCTACTATATATATGGTAGGCACTATTTAGGCCTTGGGGATATGGCAGTGAACAAAACAGACCAAAATCCATGCTTTTTTGTAATGGGGGAGAGAGCCCCCCCAAAAAAATGCCACGGAGAAAATTAATACAGGGAAGGGGATAGGGAGAGCTCCAGTGGTGAAATGGAGCAGGGATGCATTTTTTAATAAATTGCCTAGGGAATGCCTTACTGAGAAGGTGGTCCTGGAGTAAAGACCAGAGGAGGTCTAGTTTGTTTAGATCTTGAATGTCTTCCAAAAGCCCATGTGTAAACACTTGGCTGCTACTGAGAGGAAGCTAGATCATTAGCGATGTGCCCTTTGTGGGGTTATTTCAATCCTAGTCTCTTCCTCTCTCTGTTTATGCTTCCTGGCTGCAATGAGTTGAGCAGCTTTGCTCCATCATGTACTCCCCACCCTGATGTTCTGCCTCTCCACAGGCCCCAAAACAATGGAGCCAGGTGACCATGGACTGAAACTTGAAACTATGAAACAAAATAAGCAGTTCTTCCTTTAAGTAGATTCTCTCAGGTGTTTTATCACAGTGACGGAAAACTAACACAAGAGGGAGTGAGCAGTTCATGCAGGTATTTGGGAGGAGAATATAGCATCACAAAACAATTCTCAGATTCTCAGATTTCTTTTCAGTAGAAATGGCCATGGTGTTTTAAAATCCTATGACTATCAGCAGCAGAAAGGATAGAAAAGGTAGATATGCCAAAACTGAGCTGACGGAAAGAACTTGGTATTTTTGAAGTCTCACTGTAGATTGAGATAGAGAAGAGTTCTCAGATTCCCATGCAGGATGTGGAGATAAAGTACCAGGATCCAGAAACTGGTCCTTAGGAATCATTGACTGATAGTCTGTAGGAGAGGGGATCATGTTAGTTCTTGGCAAAATTCAAAGATTCTGGAAATAGTAGAGAAAATTAAATAGATGCTTCTGATAATATTACTTGTTGTATACCTCCTTGACTTTAATTTTTATTAGAGTTAAGGTAAAGTTGAATCTCCAGGTTCTAGAGATCACAGTAAACTCTTCTGGCTAATGAAATGGTGAGTTATTGAGTGTGTTAGTCAGCTTTCTATCACTGTAATGAAATGCTCGAGATAATTAACTTATATAGAGAAAAGGCTTGAACTTGGGACATGGCTGAAGTAGTTAAGTGCCTGCCTAGAAAGCAAGGCCCTGAGTTTAAAACTCAGTACTGGGGGAAATATTTCGGTTCACAGATTTGAAGGTTCTACTTCATGATCAATTGGTTCCATGGTTTTGGGCCTATGCTGAGGCAGCACTTCATGGTGGGAGTGCAAGGTGGAGCAAAATTGCTCATCTTCCAAGCCATGGAACAACAAAGAAAAACAGGAAGTTACCAGGTACCACAAAGCTCCTTCAAGTGTTTGCCCCCAGTGACCTAAGGGCTGTCCACCAGGCCTACCCCCGAAAGCTTATAGTACCCTCTTGGGACCAAACTTTTATACATGAACTTTTTTTTTTTTGGTGGTGGTGGTACTGGGGTTTGAACTCAGGTTCTCACATTTGCTTCGCAGATGCTCTACCACTTGAGGCACTCTGCCAGCCATTTTTTGAGTTGAGTATTTTTGAGACAGGGTCTCGTGAACTATTTGCCCAGGCTGGCTTTGAACTGTGATCCTCCTGATCTCTGCCTCCTGAGTAGGTATGATTACAGGCATGAGCCACCAGCACCCAGTCTATACGTAGACTTTTGAGGAACATTTGTGATCCAAACTGCAGTAATGGGGAAGTTGTTTCAGAGTTTGAGGTAGAGAAGAAGGTCGTCTGAACTGGATGATGTGGAAGTTTAACTTACCTTAGTTTAATTCACCGACTCTAAGATGCCTTCAGTTGTAATACACAGTGCATTATTTTGTGGACTACCAAGAAACAGATATGCTGCCAGTCGGATTGCCATGTCTTAACACAATGGGTTCTCATGCCAGAGATGTTAATAAGGGTGGTGGTGGTGCATTTTAGAATGGATGAAATGAGGTAAGCCATGAAAAGATGTAAAGTCATAAAGTTTGAACTTCTTTTCCACTTTTGCATAATTAGAATTTGGGATAATCCCTTGAAACTAAGAAGTTCACCTCATTCAAACAAAATAAAGAACTACTTTAGACTGTAGATAATACATGGATGGACTTAAAAAAGTCCCTAAAATTACAGCTGAATTATAAATGAATTTAAAGAGCTTTGGTGAACATGAAGGTTTACCCCAGATATGAGGGGCGGGGATGATTAGAATATATTCTATTTTCTAAGAATATATAAAATTATATAAATTACAGTTAGTTCCAAGTTATTTTAATACAGGGTAGACTTTCCTGCATCTTGTAAATGATAGGCTATTAATTAATTTACGACATGGTATTTTATTGTTCTTTTGTCTATGCATTTAGGTGTCTTATGTCATTCAAGCTCAAGGGAAAGAGCACATTATTCACTTGGAAAGAAACACGTAAGAAATTTCATTTACTTTGGCTTTTCAGTAATTTTTTTCAATAGCATATTGATTTTTTTCTAGGTAGGTACTGTTTAGAGATTTTTGAACCCCAGCATTAGCCTTTTGTGCTGTGGTTGGGCAGGCAATGGCTTCAAAAAGGGCAGACAGAAGCACTTCACCACTAGAGGGAGCAAAGTGTGTGTGTGTGTGTGTGTGTGTGTGTGTGTGTGTGTGTGTGTGTGTGTGTGTCTCTCTCTCTCTCTCTCTCTCTCTCTCTCTCTCTCTTGCAGAGGAGGGGAGACTGCAGTGGCTGGACAGGGTCAGCTTAGTGACAGGACTCAGGATTTCTCGGCTCCTCCCAAGCCCACTAACAAAGACTTTTTGAAGTTACACAGTATGTGGGGAGAAAGATAGTATGAGTAGTATTAGGCATTGGGAAACTGCCACCCATGGCTCTGTGTCCTTTCTCAGTTGTATGGGCTTCTTTGCCTTTAGGTCACCCTCTGAGATGTGAGAGTGGCATCCTATGTTTAGGGAAGCCCAGGCACAGTTTTATTGAGCATCTTTTATGCTCTCATGCTCATGTAGCTAAAGTCAGGCTGTGTGGCACATTAAAGCAGACAAATTCCATCAACTTATCCACCTCTAAACAGTGTAGGCAGGTTGTTTCTGAGAGTCTCTCAGGGAGCCTTGAACTGTAAGCAGCACCAGTAGTAGCACATGCATCCCTGAGTGTCCACAAGGAGTGAAGAGAAGTGTGGAGCTGCTCCAGTCCCTGCACCTGTGTTTTTATACCGCTGAGCCCTAACAAGGAACCAAGCTTTGAGAGCCATGAATCGTTTTTTTCTCCAATAGTTGACAACAGAATTTTGCTTTTACACTTAGGAGGTTAAGGCAGTGAATGGTTCTCGTATACATAGGACTTTTAGAAGAGAATATATCTTTATTTTTCTTCTATAAATATGATGTACTATCCAGTAACCTAGTTTATTCCTGTGAATTGTATCAGAAAACTTTAAGGATACTGTTTATGTTAAGTTTTTTGCAACCAACATTTTATGCCATTACCTTAATATTAGATATGAGTAAGCAATATACAGTATTTCAGATTGGAGTCTGTTTATGACATTTTAATTTTACAGTAGCAGATTATTTAAATAGAAATTGATCAGGTGAAAGAACTCATCTCTTCTCATGATAATGCCTTACGAGATCTGTCCATGGCTGTTGATGGTTAAATTTAAATGATATGTTTTATTCCTCTTCCAGAGACCTGTTGCCTAAAGATTTTGTAGTTTATACCTATAATGCAGAAGGGGCTCTAATCTCTGACCATCCCAATACACAGGTAATATATTTTTCTCTTTATCCTTCAGCACAATTTAAAACAATTATAACTTTAATGTGAGTTCTAGTCGGTCATTCTGAACAGTTATGTTGCATAAGTGCATGGATGCCTTTGACATGATAATATAGGAATGGCCCTGGAGGAGGTGGCTGCATTTACAGAGACTAAACTGCACCTGACAGCTCTCTAGGTGCTTAGTAGTTAAAATTTGTTTTCAAAAGATGAGGGTACTGTATCTTCTACCTAATGAGATTCCTTACTGATTATGTAGGTTTTATATATTTGAAGAAAGAAATATTTGTTTTTTTTGTTGAAAGTTAATGTCCCTAAAACCACATCTTAATTCCTTATTAAGCCATTATTTGTCATTAGTGTTTAGTGAAGAAACAGATGTGTTTGTTGTCATATATTCTAATGTTCTAATTTTTGCTGAAAACATATCTTTCCTAAAGAGGTGTGGTCCTGTCTGCATCAGGTGACAGAATACTCTTGGGAACATATCTGGCCTGGAATACTCGAAATAATTGGCAGATACTGAACTTGGCTTTGTGTAAAAAACTTAGGAGTATAAACATTTCTAGTTTTGTTCAGGAGGAGTGTTTTGCAGTCCTTTTTGGCAGTTAGGTATTACACATTTTTTTCTTTTGCAATAGAAATCTTTATTCCTATTAAATGTGTTTTTTCCCTTAAAATTTGCTTTTTGCTAGGTTGAATTATGTTAGTTGCACACTTTATAGCATTCTTCAAATAAACAGAAGGCAAAAATCTTTATTTTGGATTATTATACTTAAAAATGAGGAAATGCTGACTTCATCCTCTCATTTTCTGGTTCACTGTCTGTTTCCTTTATTTTGGTGCATTGTTTGTTTATCATTTAATAGGAAATTAATAGAGGAGGTTAATTTTACATTATAGCATAAACCAGATAAAAATAATCCATCCATCTTTTCATTCATCCAAGATTACTATGTCAGGAAGCTGAAGACTGTATAATTTATGCCACTTAAGCAATGATCTTTAAGGCATTTTTTTCCTTATCAGGGTTTCTTGGTCTTCCAGGGGTTTCTTGGCATGCTGTTTTGAGACATGCACCACTTGAGTTTGAATTCTGGCTCTGTGTTTATTGGCTGGTGAGGTTACATTAACTTGTTTGTGTTTTAGTATCCTCACTTTAAAATAGGAAAAATAATTACTACTTTATGGGGAAGCTTAGAAGAGGCAGTCTGACAATTTTTGATTCAAATGCAATTATTATTTGTTGTTATTATTGAAGGAATATGTAGTTAAAACTGCTAAAATAGATTTCAGTTATATAGGAACTTATATAATTTACCTTTTTTTTTTTTTCATTTTTCTTTTATTATTCATATGTGCATACAAGGCTTGGTTCATTTCTTCCCCCTGCCCCCACCCCCTCCCTTACCACCCACTCCACCCCCTCCCGCTCCCCCCCTCAATACCCAGCAGAAACTATTTTGCCCTTATCTCTAATTTTGTTGTAGAGAGAGTATAAGCAATAATAGGAATGAACAAGGGGTTTTGCTGGTTGAGATAAGGATAGCTATACAGGGCATTGACTCACATTGATTTCCTGTGCGTGGGTATTACCTTCTAGGTTAATTCTTTTTGATCTAACCTTTTCTCTAGTTCCTGGTCCCCTTTTCCTATTGGCCTCAGTTGCTTTAAGGTATCTGCTTTAGTTTCTCTGCATTAAGGGCAACAAATGCTAGCTAGTTTTTTAGGTGTCTTACCTATCCTCACCCCTCCCTTGTGTGCTCTCGCTTTTATCATGTGCTCATAGTCCAATCCCCTTGTTGTGTTTGCCCTTGATCTAATGTCCACATATGAGGGAGAACATACGATTTTTGCTCTTTTGGGCCAGGCTAACCTCACTCAGAATGATGTTCTCCAATTCCATCCATTTACCAGCGAATGATAACATTTCGTTCTTCTTCATGGCTGCATAAAATTCCATTGTGTATAGATACCACATTTTCTTAATCCATTCGTCAGTGCTGTGGCATCTTGGCTGTTTCCATAACTTGGCTATTGTGAATAGTGCCGCAATAAACATGGATGTGCAGGTGCCTCTGGAGTAACAGTCTTTTGGGTATATCCCCAAGAGTGGTATTGCTGGATCAAATGGTAGATCGATGTCCAGCTTTTTAAGTAGCCTCCAAATTTTTTTCCAGAGTGGTTGTACTAGTCTACATTCCCACCAACAGTGTAAGAGGGTTCCTTTTTCCCCGCATCCTCGCCAACACCTGTTGTTGGTGGTGTTGCTGATGATGACTATTCTAACAGGGGTGAGGTGGAATCTTAGCGTGGTTTTAATTTGCATTTCCTTTATTGCTAGAGATGGTGAGCATTTTTTCATGTGTTTTCTGGCCATTTGAATTTCTTCTTTTGAGAAAGTTCTGTTTAGTTCACATGCCCATTTCTTTATTGGTTCATTAGTTTTGGGAGAATTTAGTTTTTTAAGTTCCCTGTATATTCTGGTTATCAGTCCTTTGTCTGATGTATAATTGGCAAATATTTTCTCCCACTCTGTGGGTGTTCTCTTCAGTTTAGAGACCATTTCTTTTGATGAACAGAAGCTTTTTAGTTTTATGAGGTCCCATTTATCTATGCTATCTCTTAGTTGCTGTGCTGCTGGGGTTTCATTGAGAAAGTTCTTACCTATACCTACTAACTCCAGAGTATTTCCTACTCTTTCTTGTATCAACTTAAGATATAATTTACCTTAAAGTTTAATAGAATTGTTATTCTGGGTGTTTGGAAAGTATCAACTTAAGATCATGAAGTCTTTCACTTATTTATTGGTCATTTAATATTGTCCAGGTAGATGAGAAGGTGAGATTGTAGATTTGAAATACAAGTGAAAACTTTGATACTTGGATTTCTTTGGATGTGGTTAGATTGTCAGATATCACAATGACATATACTTTTTTTATCCATATAATGCAATTAAGATACACTGAGAATTTAAATACTAATGTTAATCTTAATTTAAGATTAATCTTAATCTTAATTTCTTAAGATTAGCATTAGTGTCTTTCACAAGACCAGTTTTCGTAAGTAACAGTTTCAGAAAAAATCAGTTAATGTGAGTTGCTATATGAAATAAAACTCCAGATTATAGTGTTTTAGGACTTTGGGATATCTTGCAAATGCATTAGAAATTCTCTTAACTAGGTCCTCCAGTTAGTTGATGCTCTTCATTTCTTCTGAGAACATGTAGATTGCCCAAGGTTCACTGGAGCTCTGTGGCTAGTAGGCTGTTCTATAATAGTTCTGTGTTCGTTGGTTCTCACTAGCAAAAGTTTTCCCTTACAGTTTGTGTGCTTCAAAACTGTATATGCCATTTGCACTTTTATTATAGTCTTACAGTTTAATTCGATGTTTTATAAACTTGCAGAATATGATTTGTTGTGTTTTTGAGTTCTACTGGTTAGAGGGAAATTTTCCCTCTGTCCTTTGAAGGTTTGTTAGGATAAACTGACAAAGACCAATTAGATGGGAGAAAAGGGATGCAGATTTATCAATACATAAAAAGGGAAAATACATGGCATGGAAGAAAGCTACAGAAGTGTGATTATCCACTAGCCCAACATAATTTAGAAATCAATGTGGTTTGTTTTTTTTTTTTCTATAGGGGTGGGAGAGGGACAGGATATCAGAGGAACAGTAAATGACTGTTTAGAGGAAAATGATGGGTTTGGAGAACATCAGTGGCCTGGGACAGATGATGGTTTGTCAGTGTTTCTCTCTGGAACTAGTATAGAGGGTGATGGTGTGTGACAAAAGTCTGTCCAAGTATGTTGTCAGACTTCATTCTTTCTTCCTGCAATGAGTTTAGTCTTCTGTGATTCATGAAGTTTTAGTGAGACTGAAGGCAATTGTGTTTTTCTTGGCAGAGCCAGTCAGGTAGATGAGGTAACTTTGGAACAGAACTAAATTGAATGCTGTGGAAACATGTAATAAAATCAAGTTATTAAAAGCACCATCAAGTTGGCAGACTAAGGAATTGCCTGTTGGATGTCAATGTAGGCATGCTCAGTGTGTCCATCGGTGAGCATGAGGTGCTGAGGAGCCCTATCTTTGACAGTGTTAATGCTGACCATTTGTTTGGTTAAGGAGTTACTGTATGCCAGGTTTCTCCTCTATAAAGTTACTAGTTTCAAAATCCATGTTATAGTTAGATACTTTCAGACAGTGTAAATATCCAGTACTCCTCAAATTTTTTTCACTAGTTTCAGTCTTTAGTATTTCCTGACACAGTTGTTACTCTGATGGTCGCCAAATGATGTATTTCTAATTTCATCAGTGCTTCTGGATTCCAAACTGCTTTGTACTCTAGGGAAGAGTTTCCCCTCTTACTTATTTATAGCAGTGTGGATTCAGGAATTCTTTCTTTGTTATGAATGAGAATGAAATCCTTGTATACATGTAATAATATTTGTAGATCTTCATTTCTAAATTGGTCATATCTTTTGCTCAATATTAATCTTTCCCTTCAATATTTATGAGTTCTTTATGTTTATGGATATTCAGCTCTATTTATCTTGCTAGTTAAAACTATTGTCTTCCTCTCAGTTGTCTTTTCTTTTTTTTGATGTTTCTTTCCATGTAGAAGCTTAATATTTTTATTTGCATTTATTTATTTATTTATTTGTGGTGGTACTGGAGTTTGAGCTCAGGGCCTACACCTTGAGCCACTCCACCTGTCCTTTTTTGTGATTTTTTTTTCGAGATAGGGTCTCATGAGCTGTTTCTCCAGACTGGCTTTGAACCACAATCATCCTGATCTTTGACTCCTGAGTAGCTAGGATTACAGGCATGAGCCACCGGTACCCAGTTTATGTTTTCATTCTTGTTTAACTTCTTGATGTATTTAGAATTTGTTCTTATGTGTGGTGTTAATTATGGATCTAATTTTATTTTCTTTATCTCTAATTGGCAGACTGAGCAGGATTTATTAAAAAGTGTGTCTTTTCCCCAGTGACACACTTGCATATAGTACATAAAGTTCTATATGAGGTCTTGTCTGTTTAGAGACTTTCTATTCTGTTCCACTTGTTGGGCTCTCTGTTAATGTACCAGTACTGTACTGTTTTAATAACCCTGATCTTGTATATGTCTTAATGTCTGTTAGGGCTAGTGTTCCCTGCCCCTTGTCTTTTCTATTTTAGTGCTTTCAAAGTGTTTTAGATATGAGAAAATCTCATTAAGTACTAAAGAGTTTGGCATTACTCAGTGATTTTTATCCTTGCACTTCTGTTTAATTTTTTGCTTAAAATTAAGGTTAAAGGCTCTTAAGCTTTTGAAGATGACTGAATTTACAACTGATAATAGTATAATTAATACACTTTTAGGAAGAAGAGAAAATCATCTGACCAAAATAACTTTTTCCCCCTCATACTGAATCTCCTCCTTCCCTGGGCCTTGTTAGCCTTGCAAATGTTCTTCCCTGTATCAGATGTCAAGTGGCTGCTGGTGCATCTTGGATTCAGAGTGATTTAAAATGTTAAACATGACATAATGCGTCCTGTTCTGTTTCTAGGCTGAAAGGTCATTGGGGCAGAACTGTTTGTGCCTAGCATCCTCTGGAATTCTGCCCAAGCATTTGTGTACTTGTAGGGTGATGGTAGTTGGTTTGCAGAGGTCTGAAGACTGCCATGGAACATCTGAGATGCCAATAATGTCAATAAAATTTTTTAGTTTACTGACCTGAAGAACTTTTAGCAGTTCTGCAATTTCTGATGACTTTTATCAGTGTGACAGTACTTGAAGATAATACAGTGTTTTTCCATTTAGAATCATTGTCACTATCGGGGCTATGTGGAGGGAGTTTATAATTCATCTGTTGCTCTTAGCGACTGTTTTGGACTCAGGTAAGGAATTTTCTGTATTTGTTTTTTCTCTTTTTTTTCCCTTCAGTTTCTTATCCCTTCTATCTCAATCTCCAAATCAAGTCATTTTGTGGATTTAACAAAATTGGCCTTTACTTTGATGTTACTAGAGATCTTTTACAGCTACATTTCAGATATTCTTGGTATGCTTATTTGAGAAAACTTGTTAATTGGTGAATTTTAAGATCTGAAGGAGAAATTTCACCTTTTTGAGACCACTAAATAATTTCTGCTATTTAAAATAAAGTACATTTAAAATTCTGTAAGAGTTTGTTTAGAGAGTTTCCCCCTGTATTATTTTGTTAAGTCTCATGATGACTGAAAAAGGGCATATTATCACCATATTTGGTGAGCAAATAGGTTCAGAAAAACCGTATCATGTATCAAATGAACTTATAGTATGTTAAAGTTAGTGTACTGAAGGCCTGACAATATGGCACTGTTCTGGTTAGCTGATTACGTGGTTGATTGAACTAGTAAATATGACTTTTAATTCTTAAACCAACTGTATAAGATGGCTATCATCTTTAAGTAATAACATTTTTTGAAGAGTTACTGTGTACCATGGAATATTCTAAGTATTTTATGCAGGTTAAATAATTCAGTTATCTGAACAATCTTAGGCAGAGGTTAAAAGACTGGATGAGAATCCCTTGGCTAGAGAAAACGTAATGGGAGTCACACTCTGGTCCTTTAGTTCCAGACTTCACCCTCTCAGCCAGTATGTGGCATTCCCTCCCGCTTGACAGCTGTGGTTCAGAGAGGTAGTGACTTAACAGGCAGTCACGCTAGTCTTAGTAAGTGGCAGTTTTCACTTACAATTTTGGTCTGCCTGACTCTGAACCCTCTTTTTTTCCCTTTCTATCATGCGTACCTTCTTGTATGTGTTAAGAACTAGGACTTGAATTCAGGCTTTCTCATTTCTTTTCCTGTGCATCTTTTTTCTTTAAAAACTTGTTTGGGTGATGCAACATTTAGAGGATTGCTGCATTTAGAGAATGGAAGTTATGGCATTGAACCCCTGCACAACAGCTCTCACTTTGAGCACATACTTTATCCAATGGATGGTGTTCACCAAGAGCCCCTGAAATGTGGAGTTTCTAACCAGGATATAGAGGAGGGAACCACAGAGGATGAAGTGGAAGAGCATACCAGCATGACTCAGCTACTTCGAGTAAGGAAATACATTTTTTCATGGCTATGACTAATGGTTAAAAATTCATTTATTTATTCATTAAACCAGTACTTATTATTTTCTGACTATATGCCAGACAGTGTGATAGGAGCCAAAGATAAGCAATATACAGTTCCTGCTGCCAAGTTGAGGAGAGTTTAGATTCTGTAGGTTTTAGAAACGAGGACTTAAATCTTAAGCAGAAGTCATATTCAGCATTGCTGCACAGTAGTTGATTTCACTGCCTTTCAGAGAGCAATGGAGGTTTTTTTTTTAAGATAAACTGTTCCATAAATGGGAATGGTGAGTCTTAGAGGTAAAGAGTGGAGAGAGAGAGAGAGAGAGAGAGAGAGAGAGATTGACTCGGCTTTAGGATATGAATTACCTCAGTTGTCTTACAAGGACACCTGTCTCTGTTTTTGAAGCTTCTTGCGGTCTCCCTGATTTACTCTTGACATGGGTCTTTTTGACTGAACTGGTTCTAGGTCTGGATCAACTGCAGGAACATCTCTACATTTGCAATGTATTGTGTTGGAATAGGCATATAGAGGCATATATATATATATATATATTTTTTTTTTTTTTTTTGAGATAGGGTCTCACTTTGATGTCTAAACTAGTCTCCAGCTGCTGGGCTCAAGTGATCCTCCTGTGTTAGCCCTGGTGCATGCAGTATTCCTGGCTTAAGGCATATTTCAAGTTAACTAATACTACTTGTAGTATCATTTTCAGTGCTTCTGCTGGCCTCTGCTCTTTTGACTATTGAACTGTTCCTTTTGAATTTAAACATTGGAAAACTGCAATATTTGTTCTGTTCTCAACAGATTTCTCTAAAATGACAAAACTAAGTCATATTTTTAGAGTGGCAGTCTTGCACTTAGATATTAGCTGATGCTCGTTCTTTCATCACGGTGATGGGGTTTTCATTAAAGAGAGAGAGAGAGAGAGAGAGTGTGTGTGTGTGTGTGTATGTGTGCATGTATTGATTTAAAATTAGTAATCCTGCTGCTTTGAAAAAATGAACAACCTATTTTGTCTTTAGCTAGAGTTTTTCTCTGACCAATACTAATAGTAGATAACACTTTTTTTTAAAAGCAAACATATACTTAGATATATGAAATAAAGAAATTTAATGATGCCTTTTGTAGACATGATACATGACTAGAGATTAAGGTACAATCTACTGTGCAAGATGTATGTCTCCTTACAGTGTGTGTTTTGACAGAAAAGAAGAGCCGTCCTGCCTCAGACCCGCTACGTGGAGCTGTTCATTGTTGTAGACAAGGAAAGGGTAGGAAATGGTGACAGTTTTTCTTCTTTTTCATGAAAAGCAGATGAGAAGTGAGCATCTCATGAAGGAAATATAACGTATGATAAATATTTGTATTGGTTTTTCTTTTTTAAAAATTTTCTTTTTGAATTAGCATACATTAATGACATGAGAGGCTTTCAAGGTAATAATTCCATGGACATATACAGTATGTTTTGAATAAGTGATAATTTTAAAACTAAATGGCATTTTCTTTTTTTCCTGAGACATATCTTGCTATGTAGTCCAGGCTGGCCTTGAACTCCCAATTTCCTGCTTCCTCCTCCCCAGTGATGAGATTACAGGCATGTGCCACCATGCTGAGCTTCCAGTAACAAACTTATGCTGCCTATCACTAAGGGTCTTGAGAACTTTTCACATAGGCTGAGACTATAAATCAAGCCAATCAGGTGTTGCCTAATGAAATTTATCTGCCTTACGGAATTTCAGCTAACCTGTACTTCACTTTAAGAGACAAGAAAACATCCAGCTGCTGGCATGCTTTAGAAACAATACTATTAAATTCAGGGGCATTTTCCTTATTTATATTTAAGAAACTGAGCTAACTGCTTTACTTAACTGAGAAAAGTAATGTCTTTCTCAACATATGCAGGATTATCAATTTTAGATGTAGCTACTGTGTAACTTAAAATATAGATTATTTGAAATGTTTTGGGTGAACTTTTACTTCTAACTTTGTTGCTTGTATTAAGAGTTACCTGTATATACTCAATATAATTGGCGGTTCTTTTATAGTAAGCTGAAGAGAAAATCTTGAGGATTTTTTGGTTTAAAAAAATCCCTTATTGTGTGTAGGTTGGAAAATAATAAGTCCAAGTTATTACGAGACAGAAATGTCTCTAGTTTATTCATCATAAGTTCATCTCCCTCAAGTGGTAAAAGGAAAAACTTCGGGGGAATGTGAGAAGTGTGAACTCTGTTCCAAATAGCTCTGGAAAGTTTCTGTAGAATATTTGGATAAGTGACAAAAGTAGAGATTGAAAATGTTTTTGTCTATTCTTTCCAGATAGATTTGTTATATGTAGGTAGAAACTAGTTCAAAATAAAAATGGTTCCATTTCCATCAAGGTCTTTCAAATATTTTAAAATATTTTCTTGCTTAGAAGGAGGATGATAAGTTACCTAAATGATAAGATTATATATTCTGATATTAAGGCCTTTATCATAGAGCAAAGTCATAAACTTTTTAAAAGATTTTTCTTTTGTTAGTGAATTTATTATATAAAATAATGTTTTTTTTTTTCATTTTTCTTTTATTATTCATATGTGCATACAAGGCTTGGTTTATTTCTCCCCCCTGCCCCCACCCCCTCCCTTACCACCCACTCCACCCCCTCCCACTCCCCCCCTCAATACCCAGCAGAAACTATTTTGCCCTTATCTCTAATTTTGTTGTAGAGAGAGTATAAGCAATAATAGGAAGGAACAAGGGGTTTTGCTGGTTGAGATAAGGATAGCTATACAGGGCATTGACTCACATTGATTTCCTGTGCGTGGGTGTTACCTTCTAGGTTAATTCTTTTTAATCTAACCTTTTCTCTAGTTCCTGGTCCCCTTTTCCTATTGGCCTCAGTTGCTTTAAGGTATCTGCTTTAGTTTCTCTGCATTAAGGGCAACAAATGCTAGCTAGTTTTTTAGGTGTCTTACCTATCCTCACCCCTCCCTTGTGTGCTCTCGCTTTTATCATGTGCTCATAGTCCAATCCCCTTGTTGTGTTTGCCCTTGATCTAATGTCCACATATGAGGGAGAACATACGATTTTTGGTCTTTTGAGCCAGGCTAACCTCACTCAGAATGATGTTCTCCAATTCCATCCATTTACCAGCAAATGATAACATTTCGTTCTTCTTCATGGCTGCATAAAATTCCATTGTGTATAGATACCACATTTTCTTAATCCATTCGTCAGTGCTGGGGCATCTTGGCTGTTTCCATAACTTGGCTATTGTGAATAGTGCCGCAATAAACATGGATGTGCAGGTGCCTCTGGAGTAACAGTCTTTTGGGTATATCCCCAAGAGTGGTATTGCTGGATCAAATGGTAGATCGATGTCCAGCTTTTTAAGTAGCCTCCAAATTTTTTTCCAGAGTGGTTGTACTAGTCTACATTCCCACCAACAGTGTAAGAGGGTTCCTTTTTCCCCGCTTCCTCGCCAACACCTGTTGTTGGTGGTGTTGCTGATGATGGCTATTCTAACAGGGGTGAGGTGGAATCTTAGTGTGGTTTTAATTTGCATTTCCTTTATTGCTAGAGATGGTGAGCATTTTTTCATGTGTTTTCTGGCCATTTGAATTTCTTCTTTTGAGAAAGTTCTGTTTAGTTCACCTGCCCATTTCTTTATTGGTTCATTAGTTTTGGGAGAATTTAGTTTTTTAAGTTCCCTGTATATTCTGGTTATCAGTCCTTTGTCTGATGTATAGTTGGCAAATATTTTCTCCCACTCTGTGGGTGTTCTCTTCAGTTTAGAGACCATTTCTTTTGATGAACAGAAGCTTTTTAGTTTTATGAGGCCCCATTTATCTATGCTATCTCTTAGTTGCTGTGCTGCTGGGGTTTCATTGAGAAAGTTCTTACCTATACCTACTAACTCCAGAGTATTTCCTACTCTTTCTTGTATCAACTTAAGAGTTTGGGGTCTGATATTAAGATCCTTGATCCATTTTGAGTTAATCTTGGTATAGGGTGATATACATGGATCTAGTTTCAGTTTTTTGCAGACTGCTAACCAGTTTTCCCAGCAGTTTTTGTTGAAGAGGCTGCTATTTCTCCATCGTATATTTTTAGCTCCTTTGTCAAAGATAAGTTGCTTATAGTTGTGTGGCTTCATATCTGGATCCTCTATTCTGTTCCACTGGTCTTCATGTCTGTTTTTGTGCCAGTACCATGCTGTTTTTATTATTATTGCTTTGTAATATAGTTTGAAGTCAGGTATTGTGATACCTCCTGCATTGTTCTTTTGACTGAGTATTGCCTTGGCTATTCGTGGCCTCTTGTGTTTCCATATAAATTTAACAGTAGATTTTTCAATCTCTTTGATGAATGTCATTGGAATTTTGATGGGAATTGCATTAAACATGTAGATTACTTTTGGGAGTATAGACATTTTTACTATGTTGATTCTACCAATCCATGAGCATGGGAGATCTCTCCACTTTCTATAGTCTTCCTCAATCTCTTTCTTCAGAAGTGTATAGTTTTCCTTGTAGAGGTCGTTCACATCTTTTGTTAGGTTTACACCTAGGTATTTGATTTTGTTTGAGGCTATTGTAAATGGAATTGTTTTCATACATTCTTTTTCCGTTTGCTCATTGTTAGTGTATAGAAATGCTAATGATTTTTCTATGTTGATTTTATATCCTGCTACCTTGCTATAGCTATTGATGATGTCTAGAAGCTTCTGAGTAGAGTTCTTTGGGTCTTTAAGGTATAGGATCATGTCGTCTGCAAATAGGGATATTTTGACAGTTTCTTTACCTATTTGTATTCCTTTTATTCCTTCTTCTTGCCTAATTGCTCTGGCTAGGAATTCCAGTACTATGTTGAATAGGAGTGGAGATAGTGGGCATCCTTGTCTGGTTCCTGATTTTAGAGGGAATGGTTTTAATTTTTCTCCGTTAAGTATAATGCTGGCTGTAGGTTTGTCATATATAGCTTTTATAATGTTGAGGAACTTTCCTTCTATTCCTAGTTTTCTTAGAGCTTTTATCATGAAATGATGTTGGATCTTATCAAAGGCTTTTTCTGCATCTATTGAGATGATCAAGTGGTTTTTGTCTTTGCTTCTGTTAATGTGGTTTATTATGTTTATTGATTTTCGTATGTTGAACCACCCCTGCATCCCTGGGATGAAGCCTACCTGGTCGTGGTGAATAATCTTTTTGATGTGTTGCTGAATTCGATTTGCCATTATTTTGTTGAGGATTTTTGCATCAATGTTCATTAAGGAGATTGGCCTATAGTTCTCCTTTTTGGAGGTGTCTTTGCCTGGTTTTGGGATAAGTGTAATAGTGGCTTCATAAAATGTGTTTGGCAGTTTTCCTTCCCTTTCTATTTCATGGAACAGTTTAAGGAGGGTTGGTATCAGTTCTTCTTTAAAGGTCTGATAGAATTCAGCAGAGAATCCATCAGGTCCTGGACTTTTCTTTTTGGGGAGACTCTTGATTGCTGCTTCAATTTCATTTTGTGTTATAGGTCTATTCAGGTGATTAATTTCCTCTTGGTTCAGTTTTGGATGATCATATGTATCTAGAAATCTGTCCATTTCTTTTACATTTTCAAATTTATTTGAATATAGGTTCTCAAAGTAGTCTCTGATGATTTCCTGGACTTCCATGGTGTTTGTTGTTATCTCCCCTTTTGCATTCCTGATTCTACTAATTTGGGTTTTTTCTCTCCTCATTTTAGTCAGGTTTGCCAGGGGTCTATCGATCTTGTTTATTTTTTCAAAGAACCAACTTTTTGTTTCATTAATTCTTTGTATGGTTTTTTTGGTTTCTATTTCGTTGATTTCAGCTCTTATTTTTATTATTTCTCTCCTTCTATTTGTTTTGGGATTTGCTTGTTCTTGTTTTTCTAGGAGTTTGAGATGTATCATTAGGTCATTGATTTGGGATCTTTCAATCTTTTTAATATATGCACTCATGGCTATAA
Organism: Castor canadensis; assembly: GCF_047511655.1. NCBI lineage: Eukaryota > Metazoa > Chordata > Mammalia > Rodentia > Castoridae > Castor > Castor canadensis. The sequence goes on along the minus strand of NC_133399.1, from coordinate 57,769,006 downwards.
ACTTTCCTCTCAAGACTGCCTTAGCTGTGTCCCATAGGTTCTGGTAGGTTGTGTTTTCATTTTTATTGACTTCTAGGAACTTTTTAATTTCCTCTTTTATTGCATCGATGATCCATTCTTTATTAAGTAATGAGTTATTTAGTTTCCAGCTGTTTGCATGTTTTTTGTCTTTACTTTTGTTGTTGAGTTCTACTTTTACTGCATTGTGGTCAGATAGTATGCATGGTATTATTTCTATTTTCTTATATTTGCTGAGGCTTGCTTTGTGCCCTAGGATATGATCTATTTTGGAGAAGGTTCCATCGGCTGCTGAGAAGAATGTATATTGTGTAGAGGTTGGATGAAATGTTCTGTAGACATCTACTAGGTCCACTTGATCTATTGCATATTTTAGATCTTGGATTTCTTTATTGAGTTTTTGTTTGGATGACCTATCTATTGATGATAATGGAGTGTTAAAGTCTCCCACAACCACTGTGTTGGCGTTTATATATGCTTTTAGGTCTTTTAGGGTATGTTTGATGAAATTGGGTGCGTTGACATTGGGTGAGTACAGATTGATGATTATTATTTCCTTTTGGTCTATTTCCCCTTTTATTAGTATGGAATGTCCTTCTTTATCTCGTTTGATCAATGTAGGTTTGAAGTCTACTTTGTCAGAGATAAGTATTGCTACTCCTGCTTGTTTTCGGGGGCCATTGGCTTGGTAAATCTTCTTCCAGCCTTTCATCCTAAGCAGATGCTTATTTCTGTCGGTGAGATGAGTCTCCTGTAAGCAACAAATTGTTGGATCTTCTTTTTTAATCCATTTTGTCAAACGGTGTCTTTTGATGGGTGAATTAAGTCCATTAACATGAAGTGTTAGTACTGATAGGTATGTGGTGATTCCTGCCATTTAGTTATCTTAGTTGTTTGAAGGTTTGATTGTGTGTACCTAACTTGATGTTACTCTCTACTGTCTTGCTTTTTCTTATCCTGTGGTTTGATGCTGCCTGCCTTTTCATGGTTAAGTTGGGTGTCACTTTCTGTGTGCAGGATCCCTTGCAGAATCTTTTGTAATGGTGGCTTTGTGGTCACATATTGTTTTAGTTTCTGCTTATCATGGAAGACTTTTATTGCTCCATCTATTTTGAATGATAGCTTTGCTGGGTAGAGTATCCTGGGGTTGAAGTTATTTTCATTCAGTGCCTGGAAGATCTCACCCCACGCTCTTCTTGCTTTTAATGTTTCTGTTGAGAAGTCTGCTGTGATTTTGATGGGTTTACCTTTGTATGTTACTTGTTTTTTCTCTCTTGCAGCCTTCAATATTCTTTCCTTAGTTTCTGAACTTGTTGTTTTGATGATGATATGTCGTGGAGTAGTTCTATTTTGATCTGGTCTGTTTGGTGTCCTGGAGGCCTCTTGCATTTGTATGGGAATATCTTTCTCTAGATTTGGGAAATTTTCCGTTATTATTTTGTTGAATATATTACGCATTCCCTTCGCTTGCACCTCTTCTCCTTCTTCAATGCCCATGATTCTCAAGTTTGGTCTTTTGATGGAGTCAGTGAGTTCTTGCATTTTCTTTTCACAGGTCTTGAGTTGTTTAATTAATAGTTCTTCAGTTTTTCCTTTAATTACCATTTCATCTTCAAGTTCTGAGATTCTGTCTTCTGTTTGTTCTATTCTGCTGGATTGGCCTTCCGTTTTGTTTTGCAGTTCTGTTTCGTTCTTTTTTCTGAGGTTTTCCATATCCTGGCTGTTTTCTTCTTTATTGTTGTCTATTTTTGTCCTGAGTTCATTTATCCATTTATTCATTGTGTTCTCTCTTTCACTTTGGTGTTTATACAGTGCTTCTATGGTTTCCTTTATTTCTTCTTTTGCTTTTTCAAATTCTCTATTTTTATTGTCTTGGAATTTCTTGAGTGTCTCCTGTACATTTTGGTTGACCCTATCCAGTATCATCTCTATAAAATTCTCATTGAGTACTTGTAGTATGTCTTCTTTTAAATTATTCTTGTAGGCTTCATTGGGTCCTTTGGCATAGTTTATCTTCATTTTGTTGGAGTCTGGCTCTGAGTTTCTGTTCTCTTCATTCCCCTCTGGTTCCTGTACTAATTTTTTGCTGTGGGGAAACTGGTTTCCTTGTTTTTTCTGTCTTCCTGTCATTGTCCTTGGTGTTGTTACTGTCCCTGTACTGTGTGTAATTAAGTATTTTCTAGCTTGTAATAATAACAATGGTAATATTGAGAATGGAAGAGTGAGCTGAGATGGAAAGCAAGAAGTTAAAGAAAAGGGGAAAACAAATATACAGACAAGAGGGAGAAAGCAGAACAAGGTATCAGACAAGAGAGTTTCAAAGGTATAAACAGGGAGTGTTAGTGTACTAATCGACAGTAAGCTGAAGAGACAATAGAGTGACAGAGAGAGGATTGCAAATCAAAGATAAAAAAAATAAAAAATAAGTATATGAAAGTAATATCTATTTATAAAAATGAATTAAAATAAAATGGAAAATAGAAAATTAAAAAAAACAAAAAAAACCAAAAAACTTCCAAGTTTATATGCAATGCAATTTCAGTCTTAATAATTTGGATGTCCGTCTCAATCTCCAGTCCTGGAGTTGGTGCCTCAGATGTTGTTCTGTAGTTGTCTCATCAAAGGGGATGCATAAAGTAGAACAAAACTACACTCACACACACACAGAAGAAAAAAAAAAAAAGCCCCACCAAGTGTCCCCAGTTCAAATGCAATACAGTTTCAGTAAGTTTTTCGGCTTGCAGGTGTAATTCGGTTGTTCTCTCATCAAAGGTAGGGAGAAAAAGAAAAAAAAGCGTCTGGAGGCAGTTCTGAGAGTGGTATCTGCAACTGTGGCTTGCCTGCCTGCTGCTCTCAGCCTGTAGCTGTTGGTGTTATTTATGCAGATCTCTGGGGTGAGCTTAGCACTCACCTGGTCCCACAGGCTTTGTTTGCTCAGAGTTCTCCTGTGCGGGGGAGGGGGGCCTCTGCTACAGGCTTTCCCTTTCCAAGCACTGGGAAAGGCGACACTGCCCTGCGTTGTCAGGCCTGCGTGTTTATTTACAGTTCACGTGGGAAGTGGGTCTTCCCTCCTCTCACAAGCTTTCCTGCTCCTGGTTGCTGGCGCGCCCCGCTCCCGCCAGAGCCTCTCCGCCCGCCCGGCTCGTTTATTTACAGTCCCGGGAAGGATTCCCTTCCCCCAATCTTCAGCGCACAGGGCGCCCCACCCTCTTTCCAGCGTGTCTTAACTGTTCTTATTGCTTAGTACTCAGTTTCTCTTTTTTTCCCGGGTGGAGGTCAGTCTGTGCAGGGGGCTATGCTGCTCTGGCCCAGGCTTGTCTGTGGGGGAACCGCGGTACCGCGAAGCTCACCTGGTCCGCGTCTTCCCAAGCCGTATGGGCGCCGGCCACTGGCGGCCCGGGGGCCTCCTCGGTTCTCCGTTTAACGTGAAGTGGAGATTCTCTGCGCCGGCTGGAGATGTGGAGGAGTCAAAGTTATGCCTTTTCTCGGTGATTATGCCTGCAAAGTGTGTCTCCAGCGTCTCTCCAAGACTTCACTATAGGAGGGTCGCTTTCTGCTTCCTACCTCTAGCTGCCATCTTGGAATCACTTATATAAAATAATGTTAAGATAGACATTGAGATTTAGCCAGGTCTCAAAGAAAGAGTGAGTCATATTAATTATTTGACTTAATATGGTCAGACTTTTACATATAATTTTTTAATTAGTGGTATCAGTTAATCTCTCATTTTTACTTTAACTCTGAGTTTATAAATGGTTTCTTGGTAATGTCATTAGTCTAAAAAAGTAAAAGGTTGGGAAATACATTACACTGGTTTATTCCATTATCAGAACATTTGGGTTGCTTTAAACTATACCTTTGTGAAATGCTTGAAAATATTTTTGCATTAAGATAAATGAAAAGAACATGAAGGAGAAAACTCCTTTTAAAGTTTTACTCATTTGAAGAAAATGAAGACTTCAGTGAATTTTCGTCATTATTATTGTGCCTATTTTTCTTTTCTTCCTGTTTTCTTTTCTACATTTATCACTAAAATGTACCCTTTAGATTCACTAATTTGAAATGTTGGTAATGTCTAAACACCTCAGTTTTTAGTTCAGAGGCAGTATTTGAATTTTTAGCGTCATTATAAGATATTAAATATTTATTTTTAAATTACTTTGGTGATTAATGATTTTCCTTCTGTGCTTTTCCAGTATGACATGATGGGAAGAAACCAGACTGCTGTGAGAGAAGAGATGATCCGTTTAGCAAGCTACTTGGACAGTGTAAGCTGTATTTCCTTTTGGCTAGTTTTGTTCAATCCTTTCAGAACCTCAGGACAGAATTTAAAAATCGTCTTATTTAAAACTCTGATTATCATAGGCCTAAATGACTCAATCTCTCAGAGATTTACTTTCTAGTTTGGTAACTTTTTTTAATGTTGGAAAGGGAAGTATAAGTATAGAAAGACTTTGAGAAAAGCAAGACATTTCATATTAGCAGCTCCCTTATTTTCAGAGTAGATGGTCTAAGGTACTTGTTTATGAAAAGGACTTTGAATTTTTATTGAGAGAATCTTATTTTTAATAAAGTTGACTCCTACCCTGAAACTGTGATATGACATTAATTGTGTGTGTGTGTGTGTGTGTGTGTGTGTGTGTGTGTGTGTGAGAGAGAGAGAGAGAGAGAGAGAGAGAGAGAGAGAGAGAGAGAGAGAGACAGACAAAGAGAGAGGGAGCAAGAGAGAGAATGATTGGGTTTGAGATAGTGGAGTTCATTCAGTGGGAGATAATAAAGAATTAGATACATGTTTACATAAGACGGTTTTGTCCATAAGACATTCATTTTCTTGATCTGTACACCAGGCATCATTGTCATCATGATAGTGATGAGAGCATTTTATTGAGTACTTATAATTGGCTAAAAGTAGTTAAGAGGTTTATATTTATTAACCTATTTACTCATCACCATATCTCGATGACCTAGATACGAGTTCCATGATCCTTTGAAAACTTGGGGTACCTTTAATTAGAATTTTAGATAGAAGTTTAAAAGGTTTTATAGTTCACTATGTATTACATAATATCTCCAGTAGTATAATGGAGTAGCACCTTCTGATCGAACTCACTGATATTTCTATAGTGAAATGTATGAATGTTTCTGTAAGTCTATGCGCATGCCTGCACATGTGTGCACACGTGTGCATTAGTCAGCTTTCATCACTATAACAAAATAGTGAGATAATCAACTTATAAAGAGAAAAGGTTTATTTTGATTCATGTTTGGGAAGCTTCAGTTCATGATTGATTGGCCCTTTTGTTTTGGGCCTGTGGTGAGGTAACTTATCATGGAGGAGAGTGTATGGCAAAGCAAAACTGCTTACCTCATGGCCAAAAAGGAAAAGAGAGGAAGAGAAAGGGGCTAGAGTCCCACAGTATCTTTCAAGGACAAACCCCCAGTGACCTGAAGACTCTCACTAGGCTCTACTTCTTAAAGGTCCACCACCTGGTAACAATATCACCCTGGGACAAAGTCTTTATCATAAAGGTCTTTGGGCACGTGCAAGATCCAACCATAACAGTGGGATAAATAGCCTTGAACTACTTCAGGGCAAGTTTTGGAATGAAATTTACCCCAAACTTTTAATTTCCAGAGTTTGTGAGATTTTAGGATGGGAGGTAAGAAGTTTGAATCTCTATTACTTACCATTTTGTAAGTCAGGAAATTGATTGAAAGATTTTTGGAAGGAGGGAGTCTTATTTTTAATTTAAGCAGTTATGTTACTGCATGTAGTTAAAATGTTTTCTTGTATTCTTTAATGGCTCTTACACATTTTATTTCTCTTTTCCTCCCAGATGTATATTATGTTGAATATCCGAATTGTGCTGGTTGGGCTGGAGATCTGGACAAATGGAAACCTGATCAGTACGGCTGGAGGTGCTGGAGAAGTGCTGGGGAACTTCGTACAGTGGCGGGAAAGGTTTCTTATAACACGCCGGAGACATGACAGTGCACAGTTAGTGCTGTAGGTGATATTTAAAAAGTACTAAGGGGCAGGACATAATGGCTCATGCTTGTTATCCCAGCTATTTGGCAGGTGGAGATCAAAAGAATTGCTGTTTGAGGCCAGCTCGGGCAAAAAGTTAGCAAGACCCCCACCTCAGTCAGTATGCTGGGCATGGTGGCTTACACCTGTGGTCCCATCTACCTGGGATGTATTAGGTAGGAGTATTGTGGTCTGAGGCCTGTGCTGGGCAAAATGTGGACCCTATCAGAAAAATAACTAAAGCAAGAAGGGCTGGAGGCATGGCTGAAGTGGTGGAGTGCCTGCCTAGCAAGTGCAAGTCCCTGAGTTTCAACCCCGGTACCACTAAAAAGAAAAAAAGTTACATGAGTAAAATGGTCAGAAAATTTTTTTTGCTAACTTTCTTGGTTTTGGGCATTTTAGTTTGATTCTGTATGATAATATGTGACGTTATGATAATGAGACCTCTTCTCTATTGTATTTCCCTTTACTTTTATCCCACATCATTCCTCTTTCTTGAGTTTACTACCTTATTTTGGCACAGCATGTTTTCTAGTTGCTTTTTTGTGAAAGGGGCCTTGTAACTTTTTGTCTTGGCTGCCACAATCCTCCCAATTTCTGCCTCCAGAATAACTAGGATTGTAGGAGTGAGCCATCGTACCTGGCCCAATGTTACTCTTGAGAAACCTGAAAAAACTGTTCTAATTGCTGGTTGTCTATATTAGCCTGTACTTTTTCATCTTCAGTGATATTTGTAGGATGCTGTCTTGGTTCCCAGCCCTCCATGTTTTCCTGATGATGTATTTGGTGTAGGTCTTTTATCACTTACTGCACTGTGTTCTCAGTGGGTAATTTCAGCATGGAAACCAATGTCCATCAGGTTTAGCCATCTTTCTTGAATTTGTTTTGTAGATGATTTCATCTTCTATTTTCTTTTTATTCATTTTTTCTGGGATTCCTTTTACTTGGCTCTTTGGTTGCTTATCTTGGTCCTTAGATTTTTTTCCCCCTTTTAATTTGTTTTCTCCTGTGAATGTGGGGTGATGTGAAGCAAGCAACTGAAAATGCCTGCATAGGCTTTTATGGACCCATAATCACAAAGGCTTGGTCCTGGCTTTTCAAATGAATTTTCAGTAAAATTATACATGCAGGTATCCTTATCCCACTGAAAATGCCTCTGGTTCACAAGAGACTGGAGGAGCAGGCACTGAGTGTACTTACTGTGCCTTGTCCAGCCATACCTGCCAAGCTATCTTTCCCCTCTCTGTTTTGCCTCTGTCTGTCCTATTGGAGACATTTCTCACATGTTTGATGATCTTTGAGCCTTTGTAGTTAAGAATGGGGTATTAAAAAGCTTTTTGGAATCTTTGAATAAATGAGTGGGTCTTGCAGACTATGGGGTTCACCATAGGGTGTTCTGGCTGGAATGTTTCCTTGGCAGTCTTCTTACTGTCTCCAGTTGTCATCTTCAGACTAGTCGGATGCCCTGAAGAAGGACTTACCCACTAGTTAAAAAAATATTTATTGGGTATTTATCCTAGACACTGGGAGATAGCAGTGACCAAAACAGCCAAAAAATTCCTTCTTTCCCAGAGTCTGTATTCTGGTGGAAGAGATTAGCCATAAATGATATAAATAAGTATATGTAGTTGGTTAAGTAATGATAAGTGGGAAGGAGAGTAGATATAAATGTACTGGAGGAGTGAAATTGAATGTTGAGGTCACATGATGACCAGGGCAAGCCTTGCTGAGAAGTCTTTTGAATAAAGACCTGGAGCAGGTGAGGAAATATTCTGGGAAGGGACCTTTAGGCAGGGGGAGCAGGTCCTGAGACACTAGGGTGCTGGGCATGTTTGAGGAACAGTCTGACAACCATGTGATTCTTCTGCTCACTGTGCTGAGTGCCTTGCAGCCTCCTGTGACAGTGTTCACTGCATTTGCTATCTCTCCCCACTTGAAAAAATAAATGTAACACATTTTCAGAAAGGTTTTCATTCAAAAGGTAAAACCCCCTCCCAAACAAAAACTTGGCTTTGTATCTAAAGGTATTGTCATCTGTCTGAAAAATTTAAAATATGCATTTATAATATTAGTCTTATTCTCTGAGAATAAAGGGAGATAAGGCAGAGCTATATTCTGATTTTAAAATGTTATTTATCTTTGCAGTTTTTTTCCCCCAGTTTCTATAGGTTTTGTCAATGCAGTTAAGATTATCCATATACATACATATACATAGTACTATGTATTCCCTTTTCTCCAAGTGCACTTTATAACTTCTACCTTTTCATTTAGAAAGAAAGGCTTTGGTGGGACTGCAGGAATGGCATTTGTAGGAACTGTGTGTTCAAGGAGCCACGCAGGCGGGATTAATGTGGTATGTTGATGTTCAACTTTGGATGTCTGCGAAAGGACAATATCAAGCATTTATTAATGCTATACTTCTCCCCTAATCCTTAAAAAATATTTTGTATATTATGAGAGATACAGTAGGAGCAGCAGATGTGTTCTTTCCCTAAAGACTAGATCAAGTTTTCTAGTATCTCTTATGTATTTATTTGCATCTTTTTATGGATGTGGAAGCAGGGTCCTTTAGAGAGAGTTAAATTTCAGTCATCAATTCATTTTCCCATAAACAACCATGAATAATCTGATGCTAAAAGTGATTAGTGCTTAAAGGATCCATCTCCTTTAAGCACTAATGGATCCATCTCCATTTTCAGTATGTGAGTCCTCCCAATTTCTTTTACACTGAAATGTATAAGGACTGTTATTGGATGCTTGGCTTATTATACAGTATAGTGAAAATAATCTGAGAAAGCAAATGTCTTCTTTTTGTTCGGAAACCTAATCAGTACCTTCCTGTGTTTGGACAGTTTGGGCAAATCACTGTGGAGACATTTGCATCCATCGTTGCTCATGAGCTGGGACATAACCTGGGAATGAATCATGATGATGGGAGGGATTGTTTCTGTGGAGCAAAGAGCTGCATCATGAATTCAGGGGCATCGTGAGTAACCAAGTTCTTTCTTCTTCTTAATATGGTATTGTAGATCAGTTTTCTTAAGCTTTAAGGGGTACTCATGTCTGTTGAAAAAAACAGGGCAAGTTGTTCCTGATTCCCTGAAATACACCAATGAGAAGACTATTTTTTTTATTGTTTTATTATTCATATGTGCATACAATGCTTGGGTCATTTCTCCCCACTGCCCCCACCCCCTCCCTTACCACCCACTCTGCCCCCTCCCTCTCTCCCCTACCCCCTCAATACCCAGCAGAAACTATTTTGCCTTTATCTCTAATTTTGTTGAAGAGAGAGTATAAGCAATAATAGGAAGGAACAAGGGTTTTTGCTAGTTGAGATAAGGATAGCTATACAGGGAGTTGATTTGCACTGATTTCCTGTGCATGTGGGTTACCTTCTAGGTTAATTCTTTTTGATCTAACCTTTTCTCTAGTTCCTGGTCCCCTTCTCCTGTTTGCCTCAGTTGCTTTTAAGGTATCTGCTTTAGTTTCTCTGCATTGAGGGCAACAAATGCTAGCTAATTTTTTAGGTGTCTTACCTATCCTTACACCTCCCTTGTGTGCTCTCGCTTGAGAAGATTATTTTTTAAATGAAATAATCCCAGAGAGTTTTAAGAAGGAAGTATTTGCCAGGCACCAGTGGCTCATGCCTGTAATCCTAGCGACTCAGGAGGCAGAGATCAGGAGGATCGTGGTTTGACACCAGCTGAGGCAAGTAGTTCGAGAGACCCTATCACAAAAATACCTAACACAAAAAGGGCTGGTGGAGTGGCTCATGGTGTAGGCCCTGAGTTCAAGCACCAGTACTGCAAAAAAAAACATTTATTTAGGCATAGGTATGTAACTACATTCTTCTATAAACTGATTAATAGACCAAAAGAATAAAGCAATGTGGGAAAATTTACTGCTGGGTTTAGTGTAGATTGGATTAGATTGAAGGGTGGAATAACAGATTTCCTCATAAATGCATTTGAGGGATAGTGCTGCACTGTCACTTTAGGGAAAAGAAGAAATCCTGACAGATTCCTATTAATAACCCTCATTTTATGGAGACAAACGTAGGAGGCACTACAGAGTGGAGGAGAGGGGATGGTGAGCATTTATGAAGTTCTCTTTATATGTAGACACTTCCGGGTACTTAAATAGTATCAACTTATTCATTGCTCAATCTAAGGAGTTGCAAATACTCTGCCTGTTTATGGATAAGAAAACTAAGGTCACATATCCAAATTCCTGCTGAATTTGAAGTGAGGAAATCTGGGCCCCGAGCCTACGAGCTAATCTTAGCTAAACTTTAAAAAATATTTGCAGTTGGGGGTCCAGGGGTTATTGGGCTTCTTTCTGACGCAGCTTCATTGTTGTGCCACAAACATCCTTCCTAACTCAGTAGTCCTAGACAGCACATTGTGTAGTAGAAACTGAGCCTGATTGAAGATTGGCTGTGAGTGATGGTCATTTTTAACAAGCACATTTGACGATTCCCTGTGGAAAACCATCTAAGCATTCACTCTGCTTCCCCATCCCTCAGGCTCCTGAAGCACATAGTAATAAAAATTCTGCTACTCATTCCTTTAGGTGAAGATCTAGAGTTAAGTTCTAACCACGTGCTGGTGTAAAGGGAAGATTCAAGCAAGATTTGCATTACTTTTCAGCAGATACTGAGTGCAGAAATAGATATGGAAGAATTAAAGCAGTGCTCATAAAAAAATCATCATAAAAATAATTAGATATTTAAGAAGTCATGTTTGTAAAAGAGTTCCTTTTGAAAAGGGAAAGTAATTTAGCATTTACTTTGGTTGTCAGTGCAGTTGAGGAAGATAAGAATTCAGGAAATGAGAAATGAATAATGAACATGACTAAAGTGAAAAAGAGCAGAGATAAGGAAGGAATGTCATAAAACAGCACTGTAGGGGAATTTAAAGTGGCATAAGAAGCAATGAGGAGTGGATACCGATTTTATTCATTCACTTATCAGATATTTATCGAGCATTCTGATATGCCAGGCTTTATTTCAGGAACTTGGAATATCTCAGTAAATCAGATAAGGTCTTGCCCTTTAAGGAGTTGGCATTTATTAGAGGAAGATAAGCTATCAACATAAGAAATAAATCAATAATGCAGAGTGTTAGAAGATAGTGTGATAAGCAATATGTAAGAAAATAAAACAGGGTATGGAGGTTTGGGAGGGATGAGGACACCCTCAGCAAGACCTCTTTTACAATTATATATGGCTTTCTTAGCTCTGCAGTTTAATTAGAACTTTGTGTCTCCTCCTTGGACTTCCTAATCCTAGGTTAATGGGATCAGAATGGTAGTGGTGAAAATATGTTCTGGCATTCCCCAATTACTCACAGAAATAATGAGTAATAATGTAAGCAATGAGTTCTAAAGTGGCAAGTGATTTTTTTGTGTGTGATTTCTTAGTAGGTTAGTTCTATCATTGTTAATCTGCTTTTGAAGTAGTTTTCAAAAACTCACTGAGATGTGAGAAGAGAGAGGAGGATGTTTTAAGTCATAAATATTATAGAGTCTAGAGGCAGTTGGTAAAGGGTAGAGCTACCTTAGTTGTTATTCAAGCCAAGTGCCAGGAGAGGAATGTCTTCATTGTTGCCTCCAAAACCTTGTAAGGCATCACTGAAGGCCAGAACTGGAGCATGTCTATTAATATCTCCGTTTACTAAAAAGAACCAAAGTGCTTATGATTTTGTTATGATTTTCAGTACTGTAGTTAACTTTGTTGTGAGTAAAACAGGTTTTTTTTTTTTTTTTTTTTTGGTAGATGAGAAAGTGGTTTCAACTACTAAATAATAAGCTTATTCAAAAATAACCTGTTTAAAGTTGATAGACTCTGCAGGTTGTAATGTAATTAGGGATTCTAATGTAGGAACAGACACGTCTGTGGCTATTGTCTAATTATTATCCTTGTAGAAAACATTATGTACTATGTTGCAGGCACTGTAACATACTAACCACAATCACTAATAGGAAATAAATAATTACAAGCCTCTGTTTAAATTTATGTCTCCTTTGTTTATCAAAGAATGATGACATACCATGAGTTCAACATTTTTACTTGATGTCTAATAGTCTCACACTGTTTTCTCTCCTGAATCTTGATCTACCCACAGTCTTCCCCAAATTATTGGTTAAAGATGACTCCTTCCTTCTACTATCTCAGCACAACAACTTTGGAGTCAGCCTGGATTTCTTTTTTATGCGTACACTCCTTATTGTAGTGGCTGTTTCTTTAAAACATAAAGAATCCAGTCCTTTCCTATTCCCACAGTTATCATTGTGATTCCTCATCCCTGTTGAGTGGATTTCTGCAAGAGTCCTCCTCTTACAATCTTCCTGCTTAACATAGTAATCCTGGTGATCCCAGGGAAGCATAAGTCTAGTCATCTTTCCTGTCAACACTTCACATTGTCTTTCCCAAGACCACTCCCAATGTCCCCATTTTACTCATACTAAAAGCCACATTAAAAAAAATTAGTATATAATAGTTAATACAGGAAGCTACATTGTGATATTTACATATGTGCTTACAGTATATCTTAGTTGGATTTATTTCCTCCATTGTTCTCCCTCCTCCCCCCTTTTTAGGATAGTTTCAGTCTTCTATTTTCATATATGAATACCAAATACATCTACTATATTCACCCTCATTTACCCCTTCCTTATGTCTACCTGCTTCCCCCTTGTAGCCATCCCTAGAAATAACCTATTTTACCCTCCTGCCTTTTTTTTTAAAGTGTATATTGATAGTTCAAGGGGATTTTGTCTCAGTACTTCAGGCCTGTATATATCATGATTTAATTAAATTAACTGCTCCCTTTAGCTACTCATTCTAATTCACGATTCTCCCCTAATATTCAATAGCTTATGTTCATATATAGATGGGTTGTTTCAATATTTTTCATTCTCTAACATTTTCTTTCCCTCTTTCACCTCCCGTAGTCTCCTCAGACAGACTCACTAATGTGATTTTGTTCAGTCACTATGTATATGTATATACATGTATATACACACACATATACATTTAACTTATAGGTCTAGCTTCCACATATGACCTTTGATTTTCTGAGTCTGGCTTACTTCGCTTAACATGATGTTCTCCAGTTCCATCCTGTAAACAACATAGTTTCATTCTTCTTCATGGCTGAATATTACTCTATTGTGTATATACACCACATTTGCTTCATCCATTCATCAGTTGTGGGGCAACTGGTCTGTTTCCAAAGCTTGGCTATTGTGAATAGTACTGCAGTAAAACTGGGTGTGCAAGTGGCATTATCATGTCATGGTGCACATTCCTTTGGATATATGCCCAGGACTGGTATCACTGGGTCATATGATAGTTTTACTTTTAGATTTTGAGGTATCTCCATATTGCTTCCCATAGTGGTTTTACTAGTTTGTATTCCCACCAAGAAAAGCCAGGTTTTTATCATAGCCTATTCTCTGCATACCTCCCTGAGTACTCCATTGCAGACCTCCTGGCTCCCTTCTTGTTCCTTGAACATGCCAGGGCCTCCCTTTAGGATTTTTGCACTTGCTATTTCTTCTTTCTGTAATGGTCTTTTCCCCAGATACACAATTTGATTGAAAGGTAATAATGTTGGAAGGGCCTGCCCTTACTGCCCTTTTAGAAATATAATCACCCAACTTTTTACACAGCTCATCACCTTACTCCCTCACCTTTTTTCTCCATAGTACTTAACACATTCTCATATTCCAGCTAATTTACTTACTATGCTTATAATCTGCTTCACTCACTGGAAAGTAACCTTCATAGATCAGGGTATTTTGTCTGCTGTCTTAACAGCAAGAAGAGTGCCTTGTACAAACAGATGGTGAATGATTGATACTGCACAAAAGGTCTCCTTCCCACAATGTCCTTAAGAGTAGTGAGAAAAAGAAAACCAAGTCAAGTCCATTACTGTCACAGCCTTGAGGTAGACCTTTTCCTTCCATGAATCAAAATTTTATCTTTGCATATTCTTTTGTCATGAACAGAAGATTGTTCATGTTTTTTTCCATTTTTTAATGCCAGTTATTCTGTTAAAATATGGCAACAGTAGTTAACAGTATCAAAATGTTCTAGGCAGTTTGCTTTCTAATTCCAAGAACCAGGAGCCAGGACTGTCTGCTTTCTTGGAGACCCGCCAGCAGGCAAGAGTGACACATGTCTACTCAGGGCAAAAATTCTCACCAAAAGGATCTGTTTCCTAGAGTTGTCTGGATCTACAAAAGACCCAGACATAGATAGGGATGCTTCCTCAATGATGGTAATGCAACATGGTTTTCACTCCTACTGATGCTTTTGGCACCACTGCTCAAGATAATGGGAAAGAAATTTTATCAGGACACCAGATTCCCTTAATTTTATGTCTGTATCTTTATCTATCTATCTACCTATCTACCTACCTACCTACCTATCATCTATCTCTGTCTAAATATTTTATTGTTTATGTTTAGAAAGCATAACATGATACATGGACAGAGTCTCACTATGTAGCCTGGCTGGCTTGGAACTCAGAGTCCTCCTGCCTCAGCCTCCCATGTGCTGTGATTATAGGTGTGCACCACCACACCTGGTGTAATATGATGTTCTGATGTTCATATGGATGGTGAGATGGTTACTGTAACCAGGCATATTATACAGTGTAATGTTATTTACTATAGTCCTCATGTCACGTATTAGATCTCTAGACTTGTTCATCCTACTGTGCATCCTTTGACCTGCATCTCCTCATTTCCTCTCCTTCTATCATAACTACTGTTTCATTCTCTATCTCTGTGTATTGGAAATTTTAAAAAATTTCACAATTAAGTGAGGTCAAGTGGTATTTTTCTTTCACTTTGCATAATGTCCTCCAGGTATTTTCATGTTGTGAGCAATGTCAGGATCTCATTTTCTAAGGCTTATCATATTCCATTATATATACACTCATATGAAAAATTAAATCTGTATGTCCATATGTCTTATTTACACACACACACACACACACACACATACAATTTCTTTATCCATTCTTCTGTTGATGGACACTGAGGTTGTTTCCATGTCTTGGCTATTGTGAATAAAGCTGAATGTGGGAATGCAGATATCGCTACACAGTGGTGATTTCATTTCTTCTGGATATTTATCCAGAAGAGAGATTGTAAGGGCTAATGGTAGTTCAGTTATTAATTTCTTTAGGAATCTCCCATTTTTTCCACAATGGCTTGCCTCTTAGGTGAACAGCCATCCTAACAGGTGGTTTGATTTGCATTTCCCTGATTAGTGATATTGAGTGTCTTTTCATGAACCTGTTGGCCATTTGCATGTCTTTGAGAAATGCTTATTCAAGTTCATTTTCCTGTTTTTAAAGTGCATTATTTGTTTTTCTGCTACTGAATTTTAAGTTCTTTATACATTTTGGATATTAACCTTTTATCAGATGTATGGTTTGCAGATATTTTCTCCCAGTCTGTATGCTACCTTTCATCTTACTGATTGCTTATTTTGCTATGTAGAAGCTTTTTAGTTTAATAGCTATGGCAATAAAACCATCATCGTTCTTGCATCTAAACAGACACATAGACCAATGGAGCAGACTGGAAAGCCTAGAAATATATCGAAACACACATGGTCAATTACTTTCCATGAGGACACCCAGAGGGCTTAATGGGGAAAGTGTAATCTCTTCAATAAATGTATTTTCACATACAGAAGAATGAAATTGAACCCTTTTACCAGCACCCCCCCACTCACAAATTCAACTCAAAATGTGTGAAAGACCCAGATGTATGACTTGACGCCATAAAACTTTTGGGGAAAAGTTCCTTAATATTGACTTTAGCAATGATATTTTTGGATAGTATACCAAAAGTTCAGTCTACTAAACTAAAAAAAATGGGACTATTCCTGAAAAAATTTTAATGTGATTTGGGTTTCTCAAAGATTTGTGGTATAAAGATGTATTTCCTTTTAGTTTTCAAACGTAAGAATAGTTAATAGGACTATTTGATAACATTTTATAGTTATTGGATAAAATAGTAATTAAGAAAAAAAAGCCAGGTAGAACATATCAAACTTGTATTTGTATAACTCTCACATGGATGGCTCAAAGTGGATAGTTTTGTAAAGTCCATTTAATCTTCAAAGTAGCAACTATGATTCTCAGGAATTATAAAAAATATCTAAAGCTTAAATTGAAAACTTGTCACGTAAGAATAGCTGAAATTCTGCACTGTGCCATCTGCCTCTCGATGACTGGTTCATCTCTGTGGAAGTGCCCATTCATAGTGCTTTCACATGGCTCAGTGAATGATGGTGGGGGGAGGGGAACATAAGATCATTATCCTGCAGAATAACAAAACGTAGGGGACAACATACAGCTCACTTCTGATATTTGAATCTCTACTATGTTAGAGAAGTAAAAATTAATTCTGTTTAGACCGTGTGTGTGTGTGTGTGACTGTATGTCTGTGTGTGTATGTATGTACATATATACATATATGTATATTGCCAGTACTGGGGTTTTCTGGCAGTTGCACTACCATTTGAGTTATAACCCAAACCCTAGTACTAAAGAATTATGTTTTTGTGTTTTAATGTAAGTGGTATGTTTAGAAGATATTTTCATGGAGGTACAATATATTATAACCAAAATAGTTAACTACTATATAGTAGTTGAAGTAATATGTTATATTTAGTAGCAATAGATATTAATTCTCATTTCTGCCTACTTTTGTTAATTTTCTGCCATTTATAGCACTTAGTTCTTGCTGGTTAAAGATAAGACTTAAAAATTTCACAAGTAATCACTATGACATAAGATCTTTTTCTTAATATTTATTATAGAGGTTCCAGAAACTTTAGCAGTTGCAGTGCAGAGGACTTTGAGAAATTAACTTTAAATAAAGGAGGAAACTGCCTTCTTAATATTCCAAAGCCTGATGAAGCCTATAGTGCGCCCTTCTGTGGTAATAAGTTGGTGGACCCCGGGGAAGAATGTGACTGTGGTACTCCAAAGGTCAGTTTAATTTTTAATTTTTGCTTTGTGACATTACCACAAGGTTCGCAAAAGTAAAGTTGCTGGTTTTGGGCAATGCTGGCATAGGAGCCCAAACAAGCTTTAGTGACAGAGTGAAGATTGTTATTTTGTCTGTGTGGATGTCCTAGGTTTGGGCATCTGTTCCTTCCCACAGCATAGCTGGTGGTGCCACCTGTTATCTTCCATTCCTGTTACGGTTCTTGGCTTATTTACCTACCTTGAAGAATTCATTACTTTTCACTTGGCCCTTTACTTGTTAGCTGTCACTGTTTTGGCCTGGCCATTGCAGAAATATGCATTTATTCAGTTGGTCTTGTTTAAAAGATAAACTGAAGCTGGCCCATCCTCTTGAGTCCTTCAGCTCCTAAATTCTTTCCACTCAGAGAAGTATCCTCCCTTCATTGGTCTTTAGTTTACCTGCTCATCACACTTAGTTCCGTCAGCCTGTGCCCATCTTTATCTTTAGTGCTCTGTGGCCATGCCCCTCATGTGCTCCTCTCAAAATGGTCCACTTAAGCCCCTCCCTCCTTAGCCTGGCAGTCCGTTTTGAAGACATGTTCGATTGTAAGTCCTACTGTATTCTCACTCTTTTCCAGAAGTGCATCTTCCTGACTGACCACACCTGGCCAGTATGTGTCCTAAGAAGAAGTCGTGTTATTACATTATTGATGCATGTCAGGGACTTCTAAATGTTCTACCAAGACAATTCCCACAATAACCCTAAGAGACTGAAATTTTGAATATTTTCATCCTCACATAAGGAGATTGAGGCTTAAAGCGCTTATGTTTAATTTTTACTTATTTATTCAATTTAAAAATGTTTTGCAGTGCTGGGAATTGCGCCAAGGGCTTACACACGCATGCTCTCCACCACTAGGCTGTGTCCTCTGCCCTCAGTTTTAAATGAAGATACTATTAGGGTGTCTAAGACTTCTTCCTTCTACTCATTGTCAGATTTTTCTCCTTAAATATTCTGTTATTTTTGCTTTATCCCAACTGTTTACTTCACCACCATACTCATTGAAATATTAATCACTTTGCGTCTCACTATAAAATGATTCTCTAAAAAAAGTGTTTCCTTCCCTTCAAATATCACAGGTTTTTCCCCTTGATATAAGGTTTTGAGTAGGAAGTAAAAACAACCTTATACATCTCAGTTTCTCCCATGAATCTTTACTTCCATTTGTAGAAGTTTTCATTTAAGAATTGCATATTACATAAAATATGAAGTATGTGCACTTACAAAAAGTGGTTTTGTTTTGTGATCTGTTTTTATTTGTTGTGGTAAGAACACTCAGCATGAGAGATTTTGAGGTGTACAGAGCAGTAGTGTAGCTGGAGGTGCTGTGCTGTACAGCAGATGGGCAGGACTTTGTCATCTTCATGGTGAGACTTTAGACCTACAGGTCAGCACTTTCTCTCAGGCCCAGCAACCACCATTCTGTTCACTGCTTTTGAGTTTGGCTAATTTACGTACCTACTATAAGTGGAATAATGTATATATGGCCTTTGTGAGTAGTTTACTTCGCTTAGTGTAGTGTTTTTAAGGTTCATCCATGTTATTTGCAAATGACAAATCCTGTTTTTTTTTTTTTTTTTTTTTAGTGGCGTTGGGGTTTGAACTCAGGGCCTCACACTTGCTAAGCAGGCACTGTTACCAATTGGGCCACTCCCCCAGTCCAACTCTCCTTCTTCTTAAAGGCTGTGTGTACATTCCACATTTTCTTTAGCTATTATCTGTCATTGAACAGTTTAGGTTGTTTCCACATCTTGACCACTGTATATGATATTATGGTGAACATGGGAATGTAATGTCTCTTTAAGATCCTGGTTTTATTTTAGATAAATAGCCAGAAGTGGCATTGCTGGATTATATGGTAGTTACATTTTTAGTTTTTTGAGGAGCCTTCGTAGCTCCTCGTACAGCCTTAGCAGCTGTATTATTTGCATTCTCACCAACAGTGTAGAAGGGTTCCAGTTTCTGCACATCCTTGTCAGCACCTGTTGTCCTTTTGTTAGTAGCAGTCCTAACAGGTGTGGAGTTACAGCTCATTGCAGTTGGTTGGCATTTTCCTGGTGATCAACGATGTGGAGCATCTTTTCATATACTTGTGGCCATTTGTATGTCTTTTATGGAGAAATGTCTAGGAGCCTGTTTTTATATTGGGTTTTTTTTTTTTTTGCTACCAAGCTATAGAAATTTTTTTTATAGTTTAGAAATTAATCTTTTATTAGATATGTGGTCTGAAAATATTTTCTCCTATTTCACATTTTGGCTTTTCACTCTGTTGATTGCTTTCTTTGCTGGGCAGAATGTTTTTATTGATACAGTCCCACCTGTCTGGTTTTGCCTCTGTTGCTTGTGATTTTGTTGTCAGCCCACAAAATCATTACCAACATCAATGTCATGAAGCTTTTCCTCTGTGTTTTCTTCTAGGAGTTTTACTGTTTTGAGTCTACATTTAATTCTTTAATCACTTTGAGTTCATTTTTTGTGTGGAATTAATTTTTTGTGTCTAGTAGAAGATAAGGTTCCAGTTTCATTCTTTTGCATGTTTCTCAGTACCTTTGTTGAGGAACTTTGCTTTCCCCATTATCTATTCTTGGCATCCTTGTTGAAGATGAACTAACCTTGAATGCATTGGTTGATTTCTGGGTTTTTTACTTATTCTGTTCCATTGGTCCACATACCTACTGTTATGCCAGTGCCGTCCTGCTTAGCTATAGTACCTTTGTGCTGTATCTTGAAATCAAAAGTGTGATGCCTTCAGCTTTGTGTTTTTTTCTCAAGATGTTTTGACTTTTTGAGGTCCTTTGTGGTTCCATGTGAATTTCACAGTTTCTTTTTATAATTCCTGTTAAAAATGCCATTGGGATTTTAATAGGAATTACATTGACTATAGATCACTTTGGGTAATGTGAACATTTTACCAATACTAATTCTTCCAACTCATGAACATAGGGTCTTTCTTTATTTGTTTGTATTATCTTTGATTTCTTTTAGGAGTATTTTACAGTTTTTAGTGTCTTTCATTTCATTGACTAAGTTTGTTCTCAAGTATTTTATTATTTTTGATACTATTATAACTGCCATTGCTTTCATAGTTTTTTTTCATGTAGTTCATTGTTAGTGTATAGAAATGAACTGATGGGTTTTTGTTGGTTTTATATCCTGCCACTTAATGAATTTAACCTATTCACTAATGGCCAGTTGTTATGGTCAGTTGTTGTGGCACCATTTAAAATGGTACTTTTATCTTAAATGAAAGTCTTATATGCATTGTCTATTTCCTGATTCTCTATTCTTTCATGAAACTCTGTCATGCAGAGTGGTTTTTGAAAAAAAAAAACAACCATCCTTGAATTTCCACAGAGAAAGCCTTTATTCTGAAGAAAGACTATTGTAGTAGGAAGAGTGTGCTCTGATTTCAGAACTCTGCAAGCATCTCAGAATCACACAGAAAGATGAACAGAATCACTTAAGGGGATGTTGGAGAGGTGAGGCAACCAGTGAGGTTCTGATAGGAAAGGGTCTGCTGTGACCACTGATTTCCAGGAGAAGGTGATGAGGGGTGTGTGTGTGTGTGTGTGTGTGACCTCTCTGTCACTGTGATGGAATTCCTGAGAGAGGTCACCTTAAATGAGGAAAAGTTTATTTTAGCCCGTGGTTTCAGTCCAAGGTTAATTGGCTGTGTAGCTTTGGACTCAAGGTGAGGCAAGGTATCATGGAGGTAAGGGTGTATGGCAGAAGAGACTGCTATCTCATAGTGGCCAGGAAGGAGAAAAAGAGAGCGAAGGGTTGGGGGGAGATGAAGGGAGACAAAATATACCCTTCAAAATCATGTCCTCATATGACCTACTTCCTCCACCTAGGCCCACTCTGAATAGTCCATTAAGCTGTGAACTCCCCATCAATCCATCAGTGAGTTAGTGTCCTTGGGATCCAATCAATTCTCACCTCTGAACTCAGCCGCCCTGGGCACCAGGCATTTAACACATGAGCCTCTGGGAACATTCCAGATTCAAACTATGACAAGGAGCATGTTATCCCCACACAAAATTTGGGGTCTTGTAGGAAACAGAGGAACTTTAGTAAAATTTGGTCACAATAAGACAAAGGGTATGACATGGGCAGTTGTGTGCACCTGGTGGACAGTGATGTGCACATCTATAAAGCATGCAAGTTGGTAAGTTGGTGACACATGTCTATGTATTCAAAATTGTCACCCTGATTTAGATAATGAAACTAGCACCATCTTAAAAAGTTCTTTTGCTCCCTTGGTAAATCACTTGCACTTGCCCTTTCTTGTGCCCCATCTTCCTTGTGCAACTACTGATCTTCCTGTCACTGTAGATTAGCTTGCATTTCCTAGAATTTTATGTACCTGAGGGCTTCTTTTGTTCTGTTTTTTTTCTTCTCAGCATAATTGAGATTTGTTTATGCTGCAGTTGTGCTATAAGAGTGTGTGCATGCGTGTGTGTGTGTGTGTACATACGTATATATGTATGTATGTACTTGGCAGTACTGGGGTTTGAACTCAGGGCCTCATGATGGCTAGGCAGGTGCTCTACCACTAAAGCCATGCCCTCAGTTCTTTTTTTGCCTTACTTATTTTTTCAGGTAGGATTTTGCATTTTTGCCTGGGCTGGCCTCAGACCATCATCCACCTCCCTTTGCTTCCAGTGTAGCTGGGATCACAGGTGTACACTATCATGCTTGGCTTATTGGTTGAGATGGTGTCTCACTACCTTTTATCCCTGAACTGGCCTTGAACCAGGATCCTCCCATTCTTTGCCACCTGAGTAGCTGGGATTACAGATGTGTATCATCATGCTTGTCCTGTTGGTGAATATTTGAGTTGTTTCCAGTTTGGGTATATTACAAATAGAGTTCTATGTGCAATCAAATATTAGTTTTTATGTGGACTTAGGTTTTTATTTCCTTTGGGTCACCAATTAGGAATGAAATGAGTTGGTCATATGGGAGTTGTGTATTTAACTTTTCACAAAGCTCTCAAACGCTTTCCAAAGTGGTTGTGTCATTTCTCATTCCTATCCCCACTGTGTGAGAGTGAGAACTCTGGTTCTTTAGTCTCCTCAGTGGGATTCATGTGGCCATCTTTTCTGTTAGCTGTCCTGCCAGCTGGGAAGTGCTGGCTCGGTGAGGTTTGAATGTGCATTTCCTTAATGTCTAAGTTGCTAGTGTGTTTTCACATCTGATTGGACATTTGTGTACCTTGTGCTGATGTGTCTGTTCTATTCTCTCCTCCATTTTAACAATTGGTTATTTGTCACTAGGTCTTGAGAATATTTTATGTATTCTGGATATAGGTCTTTTGTCAGCTATTTGATTTGTAAATATATCGTCCAAGTTGTACCTTGCCTTTAGTTAACATAACAGTATCTTTTGAGGAAGAGATCCTTGTATTTTGATGAAATCCATTTTATCATTTTGTACTGCTATGAATTGTGCTTTTAGTATTGGATCTAAAAACTGTTGAGATTTTTGTCCTAGAAGTTTTATAGTTTAGTTTTCAGGGTTTTTTTAGTATGGGGGTTTTGAATTCAGGCCTTGTGCTGGGCTAGGCAGGTGCTTTACAACTTGAGCCCTTTTTTGCTTTAGTTATTTTTTCAGATAAGGACTTGCGTTTTTGCCCGGGTTTGGCCTCAGACTGTGCCTCCTGTGCAGTCAGCATTAAAGACGTGAGTCATTACACCTAGCTTGTTGGTTAACATGGGGTCTCACTAACATTTTGCCCATGCTGTCCTTGAACCACAGTCCTCTGGATCTCTGCTTCTTAGTAGATGGGATTATAGACACGTACCATGTTTGGACCCAAGTTTTAGGTTTTATATTTAGCTTCATTAACCATTTTGCCTTATTTTTAGTGTGTTGCAAGGATAGATTATAGTTGATTTACTTTACAGATGGAAGTGCTAATTACCCTTATATGATCAGTATACATTGAATACTCATGTTGAAATATCACACTGTATTCCTTAAGTATGTACAATTATTATGTTAATTAAAAAGAAAAATTAAAAACATTTTTATTATGAAATAAATGTGTGCAGATAGGAAAATAGTAATAGAATCCCTGTTCTCTTCCACCAGTTTCCCCCAAAGGTGACGTCTCAATATGAAAATGAAGATGTTAATATCATTATATTAACACAGGAGAGAAAGTGTCTGTGTGAGTGGAAGGTTGGGGGTAAAGTGTCACCATGGCGGCCCAAAGCATATGAGAAGAGCCAAGCAAGATGTCACTTGAGCACATTGCAAGAAGATAGTTGTCACCCAGTCAGGAAAAGGGTTCTCCCCTGAGTTGGATTTGTAAGATCTTTGCTCTTGGCTGTCCTGCCTCCAGAACTGTGGTATTTGATTATGGCACTCTGTTGGCCTAAGGCATATGTGCTGTGATGTTGGTCTTTTGAAATATGCTGAGATGCTGTGCTTGCAGTGAGGGAGGTTGATCAGTCCAGAAGCTCGGTCAGGGAGTGCCCGTGGAGAGCAGCTGCTACAGCCAGGTGAGACAGAGTAGATCTTAGGAATAAGAAGAGGACTTTATTAATGACCACTAACGTCAATACTCATTTTGTTACTAACAGTCATTTTCTGTTCACAGGACTGTGAATTGGACCCGTGTTGTGAAGGAAGTACTTGTAAGCTTAAATCATTTGCTGAATGTGCATATGGTGACTGTTGTAAAGACTGCCAGGTAGGCAATTCCTCGCTATTATGAAGAAAAAATAGAAAAAGAAAATCCATATATCAAAATTTGTCTTCGGAGATCTGTCAGTACTATTTTTCTTTTTTTTTTTTGGTGGTCCTGCAGTTTGAACTCTGAGTCTCTCACTTACTAGGCAAGTACGCTACCACTTGAACCATGCCCCCAGTCTTATCAGGGCTAGTTTTACTATATGATTATAGGAAAAATGTTAGCTGGGCCCTGGTGGCTCATATCTGTAATTCTAGCTGCTTGGGAGGCAGAGATCAGTAGGATCATGGTTTGAAGTCAGTCTGGGCAAATTGTTCTCGAGACTCTGTCTCGAAAATATTCAGTACAATAAAAGGACTGGTGGAGTGGCTCAAGTGGTAGAGCACCTGCCTGGTGAGTGTGTAGCCTTCAGTCCAAGTGTTGGTACCATTCCCCCCAAAATTATACCACTTGTGTGCAATTTTAAAGCATATTCTTTTATAAGTGGTTTATTAAGTTTTTTACTAAGTTGAAACATTTCTTTTTCCTCTAGATTGTTAATGTATATTTGATAGAAATAATTCAAAAATACCAAAGCATAGAAAGTAGAAAACAAAAGACTATCATTTTATACTTCTCAGTCAGCCATTGTTGGAAATTTGTTGTTCACTTAGTTACTTCTGTACAGGTGTGTGGGTGTGGGTGTGTGCTTGTATGTAAGTGGGTAAACAAAGATACACATATTTTTATTCCTGTTCTATTCAATAAGATATTATAGACTTTTTTCTAGTCATGTGGTGCTACATGGTTATATAGTTAGTATTTCTTTTTGGCAATACCTTAATTTCTTTGTCTTGTCAGTCAATGGCAGACAGTTAGATCCCTTCTGGTTTTTGCATGTAAGAGGAATCACTGGGCCAGAATAAGCATATTACATTTTTTTGATATGTTGTATATATTTTCCATAAATGTGCTAGTCTGTGCTTCTGTTAACAATGTCATCAACTACTTGTTTCTGTGTGCTAACATTGGTTATTAGCAAGCATTGTAGTCCTAGTTCGTGTTCTTGTATTTTTTATTGAATTTGCATTGTTTTTTTAAAATTTATATCACTAATGAATTGCCTGTCATTGGCCTTAATTCATTTTTACAGTGGGTTATTGAATCTTTTGTTGCTGTTAGAATCCCTTATAAATGTAAAAATACTGTAGTTTTAAATTTGACTGATTTGTGGAAATTGTCCTGATATTCCTATTTAATTTGAGTCTCGTTACACTAGTTCCTTCCAGGAGGCACTTTGTGCCGAGGAAAAACCAATGAATGTGATGTGCCAGAATACTGCAATGGTTCTTCTCAGTTCTGCCAGCCAGATGTCTTTATTCAGAATGGATATCCTTGCCAGAACAGCAAAGCCTACTGTTACAATGGCATGTGCCAGTATTATGACGCTCAGTGTCAAGTCATCTTTGGTTCAAGTAAGATGTTTCTAGTTGATTGCTTTGATGATACCTATTTTTGCTTCAGATTTTTTTTTATTCATTTATTCACATGTTCATACATTGTTTGGGTCATTTCTACCCCCTACCTCCTGTTCCCTTACTCTCCCCCCGAATCCCCCTCACTTCCAGGCAGGACCTGTTCTGCCCTTATCTCTAATTTTGTTGAAGAGAAGACATAAGCAATAATAAGAAAGACAAAGCATTTTTGCTAGCTGAGTTAACAATAGGTATACAGAGAGATTCGTAGCATTGCTTCCAAGTATAAATGTGTTACAACCCAAGTTGATTCATCTCTAACTGATCTTTAAACTGGTTCCTGATCCCCTTCTCATGTTGACCTCTGTTGCTTTAAGGTTTCTGTATTAGCTCCTCTGGAGTGTGGACATCAAACACTTTCATGTTTTGAATTTTCTACCTATCCCCATACCTCCCTTATGTGCTCTCCCCTTGTCATGTGACCCAAGACCAACAATATTGCTGTATTTGCCCTGGATCTCAAGTCCAGATATGAGGAAGAACATATGATTTTTGGTTTTCTGAGCCTAGAGAATGATGTTCTCCAGTTCCATCCATTTACTTGTTAATGATAATATTTCATTTTTGTTCATGGCTGAGTAAAATTTCATTGTGTATAAATACTACATTTTCTTGGTCCATTAGTCAGTAGTGGGGCATCTTGGTTGTTTCCATAACTTGGCCGTTATGAATAGCACTGCAATAAACAGGGGTGTGCAGGTGCCTTTGGAGTAACCTGTGCTGCATTCCTTTGGGTATATCCCCAGGAGTGGGATTGCTGGATCATATGGCAGATCTATGTTTAGATTTTTAAGAAGCCTCCAAATTTTTTTCCAGAGTGGTTGCACTAGCTTGGATTCCCACCAGCAGTGTACGAGGGTCTTTTTTCCCCAAATTCTCGCCAACACCTGTTATTGGTGGTGTTTTTGATGATGGCTATTCTAACAGGGGTGAGATGGAATCTTAGTGTGGTTTTGATTTGTATTTCCTTTATGGCTAGAGATGGTGAGTATTTTTTCATGTGTGTGTTGGCCATTTGAATTTCTTCTTTTGAGAAAGTTCTGTTTAGTTCAGTGTCCTTTTCTAATTGGTTCATGGATTTCGAGAGAGTTTAGTTTCTTAAGTTTCCTGTATATTCTGGTTATCAGTCCTTTGTCTGATGTATAGCTGGCAAATATTTTCTCCCATTCTGTGGGTGGTCTCTTCAGTTTAGAGACCATTTCTTTTGTTGTGCAGAAGCTTTTTAGTTTTATGAAGTCCCATTTGTCCATACTTTCTCTTAGTTGCTGACCTGCTGGGGTCTATTGAGGAAGTCCTTGCCTATACCTATTACTTCCAGAGTGTTTCCTGCTCTTTCCTGTACCAACTTCAGAGTTTTGGGTCTGATATTAAGGTCCTTGATGTATTTTGAGTTGATACTAGTACAGGGTGATAAACATGGATCTAGTTTCAATTTTTTGCAAATGGATAACCACTTTTCCTAACAACATTTGTTGAAGAGGCTGTCTTTTCTCTGTTGTATATTATTAGTATTCTACTAATTTCAGTCTGTTTGAAGAAGTGTAAATAGGAAGCTCCTATTTCTTTTTAGTTTTGACTGGTTGTCCTCTGCATTATTCTGGGTTCTCCAGAGAAACAGAACCAATAGGATATGTATGTGTATGTGTGTACACACACACACACACACACACACACACACACACACACACACACACACACACACACACTATGAATTGGCTCATGCAATTATGGAGGCTGGTAAGTACCAGAACTGCAGAGTGAGTCAGCAAGCTGAAGACCAAGCAGAAGTGATGGTCTCTTTCTAAGTTGAATCTAAATGCCTCACAGCCAGTAGAGCTGATGGAATGGTTCCATTTGGAAGGCTGGCAGGCTTGTGGCCAGGGAAAGCTGGTATTTCAGCTCAATTCCAATGATAGGAAAAAAGCTGCTCTCTGAGCCTGATGATGTCAGGAAGCCTTCCCTCCTGCTGAGGGGAGTGTTGGTCTTTTTGTTCTTTTCAGGATTAAAAGTGATTGAATGGGCTCACTCATGAGGCAGTCTGTTTTATTTACTACTGAATTCAATGTTAATCTCATCCAAAACTGCCCTTGCAGATATCAAGTGGGTACATCATACGTTACATGATGAAGAGATTAGATAGGGAAGAAAAGGGACATTTTATCACTTATATTCATATAATAAAAATAAAATTAGAATTCAACAATAAAAGGAACCACAGAAATTATTCAGACACATGGAGACTAAACAACACACTGCTGAATGATCAGTGGGTCACTGCAGAAGTAAGGAAAGAAATCAAAAACTTCCCAGAATCTTATGAAAATGAATATAACGTACCAGGATCTGTGGGACACAGCAAAGGCTGTGCTAAGAGGAAAGTTTGTACCTGAAAGAGTCTACATTTAAAAAACAGAAACATCTAAGATAAACAACCTAATGTTGCACCTTAAGTTTCTAGAAAAATAAGAACAGACGAAACCCCCAACTGGCAGATGGAGAGGAATAATAAAGATCAGGGCCCAGATAAATGAGATTGAGACCAAAAAAGCTATTTAAAGAATCAGTGAAACAAGAAGTTGGTTCTTTGAAAAGATTAACACGATCAACAAACCCTTATCCAACATGACAAAACAGAGGAGGGAAAAGACCCAAATTAATAAAATCAAAGATGAAAAAGGTGACAAACAAAAATGCTAGCAAAATCCAGAGGATTATTAGAGGATACTTTCAAAACTCATATTCAAGTAAACTAGAAAATCTAGATGAAATTGATAAATTTGTCTACCCAACAAAAATTGAACCAAGAAGATATGAAGCACCAAAATAGACACATTACAAGCAATGAGATTGAAGCAGTAATAAAGAGCCTCCCTACAAAGAAGAGCACAGGGCCTGATGGACTCATGCTGAATTTTACCAAACCTTTAAAGAAGAACTAATACCGATACTCCAGGAAATAGACAGGGAAGAACACTACCAAACTCATTCTATGCAGCCATCATTACCCTCATTCCAAAATCCAATAAAGATGCAACACAAAAGAGAATTATAGACCAATATCTTTAATGAATATAGACATAAAGATTCTCAAGAAAATACTGGCAAACAGAATTCAACAGTGCATCAAAAAGATCATACACCATGACCAAGTTGGTTTCATTCCAGGGATGCAAGGATGGTTCGTCATATGCACATCTATAAACATTATGCAGCATATAAACAGAAGCATGGATAAGAGTCACATGATCATCTCAATAGATGTAGAAAAATCCTTTAACAAAAGTCAACACCCTTTCATGGAAAAAGATCTGAAGAAACTAGGAATAAAAGTAATGTTCCTTAACATAATGAAGGCTATATACAACAAACTTATAGCCAATATTATGCTAAATGGAGAACAACTGAAATCATTCCTGCTAAAGTCAGGAACAAGACAGGGATGCCTGTCCTCCCCACTCTTACTCAATATAGTTTTAGAATTCTTATCCAGAGCAATAAGACAAGAACAAGAAATAAGGGATTCAATTAGGGAAGGAAGAAGTCAAACTATCCCTATTTGCAGATGACATGATCTTATATCTAAAAGACTCTAAAAACTCTACCAAAAACTATTAGGAATCATAAACTCTTTTGGCAAAGTAGCAGTATAAAAAATTAATATATAGAAATCAGTAGCTTTACTATATACCAACAACAAACAGACTGAGAAAGAAATGAGGGAAATAATCCCATTTACAATAGCCTCAAAAATATTACCTAGGAATATATTTAATGAAGGAAACCAAAGACTTTTTCAGTGAAAACTATAAATCATTGAAGAGGATATCAGAAGATGGAAAGATCTCTTATGATCATGGATTAGCAGAATCAACATCATGAAAATGGTTATATTACCAAAAGCAATCTATGTGTTCAATGCAATTCCTATCAAAATTCCAATGACCTCCTTCAGAGAGATAGAAAAATCAGTCCTAAAATACACATGGAAACACAGAAGACATCAAATAGTCAAAGCAATTCAGAACAAAAAGTCCAATGCTGGAGGAGTCACAATTCCTGACTTAAAACTATACTATAGAACCATAACAATAGAAACAGCATGGTATTGGCACAAAAACAGACACAAAGACCAGTGGATTAGCATAGAAGACCCAGACATAAACCCATGGAGCTACAGCCAACTGATTCTCAAGAAAGAAGCCCAAAACACACAATGAAGAAAAGATAGCCCCTTCAACAAATGTTGGGAAAACGATATCCATATGTAGAAGACTAAAACTGGAAAACTCTTTCACCCTGTACCAATATCAAAGCAAAGTGGATCAAAGGCCTTAATGTAAGGCCTGAAACTTTGAAGCAATTACAAGAAGTACTAGGAAATACACTGTAACAAATAGGCATAGAGAATGGCTTCCTAAATAGAATCCAGATGGCATGGCCTCTAAGAGAGAGAATGAACAAATGGAATTGCATCAAACTAAAAAGCTTCTGCACAGCAAAATGAACAGTCACTAGACTTAAGAGACTGCCCACAGAATGGGAAAAAAATCTTCGATAGCTATTCTTCCAATAAGGGACTAATACCCAGAATCTACAGGGAACTAAAAAACTGGCTTAACTCCCAGTTTGCTAGAATCATTGTTGTGGTTTCTGATGGAAGAATCTCTCCCTTTGAAAGTAAGACCTCTAAGCTGGCAGGTCATAAAATCATAGAACAGGAAGCAAATATTTGCTAGTGGGTTACTAGGGGTAATGGCAAGTTTTGCTAATTCCATTTCAACCCTTGATTTTTATATACTGAATTCCAGTTATGGGAAAAGTTTCAGCATCACCCTGACTCAGGGCATATATATCCCTTTGGAAAACCTTGCCCCAGCCCATCAAGGAATTGCCATCTATTTGTCACTGTAACTGAGTCTTCTGAAGGCATTTCTACCATTCCAGTAAGCCACCTTCTTCAGGATGGTGGGAAACACAGTAAAACAATGAATTCTATGAACGTGATCCCATCACCTCACTTCTTTTGCTGTGAATTGAGTTTGTTGATCAGGAGCAATGTTGTGTGGAATACCATGATGGCGGTAAGGAATTCTGTAGGTCCACAGATGGTAGTTTTGCAGAAGCATTGTATGTAAAGACAGCAAATTCATATCCAGGGTTAAGTATCTGTTTCAGTAAGAATAAAACACTATTCCTATAGAAATGGAATAGTGTAATCTGACTGATTACCCCAGGAAATGGTATCATATTAGTAACTCAGCGTTGTTTTCTGCTGCCAGCAGATTGGGCACTTAGCAGTGGCAGTAGCCACATCACTTGTTGAGTGTATGTTCATGTTTGAGTGCATGCTCATGATTCTGAGCCCATCAATAGATCAATAGCCTCTAACTCTACCACCATTGGTACTGTGTTTATAAGCCCTTTGGGTCATTACAGGGGTGGTTGGGGAAAAAGGCTTCCTGCAGTCCACAGAATGGATCATCCTATCTATGTGGGTATCAAAACAATTGGCCACAGACCATCAATTAGTATATAATCACGTCTGTCCATCTGTCCCTCCAAACAAAGTGAAAAACCAAGTGCATGTGAAGACTGTCCTAGAAAGTGGCTGTAGTGGTATAGCTATCTGATTTTGAGTGGTACCTGCATGTTGTTAAAAACCATCTGTAAAACACCTCATTCTAACTCTAATTTTTCTCTGTCAGCTCATGGTAGAGAATTCACCTTGAGGTCGTAGGTGCTGGCTAGGAGAGAGAATGCTGTTTGGCAGGGGAGGACTGTGGGCATTTGGGTCACTTCTTCATGTAACTCACTTGTGCTTTTGGGGCCTGCTTGGGTCTAATCATTTATATGCATCTCCATTTCTAGATGCTGTGTGAGCCTAGCTTCATGGCTTGGTGGGTCAAATGACACTCAATTTATGATGGGCAGTTTAAGTTCAATAGTAACTTGGTGGCTACTGTTAGGCAGGTATCATGGGGTGTATTTACACAAACTGAGACTGCTATGACATCACTCAGTGATCTTATTGGACTATTATTGTGCATTTGGTCTGCTGTTGACTGAAACATCATTGTGTGGCATATGACTCTATATTGCCTTCAAAATCTAATGACCATTAGGCAGTTTGTCCTGGTTGTGGGGTAGCCAGATACAACACCTTATCCTACATCTTAGAAGGATTACTGTGTCGCACCTGATACTCTAGAAATGTTAGTGAGGTAGAAGATTCCTGAATTCTTACTGAATTTATTTCTTTCCCTCTGTCATACAAATGTCTTATCTATATTTAGAGTGATTGCTCCTTCTTTCCCACTAGGTCTTACGAGCACATTTTCAATGTATTGGACTAGTGTGATATTTTGTGCAAGGAAGTGTCAATCAAAAGCCCTCAAACTAAATTGTGACATTAGGCTGGAGTTGACATACTCCTGAGGTAAGACACTAAAGTGTATGGCTAGCCTTGACACGTGAAAGCAACTTGCTTCTGATTGTCCTGTAGACAAATATAAGGAAAAAGGAATTTGCAAGATTGGCCACATATCAGGAAACATATGAATTTGCTCAAGCAGTTAACCATATCTGGTACAGCAGCTGCAGTTGGAATCATCATCACTAGTTAAGCTTTGGTAATCCACTTTCATTCTCCAAGAACCACTTGTCTTCTGCAAGTAGGCAAGTTATGGAAATGTGATGAGAGTCAATACCCATGCATCTTTCAAGTCCTTGATGGTGACACTGATCCCTTCCATCCCTCCAGTAATGTGGTACTGCTTTTGGTTTACTGTTTTACAAAGTAGAAGCATTCTAGAGGCTTCCACCTAGCTTTCCTCACATAATTGCCCTCACTTTGCAGATCAGGGAACCAATGAGGGAATTCTGTCAGCTGCTGAGTAAGTATTCCAATTATGCATTCTGGAAGTATGAAAACAACAACCCATAAGAAGGGTTCCAGGACTTACTGGGCCTACTGTGCAAAAGACCTGAGCTAAACTTCATTAATCATCAGACTTTTGTAGGGCCACAGTGACATTTTGGGTCTGCTGAAATTTGTGTGCCATGTTGCCAAAGTCTGATTATTTTCTTTGTACAGTATCTTCGTCTGGTTGATTCTGTCCAAATCTTGGTCTGTTTTGTTGAAACTATAATAATGTACCAGAATTGTAATTTATAAAGAGAAGAAATTTATTGGCTTACTGTTTTTGGAGGTTGAGAAGTCTAAGATCAAGGTGCTAGCATGATCATGTGATGAGGGCGTCCTTGCTGTGTTATCACATGATAGAAGGCAGAAGGGCAAGAGATAAATGGGCCACTTCCCTTTCATAATGGCATTAGTTCCATCACCTGGACAGAGTCCCCATGGCCTATCACTTTTGATCTTTAAGTTTCCAAAAAAGAAAACATGAGTTTTCTTTTCCTTTGGTGGTACTGAGGTTTGAACTCAGGGCCTCATGCTTGCTAGGCAGACACTCTACCACTTGTGCCACTCTGCCAGCCCTCAACATGAGTTTTGGAAAGGACAAACATTCAAATCTTGGCAGGCTGGTATAACAAGATACCATAGAGTGGCAGCTTAAACAACAAACATTTATTTCTTACAGTTCTGGAGGTTGGGAAGCCCAAGGTCAAGGTTCCTGGTGATGGCTTTCTTCTTGGCTTGTAGATGGTCACTTCCTACCTGTGTCCTCAAATGGTGGTGAAAAACAAATCTGACTCTTGTATTTTTTTAAGTTCGCTAATTCTGTAACAAAGGCCCTATTCTCATGACCTTATCTAACTCTCCTAAAAGGCCCATTTCCAGACCCTTTCACATTGGAGTTTAGGGTTTCAACATATGACTTATGAAATATACAAATATTGCATATTCAGTTCATATACACAGTTGCCTGGTAAGAGGCCATAAATCCCTTGGGAATGGCTGGGATAATGATAAATAGCAGAAGTTTTTCTACATTAATTTTTCATCTAGTTTGATTCTCTGTCTCTCTTACACTCTCTCTCCTTGTGCTATATGTCTTTTCATCCCACATTCATTCTCTTTAAAACTAAAACAGCACAGTACTGGCATTTTGACTTGAAAATACTCCCAAATGAAACATTTCTAGGTAGGTATAATTAAGTGGAAAAATTGAGTATTAAGTGACAAAAAGCTTAAACCAAGAGTGAATCGATTCTTTGTCATCTGTCTGTGGTAGGTGTCTGTCTGTCCATCTGTTAGTAGGGATATCTAAAGTAAGCATCATATATAGTGAATGGAAAATGAGATAGCTGGGAGAATTTTGCCAGTTCTTCAGTCTTCAGATGTCTGTGTGAGAGCAGTGAGGATGACTGCACTGACAACAGTGCACGCTGGGCAGGGCTTCACTTGTAGTTCTCATTGAACGATATTTGTTGAAAAGTTTGAATTTTTTTGTTCGCTTTTTTTTTTTTTTTTGGTAGTATTGGAGTTTGAACTAGGGCCTCATGCTTTCAAGGCAAGTGCTGTACCACTTGAACCACTTCATCAGCCCCAAACATTAATTTTGCTGGAAAGTTTGGATTTCTTTTTTTGGGGGAAAATGATATTTGTTATAGGGCCCAAGTGTCTGAGTCCAGGCTTTCAAGGGCAGTCTAAGCCTTAACTTAATTTTTTTTTTTAATGTAAGAAATATTTTTTCAGAGGTGTGGGGAGGTAGTTTTCCAGGTATATGGAGTGTCATAGGGAATACTTTTATTTCTGAGTTAAATTGCCATAACTATTTTTCTCTTTTAAATGTTTAATGTTACAGAAGCCAAGGCTGCCCCAAGAGATTGTTTCATTGACGTGAATTCTAAAGGTGACAGATTTGGCAATTGTGGTTTCTCTGGCAATGAATACAAGAAGTGTGCTACTGGGTAAGTGGAGGTGAGGTGACAGAGGATGTGAGATTGTAAGACCAGGCACATCTCTATCTTTTGTAACTGCCTCTGTGATTGCTGCCTCTCTCCCCCTTCAAATACGTAACTTTTCAAACCTAACAACTTACCATACAAGGCTTCAGAGACTCTCATGTTAGGCACAAAATTGATAAAATGGCTCCTCCCTTTTCATACCAGCTTTCTCAAGTCTAGTGGGTTGTAGAATCTTAATTTGCCACCCTCCACCTACAATAAGATTCCCAACTAAATGCCCTTTCTATTTTCCTTCCAATAAGTCTGTTACCTAAGTCCCAAGTTAAAGGGCACCTGCAGAATTAATTCGGACTTCCATTGTTTTCTTCTAGCTCTGTACAATTTAAAAATGACTAATTAAAACATTCCTTAATTTTATAATTAGCACTTTCTTATTGTAAGAAAGTTAATAATGCAAAAGTACAAACAAAGTCATCCATTATTTCAATCTGTATAAATTCATTGATTTCAATGTATTTCTCCCTTTTTGTTTTTGTACTCTGCAAATACAATGACACTTTGCACATGGGAATTACTCTGTAATATTGTACGTTCTTTTACCCTCCTTAGCCACCAGTTAGGCTAGGCAGCTTATAGTGAGACGCAGGAATAGCAGCCGTGTCTTCCATATCACAAATCCAACAGACATTTTAGGACTTCATACTACTTGACCTTGTCCAATGATATTGACTATTTTTCTCCTTCTTGAAGAAACTTCTTTTGCTGGCTTTGTGTTGAATGCCCTTCTTTATCTCCTCCTCCTCCCAATGTGGTTTTATTTACTTCTGTGGCTTTATTTGCCACCTCTGTGAGGTGCTTCAACCATATCTGCCTACATGTGGCCTTCTGCCACGGGACTCTGCACATGCTGTTTGTTTTATCCTGGTTAATTCTGTTTATCCTCCAAGTCTTACCTCAAGTATGATTTCCTAAGGAACACTCCCTCCACTCCTTAACAGGGTCAGATATCCCTCTTCCAGGTATTCTTAATGCAATGTGGCTTTTTTTTCACAGAATTTGGTATGTTGTATTTTCATTATTGTTCAGCTCATGATTCCTCGTTTGCATGATTTCTTTTTGACTCATGGGTTATTGAAAGTGTATTGCTTAATTTCCAAATAATTGGTTATATGTCTGGTTTTGATCTCTGTTTAATTCTGTTACGAACACAATGTTTATGATTTTAGCTCTTAGGAACCAGGGTATGGTTTATTTGGGTAAATGTTCCATGTGCAGTTCAAAAAACAAAGTGCCTTCTTCAGTTGTTAAATATATTGTTCTATAAATGTCAAGATAATGAAGAGCCAAATTTTTCAGATCTTTTTGAGGGTGTTTTATCTTTTTGTTTGCTCAGTTTCTAAGGGAGATTTATTAGACTCTTCGGCTGTGACTGTGAATTTGTTTTCTTTTTAGTCCTGTAAGTTTTTGGTGTATATGTTTTGAATTTTCTATTAAGTGCATCACATTTAGGATTATGACTTCTGAAGGAATTGACCCTTTTATTACTACCAAATTTTCATCTTTATTTCTGGAATATTCCTTTGTGGAATTTGCCACAGTTTCATTTCTTTATGTGACTACTTGCTTATCACCTTCCCTCACTAAACTGTAAGGCCCGATGACATTTCTTGTATTTAGCATCAGATCTAGAACATAGTTTGTTGAATGAATGAATGAATGAATGGAGGTACAGATAGTATGAGTGAAGAATGAATGGGTAGAGAATTAGTACCACTGATGGAATGAACTGAACTAAAACCTAGCGGTGAGTGGATTAAGGTGGACTTGAAGGCAGCTTGGCGAACAGACCACATCTTTAGGGTTTTTTTGTTGTTGTTTTGGGTTTTTTTGTTTGTTTTTGAGACTGGGTCTCACTATGTAGCCCAGGGCCTTAACCTTGGGAATCTCTTGCCTCAACCTCACGCACTGGGATTATACCATGCCTGGCTTATTTTTAGTTCTTTTTGGTTTCATAGTTTTATGACTACCTTGTTGAAAATGTAGAAACTACACTCATTTAACTTATAAATTACTGGATAGGTCTTTTGAGAACTCTACCAGCCCTTTTTGTGTTAGGTATTTTCAAGATAGGGTCTTTCGAACTATTTGCCTGGGCTGGCTTCGAACCACGATCCTCCTGATTGCTGCCTCCTGTGTAGCTAGGATTGCAGGTGTGAGCCCAGCTGAGAAATATTTCATAATAGTAATATAAGGGTATATAATTATTTAAAATACATTTGAAATTAAGCTCCTTGGATTGGAATCCTTGTTCAACCACTTAACATCTCTGACACTTTGGCCAAAGTACTTCACCTCCATACTTCATTTTTCTCTCCTATTAAAAGGGGATAATCTTAACCTACTTCCAAGTACTGTTTTGAAGAGTGAATGAATTAGTGGATGTTAGTTCTAAGAACAGTGCTTGCTTAATTTTAGTGCTCATCCTCACCATCACTGTCTTTATTACATCCTCATCATAGAAAATGTATAAGAACTGGGGAGGTCTAAAGAAGTAACCATATGTGATTTCCCTAAAGTTTTCTTCCTTTTTGTGTGTGTACATTCATAATCACAAGCTGCATGTTCTGTTCTACATGTTCCCTTTCTCTGAGGAAGCCATACGTATGATGCTTATTTTTATTACTAGCTAATTAGTTTTTGGTGTTGAAGACTGAGCTCAGAGCTTGCATGTGCAAATCACATACTGTACACCAAGTTGCACCCAGTGTCCCTTAAGTTTTTTCAAAGTAAAAATTTGGTTTATAGAAGAGTAGGAAGGATGGTATGATGAACACCATATATCCTAGATTTAAATATTGTTAATGTTTTGTCATGTTTGCTTTGTGTAGACTTTGCTGACCATTTTTAAGGAAGTTATAGATACTATGATACTCTACTCCAAATGTCTTCAGTGTTTATCTTCAACACTAAGGCATTCATAGTATCATATCACTCCTAACAAAGTTATCTGTGTTTAAATATCATCTATTAACTAATCAATGTTGATATTTCCCTAACTGTCCTCAATTATCTTTCACAGCTGACATTTTTCCATGTTAGGAGTCAGTCAAGGATGATACATTGCATTTGCTTGGCATGTCACATAAGCCACTTACAATCTACAATATCCCTCTTGGCCTTATTTTTCCTTTTCAATGACATTAACCTATAGAAGTAGCTAGGCCAGTGGGTCCTTGTTCTGGATTTTGTTTGATACTTCCTCTCTATGATGCTTGGCTTGTGACTCTATCCACTGAATTTTCTTTAAAACAGAAGCTAAATCTAAAATCTTAATTAGATTCATGTTAAACATTTTGGTAGGAGTGTAAGTAATGCATTACATTGTGGAGGTACTCAGTAACAGTTGTCCTGTTATTATTGATGATGCTAATTGGCAGTGACAAGAGGGTTTTATTTTTCTGTTAAAGTGCATTGTGTTTTCCTCAATGATTTGTAACACCTTTTCATAAATTAAAAATTTTTTTGCACTATTTAATATGCCACTAAGACCGTGAGTGTGTCAAAGCAGTTTGAATTGAAGAGCTATTACCTGAAGTCTATTTTATTCTGTGCCTTGTTTTAGAGGTTTTCACACCTAATTTCAGCCACTTAGGTATTTCTTGCCTATTTCTAATATGATATAGGCATTTTTATTGATCTCCTTTCAGATGAAGAAACTAAAGCACAGAAAACTTAAGCATTTTACTTAGGTCACATAGCAAATGGAAACCTAAGAATAAATATAAAGTTGGGCCAAATTATTAATTCTTACTGTAGGATAGAGGGAAAGTAGAGACTTAATAGCAGCATATGAAAAAATTAAATTCAAGGGCCTCAATAATGTAATGGAGTTTCTGTGAAAGGTGCTCTAATCTTGGGCTTAATAGAAGTGCAGAATCTAGAATAAAGTAAAAGAGAGATGCATTTTTTTCTTTGCTTGTCAAAATTCTGAGTATTATGCCTCAAGAGGCAGTGAGGCAAACTGGAGCACATTAGAAAGATGCCTCCTTGTTGCCTGGAAAGTGATCATAAGGTATTTCCCTGGTGCAGTAAGCATTTAGGAACCATGTAATAATAAAGGCCTTATTTGTGTGGTCTCTTATGGAAGATCTGGGACCAATAGAGAAAAGTTAGGAGGAGGTAGATTTTAACTCATAATAAATGAATGTTATGGTGGAGAGAATGAGAAGTTTGAGGAGGTGGTGAGTTTGAGGTGTTGGTGAAAAAATACCCTCTGATGACTTGGCAGTGTCACAGAGGAGAGTTTGCATCACATGACAGTCAAATAGAAAATTTCCATATGATGTTAGGAGTACTTAAGGTTATAAAAGGATATAGGAGGGGTGTAGATCACACAGCCTTAGCAATAACAACTAATCAGGGAAATCTTCATGGAGTACTGATAGTGAATTTGTGAGATAATGAGTTACTAGAATTGATTCTTTAAATCTGAAATTAAGAGTTTGCTTGGTTAGGCAAGGAGGGGTGGAATCCTTTCTTGATTATTTTACATTGCAGAATATAATTTTTCCCTTACTGAAACTCTGTAAGAACCCATGGTTGAATTTTGGTATTGTTCCAAGAGGCATTGAGGCAAACTATAATATTTATATATGTATGTATGTATGTATTTTATTTATTTATTTATTATTTTAGTGCTGGAGATTGAACCCAGGACCCATACAATTTTTCTTTTGTATATATGCCAGACACATTTTATATTTGCATTATCTCTCATGCTTCATAGGAATGCGTTGTGTGGAAAGCTTCAGTGTGAGAACGTACAAGGCATGCCTGTGTTTGGAATTGTGCCTGCTATTATTCAGTCACCTAGTCGAGGAACCACATGTTGGGGTGTGGATTTCCAGCTGGGATCAGATGTTCCAGATCCAGGGATGGTGAATGAAGGCACAAAATGTGGTGCTGGAAAGGTAATCTAAATATTTTTTATGTACAAAGTGAAGTGAAAATAATTAAAAAAAAATACACAAGTGCCTTCTCTCTTCTGGTTATAAAAGAAGTCTATGTTTATTATAAAAATTTTAGAAAATACAAAGCCTCCAAGAGGAAAATTAAGACCAACTATGATTCTACCATCTGTACTTCTTCACTGGGGTCATCTAACTAATGTTTTCCACATTGCAATGTACTGTATAAATTTCCTTCTTCTATTCGTGTGCCGTTAGCCAGTTTGCTCTTCTAGTTTGCTATTATTGTGACACTTAGGTGATTTCCAAGAGTTTGTGTGTCTATGTGTGCCTTGGTACCAGAAATGTTACCTTGTCCATGCTGTTTGCCACAATGACCACAGCTGCTTGGATCAAATATAATTCTGACTTGGACAACATTCCTTTTTTAGGGGAATGTATTATTAAGAAAGTGAGTAAGAGTGAGGGCAGACACTAGGAATTCTTTGAGATTTGCTGTGTCAACCTTCAGCATTATGTAAGAGTTATGACAGAGCAGAATGGTTGAGTGAGTTGAAGAAACCAACTCACATAGAGCAGTACGGAGATAGAGAGAGAGGTGGAGACTGAGAGAATAGCTGATTTATTACATAGCCTATTAAAAGATGGGTAGATGCTCATCTTTTTTGTTTCTTTGTTTCTCTTTCTCTCTTGTGGTACTGGAGTTTGAACTCTTTGAACTCAAGACCTCATTCTAATTAGGCAGGCACTATATATTGCTTGAGCCATGTTCTCAGTCCTTTTTACTTGAGTTTTTTAAAATAGAGCCTTGCACTTTTGCCTGGGCTGGTCTCAGGCTGTGATCCTCCTACCTATGCCTTCCATAAAGCTGGGATTACAGATATGATCTACCATGCTTGAACCAAGTTACCTCAATTTCTACTAATTTTCCATTTCTGGTTCTATTTTTCACTTCTACAAAAAGATCCACATCTTTGTACCTGTCCTTGCAACTAATCTTAACTGTTGCAACTATTATAAACAATGCTGAGATAAATGGCTTAATAAAAAAATTCAGAATAGTCTGATTATTTTCTAAGGTTAAACTACTATAACCTTATTATAATGGAGTGTAGACTTTTAAGACTTTAGATAGATCAGAGAATAGAGGTTTGAGGTCAGCAAGGCCAAATAGTTTGCAAGATTCCATCTTGAAAATACCCAACACAAAAAAATGACTGGTGGAGTGGCTCAAGTGGTAGAGGCCTGCCTAGTAAGAGTGAGGCCCTGAGTTCAAACCCCAGTACCAAATAAATAAATTAAATTAAATTAAAAATAGCTAGCAGAGTGGCTCAAGTGGTAAAGGCCTGCCTCGCAAGCATGAGGCCCTGAATTCAAACCTTAGTGCAGCCAAAATAAATAAATAAATAAACCCCAGTACCACCAAAAAAAAAAAAATCAGGCAAATTATCTAAACTGCACAAATATTCAACAATTACAGTTAGTTATCTTCAGATATCTTGATGTATTTGAATGTACATAAAACAAGTTTGGTGATGGTAACATATCCAGAAAAATAAGTACAATGAAGAGCAAGGCTTAAGAGCTGCAGGAAAAGCCAGATGCCTATAATCCTAGCTATTTGGGAAGCTGAGATGGGAGGATTGAGGTTTGAAGCCAGCCCAGGAAAATAGTTCGAGAGACCCTATCTTCAAAAATAACCAGAGCAAAATGGACTGGAGGTGTGGCTGAAGTGGTAGAGTGTCGGCTTTGTAAGTATGAAGCCCAGAGTTCAAACTCCAATCTCACCAAAGGGGGAAAAAAAAAGCTACTATAGGAAGAAATGGCATTTTTTTATAACAGAAAAATTTCAGAGGCAATTTCAAGGCCTTATCTCTGTTAGCATGTTTGCCATTTCACTTAATTTTGGTAAGTGTGTACAGTCATACTGTTCTTAAAACTAATAGCCAGTGCAATATGGGAAGTCTGAAAAACAGTGATACCTGAGGGATCTAAATTTCCAAGGTGACTGAATACCTGGCATAATTGCCCACAGTGGAGGGAGGCTGCAGACTCTGGGCTCAGTGTCTTCCAGAAGGAAAATGAAGGCATCTGGACCTTCTTGACACTTGCCTGGATGCCGGCCAGTGGGTCTCAAGGAAACTTACTCCCCACGTCAACAGAGATTAAATAAGGTGTTGCAAAGGATTCTGCTGGGGCAACTGCGATAGGATTCTTGGTTGTCCAACTAGGAGAAATGCCTGTCTCCTATCCTTTCTGCGATACACAGTTCTCCCTCTTGCAACTGAAACTGAGGTGTAGGTGGATTGTTGTGTAAACTCTGACAATTCTTGCATGAAAAGACAGAGACAAAGTAAAAGCCTGAGAGTTAAGAATTTAAAATCCAACAAATTTAAATCTCTAACTTAATGAACAAAGAGAAAATGGAAATTGTGAAAGCTCAGAGTTCGGTGAAGAGAAATAAGAGACGTATACAAAAAACAACAAAAAAAAACCAGGTTATATATAATCAGCACTCAGGAGGCTCATCTTGCTAGTTTGAGGCCAGCTTGGGCTACGTAGTAAGACTCTGTCTCAGAAAAACAACAACAAAAAATTGGTCACATAGAAAGAAATGAGATTCCAAACTGCATTCTGGAAGACGGGAGCAATGCTTTTGTGTGTTTCTCAGAGAGTCCCAAACTAGCATTGTGAACACAACTAAATTATTTATCAAGTGAGGGAACACAATAGGGACATGTTAGACATTCAGATACTTACAGCACTTATCTTTCTTTTGTCTTTTTTTTTTTTGTGGCATTGGGTTTTGAACTCAGAGCCTCATGCTTGCTAGGCAAGTGCTTTACTGCTTGAGCCACTCCTCCAGCCCTCATTCATCTTTTCTTAGATAATCATCTAAGTAATGTTCCAAACAAGGAAATAAAAAAGAAAGAGAAAGGATTTTATTCCAGGAAACTGAGGAATATCAAACAGGAGTTCTAAGATAACAGCTGTGAATGGTGCCAGGAGAATAACCAGTTACTTTATTGAGGCTGTGATCGACACCACTTAAGCAAAAAAAAACAAATTTTATTTGAAGCAAAAACAAAAGCTATAGCGAGAAGGGAAATAGAGTACTTAGCTTTGAAACCAGCAGACTTTGTCTTAAATGTTGGGGAGAGATATTACTCTCCACTTCCCACACTTTTTTGTGGAAGAGCTTACACTTCCATTAAAGCAACACATCGGGGCTCTATCTGATCATCTTCCAAATCTCCCTGAGAGAGGCAAAGGGACTGGTCTTCCTGATGAGTTTAGGAGAAGACACTGGGCAGGGGAGACACAGCCCTTTGTCCCCTCTTCAGGTCCGTTTGTTTACAGCAAGGGCACATTCTGGTCTGCTGTCTTTCTGTTCAGCAAGCTTAGCACAGCAGGCTCTGCTTCTGGGGAGCCTGTAGTTGTTCAGAGCAGCTTGTGACTGGGCAGGTAAGTTGACTCTGAGGGGTGCAGAATTACTTAAATCATATTAAATGCTCTGTTAATGATGACCTGTTAATCTGTTATTAACTTCCTGTTCTCTCTCACTTGGTTCTGAACTTGCTTAGTGAATAGTGAGGTGGTGTTTACTGACTCAATTATACCCCAGTATTAACGATGTAAATACTTAAGAATACTTACTTTGAGAAGTTAGAGGATGGGGATTGGGAGGTGTAAGAAAGCTACATTTATCATAAAAAATATTAGCTAATGTCTAAAATAGATAAATCAAGAAAAAGATAATTGAAAATAGGCAGGTAATAATCACAAGAAATAATGGTTGCTTTTAGACTGTTTGCTTGACAGATTTGAGTAGGTCAGGGGGTGGTTTTTGTTACAAGCCTTTCAACACTAGTATTTAAAAAAATTTTAATTTTATTTATATGTGCATACAATATTTGGGTCATTTCTCCCCCCATCTCCCACCCCCTCCCTTACCCCCCAATAATAGGAAGGACCAAGGGTTTTTGCTAGTTGAGAGAAGGATAGCTATACAGGGAGTTGACTCGCATTGATTTCCTGTGCATGTGTGTTACCTTCTAAGTTAAAATTCTTGAACTAACCTTTTCTCTAGTTCCTGGTTCCCTTCTCCTATTCGCCTCAGTTGCTTTAAAGTATCTGCTTTAGTTTCTCTGTGTTGAGGGCAACAAATGCTATCTAGTTTTTTAGGTGTCTTACCTATCCTCACCCCTCCCTTGTGTGCTCTCGCTTTTATCATGTGCTCAAAGTCCAATCCCGTTGTTGTGTTTGCCCTTGATCTAATGTCCACATATTAGGGAGAACATACGATTTTTGGTCTTTTGGGCCAGGCTAACCTCACTCAGAATGATGTTCTCCAATTCCATCCATTTACCTGTGAATGATAACATTTCGTTCTTCATGGCTGCATAAAATTCCATTGTGTATAAATACCACATTTTCCACATTATCTATTCGTCAGTGCTGGGGTATCTTGGCTGTTTCCATAACTTGGCTATTGTGAATAGTGCTGCAATAAACATGGGTGTGCAGGTGCCTCTGGAGTAACCTTTTGGGTATATCCCCAAGAGTGGTATTGCTGGATCATATGGTAGATCAATGTTTAGCTTTTTAAGTAGCCTCCAATTTTTTTTTCGAGAGTGGTTGTACTAGGTTACATTCCACCAGCAGTGTAGGAG
Organism: Castor canadensis; assembly: GCF_047511655.1. Taxonomy (NCBI): domain Eukaryota; kingdom Metazoa; phylum Chordata; class Mammalia; order Rodentia; family Castoridae; genus Castor; species Castor canadensis. The sequence continues at coordinate 57,725,174 of NC_133399.1, read as the reverse complement.
GGTTCCTTTTCCCTGAATCCACACCAACACCTGTTGTTAGTGGTGTTGCTAATGATGGCTATTCTAACAGAGGTGAGGTGGAATCTTGGTGTGGTTTTAATTTGCATTTCCTTTAATGCTAGAGATGGTGAGCATTTTTTCATGTGTGTTTTGGCCATTTGAATTTCTTCTTTTGAGAAAGTTCTGTTTAGTTTACTTGGCCATTTCTTTATTGGGTCATTAAGTTTGGGAGAATTTAGTTTTTTAAGTTCCCTGTATATTCTAGTTATCAGTCCTTTGTCTGATGTGTAGCTGGCAAATATTTTCTCCCACTCTGTGGGTGTTCTCTTCAGTTTAGAGACCATTTCTTTTGTTGAGCAGAAGCTTTTTAGCTTTATGAAGTCCCATTTATCTATGCTATCTCTTAGTTGCTGTGCTGCTGGGGTTCCATTGAGAAAGTTCTTACCTATACCTATTAATTCCAGAGTATTTCCTGTACCAACTTTAAAATATGTGGTCTGATACTAAGATCCTTAATCCATTTTGAGTTAATATTGGTATAGGGTGATATACATTGAAATAGTTTCAGTTTTTTGCAGACTGCTAACCAGTTTTCCCAGCAGTTTTTGTTGAAGAAGCTGTCTTTTCTCCATTGTATATTTTTAGTGCCTTTGTCAAGGACAAGTTGGTTATAGTTGTGCGGCTTCATATCTGGTCCTCTATTCTGTTCCACTGGTCTTCATGTCTGTTTTTGTGACAGTACCATGCTGTTTTTATTGTTATTGCTTTGTAGTATAGTTTGAAGTTGGGTATCGTGATACCTCCAGCATTGTTCTTTTGACTCAGTATTGCCCTGGCTATTCGTGGCCTCTTGTGTTTCCATATAAATTTCACGGTATATTTTTCAATCTCTTTAATGAATGTCATTGGAATTTTGATGGGAATTGCATTAAATATGTAGATTACTTTTGGGAGTATCGACATTTTTACTATGTTGATTCTACCAATCCATGAGCATGGAAGATCTCTCCACTTTCTATAGTCTTCCTCAATCTCTTTCTTTGTAGAGATCATTCTTTTCCTTGTAGAGGTCGTTCACATCCTTTCTTAGGTGTACACCTAGGTATTTGATTTTTTTTGAGGCTATTGTAAATGGAATTGTTTTCATTTATTCTTTCTCAGTTTGTTCATTATTAGTGTATAGAAATGCTAATGATTTTTCTATGTTGATTTTATATCCTGCTACCTTGATATAGCTATTGATGGTGTCTAGGAGCTTTTGAGTAGAGTTTTTTGGGTTTTTAAGGTATAAGATCATGTTGTCTGCAAATAGGTATATTTTGACAGTTTCTTTACCTATTTGTATTCCTTTTCTTCCTTCTCTTGCCTAATTGCTCTGGCTAGGAATTCCAGTACTATGTTGAATAGGAGTGGAGATAGTGGGCATCCTTGTCTGGTTCCTGATTTTAGAGGGCATGGTTTTAATTTTTCTCCATTAACTTTAATACTGGCTATAGGTTTGTCATATATAGCTTTTATAATGTTGAGGTACTTTCCTTCTATTCCTAGTTTTCTTAGAGCTTTTATCATGAAATGGTGTTGGATCTTATCATAGGCTTTTTGTGCATCTATTGAGATGATCAAGTGGTTTTTGTCTTTGCTTCTGTTAATGTGGTTTATTACGTTTATTGATTTCATGTGTTGAACCACCCCTGCATTCCTGGGATGAAGCCTACTTGGTCATGGTGAATAATCTTTTTGATGTGTTGTTGAATTCGATTTGCCATTATTTTGTTGAGGATTTTTGCATAAATGTTCATTAAGGAGATTGGCTTATAGTTCTCCTTTTTGGAGGTGTCTTTGCCTGGTTTTAGGATAAGTATAATACTGGCTTCATAAATTGTGTTAGGCAGTTTCCTGCCCTTTCTATTTCGTGGAACAGTTTAAGGAGGGTTGGTGTCAGTTTTTCTTTAAAGGTCTGATAGAATTCAGCAGAGAATCCATCAGGTCCTGGACTTTTCTTTTTGGAGAGACTTTTGATTGCTGCTTCAATTTCATTTTGTGTTATAAATTTATTCTGTTTATTAATATCCTCTTGGTTCAGTTTTGGATGATCATATGTATCTAGAAATCTGTCCATTTCTTTAAGATTTTCAAATTTATTTGAATATAGGTTCTCGAAGTAGTCTCTGATGATTTCCTGGACTTCCATGGTGTTTGTTGTTATCTCCCCTTTTGCATTCCCAATTCTACTAATTTGGGTTTTTTCTCTCCTCATTTTAGTCAGGTTTGCCAGGGGTCTGTCGATCTTGTTTATTTTTTCAAAGAACCAACTTTTTGTTTCATTAATTCTTTGTATGGTTTTTTTGGTTTCTCTTTCATTGATTTCAGCTCTTATTTTTTATTATTTCTCTCCTTCTATTTGTTTTGGGATTTGCTTGTTCTTGTTTTTCTAGGAGTTTGAGATGTATCTTTAGGTCATTGATTTGGGATCTTTCAGTCTTTTTAATATATGCACTCATGGCTATAAACTTTCCCCTCAGAACTGCCTTTGTTGTGTCCCATCAGTTCCGGTAGGTTGTGTTTTCATTTTCATTGACTTCCAGGAACTTTTTAATTTCCTTTTTTATTTCATCAATGCCCCATTGTTCATTAAAAGTGAGTTATTCAGTTTCCATCTGTCTGTATGTTTTTTGTCTTTATTTTTGTTGTTGAGTTCTAGTTTTATTGCATTGTGATGAGATAGATGCACTGTATAATTCTATTAACTTATATTTGCTGAGGCTTGGTTTGTGCCCTAGGATATGATCTATTTTGGAGAAGGTCCCATGGGCTGCTGAGAAGAATGTATATTGTGTAGAAGTTGCATGAAATGTTCTGTAGACATCAACTAGGTCCATTTGATCTATGGTATATTTTAGATCTCTGATTTCTTTAGTTTTTGTTTAGATGACCTATCTATTGATGATAATGGGGTGTTAAAGTCTCCCATGACCACTGTGTTGGAGTTAATATATGCTTTTAGGTCCTTCAGGGTATGTTTGATGAAATTGAGTGCGTTAACATTGGGTGCATTCAGGTTGATAATTATTATTTCCTTTTGGTCTATTTCCCCTTTTATTAGTATGGAATGTCCTTCTTTGTCTGGTTTGATCGATGTAGGTTTGAAGTCTGCTTTGTCAGAGATAAGTATTGCTATTCCTGCCTGTTTTCAGGGGCCATTGTCTTGGTAAATCTTCCAGCCTTTCATCCTAAGCGTATGCTTATTTCTATTGGTGAGATGGGTCTCCTGTAAGCAACAAATTGTTGGATCTTCCTTTTAAATCCAGTTCTTCAAACAGTGCCTTTTGATGTGGGAATTAAGTCCATTAACATTTAGTGTTAGTACTGATAGGTATGTGGTGATTCCTGTCATTTAGTTGTGCTTAGTTATTTGAAGGTTTGATTGTGTGTACCTAAGTTGAGGTTACTCTCTACTTTCTTGCTTTTTCTTTTTCTTTTCCTGTAGTTTAGTGCTGCCTGCCCTTTCATGGTTATGTTGGGTTTCACTTTCTGTATGCAGAAGCCCTTGAAGAATCTTTTGTAGTGGTGGCTTTGTGGTCACATATTGTTTTACTTTCTGCATATCATGGAAGACTTTTATTGCTCCATCTATTTTGAATGATAGTTTTGCTGGGTAAAGTATCCTAGGATTGAAGTTATTTTCATTCAGTGCCCAGAAAATCTCACCCCAAGCTCTTCTTGCTTTTAATGTTTCTGTTGAGAAGTCTGCTGTGATTTTGTGGGTTTATCTTTGTATGTTATTTGTTTTTTCTCTCTTATAGCCTTCAGTATTCTTTCTCGGGTCTCTGTACTTGTTGTGTTAATGATAATATGCCGTGTGGTAGTTCTGTATTGGTTTGGTCTGTTTGGTGTTCTGGAGGCCTCTTGCATTTGTATAGGAATAGATTTCTCTAGATTTCAGAAATTTTCTGTTATTTTGTTGAATATATTACGCATTCCCTTTGCTCGCACCTCTTCTGCTTCTTCAATTCCCATGATTCTCAAGTTTGGTCTTTTGATGCAGTCGATGAGTTCTTGCATTTTCTTTTCACAGGTCTTGAGTTGTTTAACTAATAGTTCTTCGGTTTTTCCTTTAATTATCATTTCATCTTCGAGTTCTCAGATTCTGTCTTCTGTTTGTTCTATTCTGGCGGATTGGCCTTTGGCCTTCCATTTTGTTTTGCAATTCTGTTTCATTCTTTTTTCTGAGGTTTTCCATATCCTGAGTCCCCTTCCTCTTTAATGTTGTCTGTTTTCGGCCTGTGTTTATTTATCTCTTTATTAATTGTGTTCTTTGTTTCATTTTGGTGTTTATACAGTGCTTCTGTGGTTTCTTTTATTTCTTCTTGTGCTTTCTCAAATTCTCTATTTTTGTTGTCTTGGAATTTCTTGAGTGTCTCCTGTACATTGTGTTTGACCATATCCAGTATCATCTCTATAAAATTCTTATTGATTACCTGTAGTATGTCTTCTTTTATTCTTGTGGGCTTCATTGGGTTCTTTGGCATAGTTTATCTTCATTTTGTTGGAGTCTGGATCTGGGCTCTGTTTTCTTCATTTCCCTCTGGTTCCCGTACTAATTTTTTGCTGTGGGGAAACTGGTTTCCCTGTTTTTTCTGTCTTTCCATTGTCCTTCGTGTAGTTGTCCCTGTAGTGTGTGCAATTAAGTATTTTTTAGCTTGTAATAATAACAATGGTGATATTTAGAATGGAAGGGTGAGACGTGAGGGAAAGCAAAGACGGTAAAGAAAAAGGGAAAAACAAACAAACAAGTAAAGAACCAAAACAAACAAACAAAAAAGTTTCAAAGATATAAATAGGGAGAGATAGTGTACTAATTAATAGTGAGCTAAATAGGCATTAGAGAGACAGAGAGAGGATTGAAAAAAAAATCTCCAAGTTCAAATGCAATAAAGTTTTAGACTTAATAATTTAGGTTTTAGTTCCTCAGCCTCCAATCCTGGAGATGGTCTCAGAAGTAGTTCTGTTGTTGTCTCATCAAAGGGGAAAAAACCCAAAAAAAAAAAAAAAAAAAACCCAAAAAAACAAAACACCACAAAGTGTCCCAGGTTCAAATGCAATACAGTTTCAGTAAGTTTTTCAGCATGCAGGTGTACTTTGGTTGTTGTCTCATCAAAGGAAGAGAGATAAAAAAAAAAGAGACTGGAGACAGTTCTGTGAATGTCTATCTGAGGCTGTGGCTCATCTGCCCGCTGCTGTCAGCCTGCTGTTGGTGGAGGCTTTTTTATGCAGATCTCAGGAGTGAGCTTGACACTCAGCTGGCCCCGCAGGCTGTGTTTACTTTGAGTTCTCCTGGGCACGACTGCCACTGCTACAAGCTTTCCCTTTTCTAAGCACACTGCAGCAGCCTCTCAGGCTGGCATGTTTATTTATAGCTCACTGGGAAGTGGGTCTCCCCCATCTCCTGTGGAGTTTTCCTCCTACCGCCACTTTTACAAGTTTTCCTAATCCTGGTTCCTGGGCATGTGCCGCCACTCCTGCCTTCTCCAGGCGGCTTGTTTATTTACAGTTCTTTGAGGGATTGCTCCTCCCCCCCTCTTTGGCACTCAGGGCGCCCTGCCCTCTTTGCTATGTGTCTTTTTGTTGTTGTTGTTTATTCAGTTTTTTTTTCCTTTTTCCCTGTGTGGGGGTCCGTCTGTCCGGGGGCTATGGTGATCTGGCCCAGGGTTGTCTGTGGGAGTACCACTTGCTGCTTAGCTCACCTTGTGGTCTGCGTCTTCCCAAGCCGTCTGGGCCCTGGCATCTGGCAGCAGCGCGGGAGCCCTCCTGGTTTCTCCATTTAACGTGAAGTGGAGATGCTATGCACAGGCTGGGGGTGTGGAGGATCAAAGTTTTGCCTCTTTTCAGTGGTTTTTCTGTAAGGTGTATCTCCAGCATCTCTCCAGGATTTTACTTTTGGAAGCACATTTTCTGCTTCCTCCCTCTAGCTGCCATCTTGGAATCTTAGTATTTTGTTTGTTTTTGAGACAAGAGTCTCATTGTGTAACACAGGCTTGCCAGGAACTCCTTATCGTCCTGCCGCAGCCTCTTGGGTGCTGGAGTATGGGTGTACACCACAACACCAGCTCACTATTTGCTTTTTAACCATGTGAATGTATTGCTTTGGTTTTAAAATTAAGTGAATAAACAAAGGGCCACTGGTACTCATTCTTTGGAAGTGTTCTCTAAGCTTTATTGAGACTAGGTAACCTTGACAGAGACTTTCATTGCATGTCACAGGCTGAGTGAACCTGTAGAGGGACAAATTCAGAATGATGGGGATGTGGTTTACTGGAATGCTCGATTATTCAAAAATCTCTGTGTTACCGAGGGTAAGAGATTTTTCCCTGAAGTGATTACTGTAAAAAATGCAGGAAAAAAGGCTGGTTAGTTGGCTAAAACATCATAACTAACAAAACACATTTTTTTCTTTCCTTCAAAATGTTAGCATAAGAGAAGGCAAAAGTTTTGTGAAAATTTACTAACTCTTTGACTTGGTAATTTGAGCATACTTTTATGGCTTTTAAGCCATGAGGTATTCACTTTGGGTTTGGAAATTAAACATCTATGGTTAATGAGGTGGCTATATAGTGAACCGCCTTAAGCAAAGTCAAAATCAATGAAAAGAAATTTAAAAAATAAAAAATTTAAATTCCTGCATACGCATAAGGAGGAGAAGCCTTTGGTCAGTGGTGTTACCGTCAGTGTTTCCCCGCCCTTCATTTCATGCAAATATGCCTCCCCAAAAGCAAATGGTGCCCAAGATGCAAGGCAAAAGTGAATGTGCTTAACTGAAGTGCTGAGTGACAGTTTTAGATCTGTTGAAAGGCATCATGTGTGAAGCAGAAGTCCTGCAGTGTTGTGGGAAACCTTAATCAAGCATGTGCGGTGCAGCACTGATACCCTCCAGATAAATACCCAGGGTCTACTGTATGTTAGGTTTTGATGAATGCTGAGTGCATTTGAAAAGAGTATGTCCTTGCTTATAACATGCAGTATGTGATAAGTATGTGTTCAGATTGTTCACATTCTTATTTATTGTTCTTAATGGGTTAAATTAAAGATTTAGAGAAAGGAATGTTAAAGTTTTGTTGGAATTTTCTGTTTTCACTTTTTCTTACAGTTATGAAAAGTTTTTGCACCAGGAATATGAATACATATTTGTGGCTCTTTCTTTATTTTAAAATACCCTTTTGCTCTACTTTAATGTTTTTAATCTTAAATTTATTTTCACTGCTGCATTGTTACCAGACTTCATGTTTAAGTTGGCTGATAGACTTTGTCCAAGTCTCTTCAGTGTTGTTTTACACATGTGCCTTGTGAATAGTTAGATTGTATTTTCTGATTCAATCTAAGTTTTTTTCTTCCTTTTTATATAAGAATATCATATTTTAATTATTAAAAATTGTGCAAGCAAAAAATAAAGGTCTCCTAATGGTCCACTCTTCCCTCCCATTTTCCAATTCCTCCTGGTTATCTGCTATGAGCACTATGTTGTGTAGCCCTCAATGCACCTAGAAACATACACTCCCCACCTGCGCACACACACCGAAGAGAAGGGACTGCCTTTAACACTGTTCTGAAATGTGTTTATTCAACAGCACAGGGCAGAGATTCTTCAGGTTAGCATATTAAAAAGTCACACAATTTTGTTATAGACAGAACAATTATTTCACCACATTTGGAAATGTCTTATTGTCTACCTATCTATTGAAATGGTGCTGAACACTTTTCTGAATTTAATCTCACCTACTTCTGTGAATACTGCCATAGAATTGATTCTTAGGAGTAGATTTTCATTTTTGATTAAGGGCTATGTACATTTTATTTTTTGGGTATGTCATTTAAATTTTGACAGAAGCTGCCATTTTATCTTTTAATAGGGTACTGACAATTTTAATTCACCCCTACATTCTTGCCAACATCAGTCTTTTTAATTCTTTGCATCCTCAAGTGGCAAAAATCCTCATGCTGTTTAATTTCCCTGCTTGAGCATCTTTTCATGTCCTTGTTAGCTTCATGTTTTTTTATTTTTTTCTGAGAAGTTCACATTCACATCTTGCTGTTCTTTTTTGGGGGGGGGGTAGGGTAGGCATTTTTTAGTCCTGATGCATAAAGAATGTTAACTGTTAGTTATGTTTGTCATGACCATGATCTTTAATTTATTTGTGTTTTACCATAAACATATTTTAAAATATGCATTGCTCTCCTACTGCAAGCAGTTTACAGTGCATCCTTCCAGTCTGGTTCTATGCATTCTACAAGATAAACTGCCCATCAGAACACCCTTTTCTGTGGGAGACCTGGGATTTTCTGCTCCTTAAAGAAAATCTGTCAGCTACTAACACATTTCATTTAATTTCTGTGAACCAACTTAATGCTTCTGGTATGCTCTATAAATCAGTGCTTAAAACTCTCCTTTTAACTGAATAGGGAAAATATTGGTAATTATGTCCTCGAACCCTCTATAGATGCATGAACAAGCATTTTGAAGTCTTTCTCCAGGAGCACTGTGTGTGAACTTCTTGGTTTTTAATCATATGAATATATTTCCTATTTTAAAAATTAGCTTAAAATTATTGGAGGAAACAGTATTTAGAGATTCTCTGACACTAAGTGCAATTATGTTGAAGCCCATATTTTTTAGAATAGTAAAAGTAACTATTGATAATTCACTATATTCATGTATGTTCTTTGGTTCTCTATTCATTAGCACATAATTAACCTTCTGGTCTTGTGTAGTTGTTTACCCAACAATAAAGAAAAGACACAAAACAGCAGTTTTCACACAGATAGCAACTTTCCAGAAAACAGTTTCTAGTAAGATTTTAGCTGATTCTTTTATGTCTTTATCTTCCTGAGATAATATTTTTCAGTCTATTTTGATATTTAGCACTTATCTACTTCATATCTCATTGTGTGAACTAGAATTTCTAGTCTTGTAAGATAATAACGATTAGTTTCCCATAGCTCTTTTCATAGAAATGCCTCTATTAATTCATCATTACTCATAATACTGGAAGCTAGGCTTCTTTTTTTGAAAAAATAAACAATGAAATGCTTCAATTTTTATCACCTGCCCTTTTGATCAATCTGTTTGCTAATGACAATTCATGAGAAGTATTATAATATCAGATTACCTAATGCTGAGACTTCCTTGTAGTCCTGGGATTAGCTCCATGTGGTTATTTTTGACTTGAAAAGAAATCTGTTTGCAAATATTTTACCTAGAATTTCTATCTGTTATTCACATGGAAGGATAGGTTGTAGTTTTATCTTTGTTTTTGGTCTTTATACCATCTTTGTCTTTTTTCATCATCAGTTCTAAGTCAATTAGCTTATTTCACTTATTTTTCTACATTTTCAAAAACCATAATATTGGACTTAACCATTCCTTGAAAGTTTGAAACGAATTATCCAATGAAATAATCTGTACCCACATTGTTTTTTTCTTGGTATTTTTTATTAGTGTGCTCAAATTTTCTTTACTTAATTATTTGTTCTTTTTTTTTTTTGTTCTAGATTTGTAGGAATTTCCAGTGTGTAAATGCCTCTGTTCTGAATTATGACTGTGATGTTCAGGCAAAGTGTCACGGACATGGGGTAGGTAATGTTGTCTTGTGGTTTGTTCATGAAAGTAGTACTGAAGAATAATTCTCAGTGAGGATTTGGTGAAAATTCTCGAGATTTCCACTTTTAGACGTTATGGAATTTGTTGATGTCGATAAATTTTTCATTCTGAAAAAGAGTAGATATGAGTTTGTATGAATTTAGTCCTTTCTCTTAGTTTCCATTTTAGAGTTGATACAGAATAACATTCGCAATTAACAAAGGTGTTACTTTGATTGTTTTAAAGGTATGTAATAGCAATAAGAATTGTCACTGTGAAAATGGCTGGGCTCCCCCACATTGTGAGTCAAAAGGATATGGAGGAAGTGTGGACAGTGGACCTACATATAATGGCAAGTAATATCGAAGAAAATTTTTTTTTGTGACTCCCAGCAGCCCAACTTATGAGTTGGGCATCCTTGTGCCTTTCCCTTTCCCTCCCTTCGCATATCAGGTATACATTTTTTTTTTTTTTTGGTGGTACCAGGGTTTTGCCCTCCAGGCTTCATGCTTTCATGCTTGCTAGGCAGGAGCTCTACCACTTGAGCCACTTCGCCAGCTTCTCATTTAACTGTTGATTCTGCCTTCTAAATTCCTTGTGAATGTTTCCTTTTTTTTTAATCCCACTTCTTTCAGTTTCTTACCTGGACTTCCATAGCAACCTTTTATCTAGGCTGCCCCTTTCCCATTGTGCTTCATATGATCTATGCTCTACATTACAGAATTCAGTTTTGGTTGTGTCAAGTCCTGCTTTTAATTATTTATTAGGATGAAGTCCACAAGTCCTTAACATGGGGCCTTAATGCTCAGAATGACAGCTTACTTTCCCAGCCTCATTTCACTGTGCCTTAGACAAGTTGTAACTTCTTTGATTTCCACTAATAGGCTACTCTCTCTTACCTTCAAACCATTTCATTTTCACGTTGTTGAAACTTAGCTAATTGCTGCTCAGGCTTCCATTTATGCCTTGTTTCCTAATGGAGTTTTCCTTGACTGCCTAAATCTAAAATCTGAACGAATCTGCCCTTCTCTTTGCTTTCTGATTACTGGTAACATGATCATGTGCTACAGCAATGCTTTTTTTTTTTTTTTTTTTGTGCTTCTTTTTGTTTCCTGAAGACTGAGCACCTGGTTTCAGGGTCTTCCTGGTGAGAAGATGCACTGTCTTTCTCTTGGAAAGGCACTAGGTGCAGTGGCAGGTTCATGTAGTAGGACTCTGCCAGGTTGTTTCCTGCAGTGGTTACAGTAGTCCTGCTTGGTCTGCGGTTTCAGTTACTTGTGGTCAGTGGTAGTCAGCAGAATCATCACAGTTGACAATCAGGGTCACCCGAGGCGGCTAATCCTCCTGACACATTGTCAGGTCAATAGCAGCCTCATCCTCTGTCATAATCCCTAGAGTGTCCCTTCACTTAATCTCAGAGTGTAGGCATTTTGTCATTTCTTATCATCACAACAAGAAAAAGAAGGGTGAAGACAGTATAGTTTTTTTTTGAGGAAAACTCATGTTTACATAACTTTTATTGCAGCATGTTATTTTGTTATCACTTTTCTACTTTATCATTACCTGTCATTATTAATCTCTTAGTGTGCCTAACTTATCAATCAAACTTTACCATAGGAATGTACATAGAAGGAAAAGCATAGTATATAGAGAGATCAGTAATATCTGTAGGTTCAGGCATCCACTTGGGGTCTTGGAATATATCCCCTGTGTATAATATAAGGCAGGCTCTGTATACCATTTTACATTCTCATTACTAGTATACTCCACAGCCTAACATTAGATATGGTCTGTCTTTTTAATTTTAGCAATTCTGGTAGATATGCAGTGCTATTTAATTGTAGTTTTAATTTGCATTTCTCTATTACTAATGATGTCAAGCATCTTTTCATGTGAATATTTGCTGTCCACATATCTTCTTTGGTGATGTATCTGTTGAGATTTTTTTTCCTTAAGTTTTTAGTTGGTTTGTTGTTTTGAGTTTTGGCAGTTCTTTATATATTATGGATACAAGTCTTTTATAAATATGTACTTTGTGTATATGTATATTTTCCAAGTTTTGATGTAGAGTTTTTAATTATTAATGTATAGTGATTGTACATTTTTTCTTTTTTTATTATTGTTGTGCTGGGGGTACATTTTGAAATTTACAAAAGTTCTTACAATATATCATAGTTGAATTCACCCCCTCCATCATTCTCCTTTACCACCCTCCCCCCACTTTTTTTTTTGGTGCCAAAATCTGGGAACAAACCAGTATTGTACATACACCTCTTCCTGATGACTAAAGATTGTACATATTAATGGGTTTCACTATGATATTTCCATGCATGCATTTATCAGGCTTCAGTCATATCTACCTTCCCCACTACCTTCTTCTGTCCTCCCCTCTCTTCCTCTTGTCCCCAACCCTCTTTCTCTTCCTTGTTAGTTCCTCTTCTACTTTCAGATCATTATCACTTTAAAAATATTTCACGTATAAGAGAAACCATTTGAGATGTATCTTTCCTTGTTTGGCTTATTTTGCTTAAAATGATATCTCAAATTATATTTGTTAATTTTGCATTGCTGTGATGAAATAGGTGACAAAAATGAATTAGAGGAGAAAGGATTTATCCTGGCTCACTATTTCAGAGGGTTCATCCATGGTTGCTTGGCCCATGCACTTGGACAGAACAAGATGGTGGTGGGAGCTTCTTCACCTCCTTGCAGACAGGAAGCAGACTGAGGGAGGAGCAGATGGGGTCCTGGTTTAACCTTCATAGGCGTACGCCCAGTGGCCTGCTTCTTTTAGCTAGGCCCTGTCTCCCAAAGTTTCCACAAACTCCTAAAATAGTGCAATCAACTGGGGACCAACATTCAAAAATGAGTCTGGGGGAGGGATCACTTCACATTTAAACCATAACACAAATAATATCCATTTTTTTTCCTGAAAATGACATGATTTCATTATTCTTTATGACTAAATGTTTCCTTATAAATATATACCACATTTTATTTATCAATAATCGATTAATGGGAACCTAAGTTGATTCCATAGCTTAACTGTTGTGAATAGTGCTCCAGCAAACATGGGTCATAGGTATGCAGGTATCTCCAGTATATGCTGACTTACATTCTTGTTTTTTTTTTTTGGTGGTGATACTGGGATTTGAACTCAGGGCCTCATGTGCTTGCTAGGCAGGTGCTCTACCACTTGAGCCATGCCCCCAGCCCTTGACTTAACATTTTTTTCAGGTGTATACCTAGGAGTTGTAGAGTTAGATCATATGGTGGTTCTATTTTTAGTTTTTTGAAGAACCTCTATACTGATTTCCATAGTGGCTATATTAATATACATTCCCACCAGCAGTGTATAGGGTTCATTTGCTGCTTTTGGTTTCTTGATAATAGCCATTCTAAGTGGGGTAAGATAGAACCTCAGTGTAAGTTTTGATTTACCTCTTCCTAATGACCAAAGATATGGCAACATCTTTTCATGCATGTATTGCTCATTAGTAATTCCTTTCTTGAAAAGTGCATATTTGGTTTATCTGTCCGTTTATAGATTGGATTGTTCATTGTTTAGGTGTTTAAAATTTTGAGTTCTTTATATATACACTCAATATTTAATCTCCTGTCAGATGTATAGGTGACAAAGATTTTTCTCCCATTTCTATAGGTTGGATCTTCACTATGTTGTTTCCTTTGCTATACAGAAGCTTTTTAATTTGATGTAATCCCAATTATCAATTCTTTTTTTTAAATCATTTTTACATTTACTCACATGTGTATACGTTGTTTGGGCCACCTCCCCTCTCCTTATCCCCCCTACCATTATTAATTCTTGCCACTATTTCCTGAGCTACTGGAGTCCTATTCAGGAAATCTCTGCCTATAACAATATCTTGAAGTGTTTCCCTTATGTTTTCTCTAACATTTTAAGTTTCAGGTTAACATTAAGATCTTTTATCCAATATGAATTTTTTTGTACAGACAGAGGTCTAGTCTCAATGTTGTACATATAGATATCCAGTCCATTACTATTTGTTGAAGATGTTATCCTTTCTCCAACATATGTTTTTTGTTTCTTAGTCAAGACTGTTGGCTATAGCTGAATAGGTTTATTTCTGGGTCCTGTATTTTATCATGTTTGTCTATGTGTCCATTTTTATGCCAGTGCCATGGCGTTCAAAAATGACCATGTCTTTGAAGTATATTCTGAATTTGGGTATTATATTTTCTCCAGCTTTGCTCTTTTTGTGAAGGATTATTTTGGTTCCTCAGGTGTTTTGTGTTTCTGAATGAAGTGGATGTCCACTTCTCCCAGCATTGTTTGTTAAAAAGACTTGTCTTTTTTCTAACTTATGTTTTTGGCTCCTTTGTCAACAATCAGTTGGTTATAGATGTGTGGATTTATTTTGGGTCTGTTCTATACCTGGGTATATGTGTCTCTTTCTATGTCAGTACCAATGTGGTTTTGTAACTCTGTGTATATTTTGAAATCCGGTATTGTTATAGCACTAGCATTGCTCTTTTTTGCTCAGGATTGCTTTGGCTGTTCAGGGTCTTTTGTGTTTTCCTATGAATTCTACCATTTTTTAAATAGTTCTGTGAATAATGCAGTTGTTATTTTGATGGGAATTACATTGACTCTGTAGATGGCTCTTGGCAGTATTAATTCTTCTTAGTTATGAACATGGAAGAACTTTACATTTGCTAGTGTCTTCTTAATTTCTTTTCTCCAGTGTTTTATCATTTTCATTGTACAGATCTTTGGGGTTTTCCGTGTAAGGAATCATATTATCTACAACAGAGATAATTTAACTTCCTCTTTTTTCTATTCGTATTCTTTTTATTATCTCTTACCTGATTGCTCTGGTTAAAATTTTAAATACTACATTGAATAAGAGAGATGAGAGTAGGCACCCTTGCCTTCTTCCTGATTCCAGAGGAAATGCTTTCAATTTTTCCACATTCAGTATAGTATTGGTTATGAATTTGTCTTACATAGCCTTTATTATGCTGAAATATGATCATTTTATACCTAGCTTATTCAGTGTTTTATCATGAAGAGATGTTGAGTTTTATCTAAGGCTTTTTCTATGCTTCTGTTAGACGATGATCTAGCTTGTATCCTTTATTCTATTTATATGCTGTATTATGCTTACTGATTTGTATATGTTGAATCATCCTTGTATTCCTGGAATGAAACCACCTTGATTATGGTGTATGAACTTTATAGTATGCTATTGAATTAGATTTGTAAGTATTTTATTAAAATTTTTATGTCTGTTTCTCATCAAGGATATTGATCTATGGTTTTCTTTTTGTGTTGTATCCTTATCAGGTTTTGATATCAGGGTAATACTGGCTTTGTAGAAAGCATTCATTCCCTTCCTATTTTATGGAATAGTTTGAGGAGCATTGGTGTTAATTCTTCTTTAACAGTCATAATTCTTTGAAATTCAGCTGTGAATCTGTCCGATCCTGGTTGTTTTTTTTTAATTGAAAGACTTTTTATTATAGTTTCAATTTCATTGTTCATTATTTATCTATTTAGATTTAAAAATTATCATTGTGTCAATTTTGGAAGGTCATAGGTGTCTGTCTAGTTTCAGTTTTAATATCCCTCTTTTTGTCTCTGATTTTATTAATTTGGGTCTTCTCTTTCTATTTCTTTTGGTTAATTTGATAAATAGTTTGTCAGTTTTATCTTTTCAAAGAATCAACTTTCTGTTTAACCAGTCCTTTGTATTATTCTCTTAGACTCTATTTCATTTATTTCCAGTCGAAATTTATTCTTTCTTTCTGTTTACTAATTTGGGGTTTGGTTTGTTCTTCTTTTTCTAAGATCTTGAGATGAATCATCATATATTTGAGACATATTTATTATATTTTTTAAAGTAGACATTCGTTGCTATAAATGTTCCTTTTAGAATTGCTTTAGCTATATTCCAGTTTCTGGTACATTTCCATTTTCATTTGACTTTAGGAATTTTTAATTTTCCCTGACTTCTTCAATGGTCCACTGTTCATTTAAAAGTATATTGTTCAATCTGTATGTGTTTGTATAATTTCTGTAGTTTCTCATGCTGTTGATTTCTAGTTTTGTTCTGTTAAAATACAAGAACTTACTTAGGTTTTTACTCTTTTTAATCCTTTTATAACCTAAAATATGATGTATTTTGGAAAAAGTTCAATGTGTCAATGAAAAAGAATGTTTATTCTGCCACTGTTGGATGGAATATTCTGTACCTGTCTGTTAAGTCCATTTAATCAATAGTATAATTTAACTCTGGTGTTTTTTTGTTGCCTTTTTTTTTTCCCCTTCTTTTTTTGGTCTGGAAAATCTATCTGTTGGTGAGATTGGGGTATTGGTTGTTTCTTACCTTTATTAACATACTGACCTTCTTTGTCTCTTCTGTTTAATTTGGCTTGATGTCTTTTCTCCACCTCCCCTTCAACATAGGACAATTACTACTCCTGCCTGCTTTCAGAGTCCATTTGCTATAATATCATTTTATAACCTCCACTTTCAGTCTGTATAGGTTTTTGCTGGAGAGGTGAGTTTCTTGTAGACAGAAAAACTATTGGATCTTGATTTTTAATCCAGTCAACCAATTTTTGTCTTTGAATTGGAGAATTAAGTCTGTTTATATGTAGAGTTATTATGGAAAGGTATGTATTTGTTCCTTTCATTTTGTTGTTTTCTTCTTCTGGTTTGTTTTCAATAATCTATGCTCATTTCTTTGTCCCTTATTCTGTTTAGAGGTTTGATGGTTTACTGAACTAATCATGTTTGAGTCTTTCCTAATTCTTATTTGCTTGTCTGTTATTCTAGTGAGATTTATTCTGTCTTTTTTTTTTTTTGGCAGGAGTGGGGTTTGAACTCAGGGCCTCCTGCTTGCTAGGCAGGTGTTCTATTACTTGAGCCTGTCCACCCAAGATTTATTGTTTTCTTGCGTCCATGATTGTGTTTCTTCCTCTTCTGTGTGTAGGATTATTTTAAGTATAATTTTGTAATGCAGGATTAGTCACCATGAATTCCATCAGTTTATGCTAATCTTGGAAGGTCTTTAATTCTGAAGGATAACTTTGCTGGATATAGTAATCTAAGTTAATAGTTATTTTTTTTTAGGACTTCAAATACAACAGTCCATGCCATCCTGGCTGTTAGAGAAATCTGCTGTTATTTTGATGGGTTTGTCTTTGTCAGCAACTTGGCACTATTCTATTGCAACTTTAAATATTCTTTCTTTGTTCTGTACTTTTAGAAGTTTAACTATAATATGTGGAGAGGTTTTTTTCTGGTCATATTTATTTAGGGTTCTAAATGCCTCCTCTTTTCTACCTGGATGTCCATATCTTTCCCAAGTTTTGTGAAAACTTGTTCTTTCACTGAATAGATTTTCTGTGCCTTTAGCCTGTACTTCTATGCCTTTGTCTAGAACTGTTAGTTCACATGTGCATACAATGTTTGGGTCATTTCTCCCCCATTCCCCCACCCCTCCCTTGCCCCCTCACCCCCTCGCTACCCGGCAGAAACTATTTTGCCCTTATCTCTAATTTTGTTGAAGAGAGAGTATAAGCAATAATAGGAAGTAACAGGGGTTTTTGCTAGTTGAGATGAGGATAGCTATACAGGGAGATGACTTGCATTGATTTCCTGTGCATGTGTGTTACCTTCTAGGTTAATTCTTCTTGATCTAACCTTTTCTCTAGTTCCTGATCCCCTTCTCCTATTGGCCTCAGTTGCTTTAAAGTATCTGCTTTAGTTTCTCTGCATTGAGGGCAACAAATGCTATCTAGTTTTTTGGGTGTCTTACCTATCCTTATATCTCCCTTGTGTGGTCTCGCTTTTATCTTGTGATCAAAGTCCAATTCCCTTGTGTTTGCCTTTGATCTAATGTCTGCATATGAGGGAGAACATATGATTTTTGGTCTTTTGGGCCAGGCTAACCTCACTCAGAATGATTAGAACTATTAGTCTTAAGTTTGGTATCTTAATCATGTCCTAGAGGTCTTGTATGTTCTCTATTCATAGTTTCTGTTTTTTCTTTATTGTTATCTGAATGTGATAATTCATCAACCTTGTCTTCAAGGTCTAATATTCTTTCTTCTGCTTGATCTAGTCTATTTATGAGGCTTCCACTGAGTGCTTTAGTTTACTTATTGAGCTTTTCATTTTCAAGACTTCTGTTTGGTTCCTTTCAGAATCTTTTTATCTTTTTTGAGTTGCTTTTTCATATTCTACATTGTCTTTCTTAATTATTTAGCCATTTATTTCTCATTGAAGTCCTTGATAATTTTTGTTGCTTTGTTTTGATTTTTTGCTGTACTGGCCTCACACTTGTTAGCCAGGTACTCTACCACTTGAGCCATTCCATCAGCCC
Source organism: Castor canadensis (assembly GCF_047511655.1). NCBI lineage: Eukaryota > Metazoa > Chordata > Mammalia > Rodentia > Castoridae > Castor > Castor canadensis. The sequence continues at coordinate 57,707,168 of NC_133399.1, read as the reverse complement.
CCTTGATAATTTTTAATATCAATCTTTTGAATTTTTTTGTCTGGCATTTCATCTGGGCATTCAGGTTGTTTCTAAATTTTTGATATGCACTGTAAACATTTTAGTATACATATATAGGCATATGAATTTTTCTAGTTGAAAGGTAAATTGTTTATAATAAATTATTAGATTGTAGGATGTACTCCTTTTTAGGATTCTTAGGAAAAGTTTTAAATGAATGATACTTTCCTTGCCACCATCAGTGTGAAGATACTAATTTCAACATAATTTTTCCGGTGTTGCATGCCCTTATATTTTTCTAGTCATTAGTAAGTATTAAATGGTATATCAAGCTTGCTTTGATTTTTTTTTTTGTATTTTGATTTTTAATTGGGATAAACGTTTCATATCGTTTTATGCAACTTGTAACAAATTTATGATTCTTTTACAAACTTAGAGTTATGTGGAAAGTTTCAGTATTTACCTTTTTTTTTTCATAACTACTATATTGTTTCTTTAAAGAACACAGAATAGATAAATAAATGAAAAAATATTTTTCAGTGTTAGTATTGAACCCAGGTTCTTATGCATGCTAGGTGAGCACTCTATCACTCTATATCCCAGCCCTAATTAATAAAAATTTAAACTTACCATAAGAGTTAAAATTCAGAAACCACTAAAAATAACATTAATAAACTCACCTATACAAAAGTAGCAAATAAACTTCTATATGTAGAAATGCATAGTACCATCTTATTCCGCAGACTCAGCAAATCACTCTAAATATAAAGAGCTTTAAGAAACAGAGGAGAACCAAAAGTCCAATAGGAAATAGTGAATGTACTAAGCATAAAAAAGAAACAACAGTGTTTTCCCAAATATGGAAAAAATGCTCAACTCACATTATTAAAATTGCAATTTAAAATTATATAAGGTAATTTTTCTCCTTCCATGTTGGCAAAAATCCAGAATTTTGGCTTTGTGGGTTAGGCTGTGGGGAATTCTTGTACATTGCTTATGGGGATACTAAACTGTAATCATAACTATGGTTATGCTTTGGGGAAATTATTCTGTAGTTATACCTTCACCCATATGAAAGCATGACATATATTACTCATTACATATATTATATATTAATCAAGAGTACTCATTATGGCATTGTTTTGCAATAATGAAAGGCTGAACAAATCAAGTTATCTATCAGTAGGGTACTGGGTAAACAAACTATGGAACATCCTTACCATGGGGTTTGTATAGCTGTGTAGGAAGTGAGGAAGCCCTCTGTGTATGGTTTGGAAAGACACATGGAAAGTGAAAAAACTGATGAGCTAACTAGCATTTATTGTATACTACCTTTTGTGTAGTAAAGGGTTGACTACAACAACTTTTTATCTTTGCTTTTGTATTTGTGTGAAGAAAAATTGTAAGATTAAATAAGAAATGTAAAATGTGCATGATCACTTAATATGTTCTGGGTAGGATGAATTAGCACCTAATCAAATGACCATTGGTATCAATTTCATTTCTCTAGAGAGGAGCACTGCACTGAGGGATGGACTTCTGGTGCTTTTCTTTCTCGTTGTTCCCCTTATTGCATTGGCTACTTTTCTCTTCATCAAGAGAGATGAACTCCGGAAAAGCTTCTTCAGAAAGAAGAGATCACAAACATATGAGTACTTAGACTTTTCTTGTTAATCTGCATTAAATAATTTAAAGTAATTATTGATGGTAGTCAGATCATAGAGGTTATAAATGGTGTTCTGTGATAACCTCTTTATTCTTTTGATGTTACAAACATGGGTTAAAAGGTGGTAATGAACTGGGTGTGGTGGCACATCTATTATTCCACCACTTGGGAGGTTGAGGTAAGCAGATCATTAATTCAAAGTCAGCCTGGGCTACATAGTGATATCTTGTCTCAAAAAAAAGGTATTGGTGGCTGAGCTATCTCTGAGATAAACCATATAAATGTTGAAAAGTTTTCTTCTGTTTATTTCAGTTCTCATAGAGGAAGAATTTTTCAATTCTCAGTCTTGAAAACAGATTTCAAGAAATCCAGTGAAGAAAAGTTAAGGTTGTCATAATTTAGACACCTGATATTTCTAGACTGTATGTTAGACTTTCAAAAAGTCCTCTCTAAATGGTCATTTCTAATACATTACATCAAAATGTAGCTATAGATGCATGGACATGGTAATCCAATTTGAGTTCAAATTCTGTATTAGACATTTGCTGGAACTATGAACCAAAACTGTAAATAAAGCTTTCTGAGTCTTGGTTTGATTCCTATTAAATGGGAATAATAATATTACCTATTTTGTAGAGTTGATTTAAAGATTAAATGAGGAATTACTAAGAAATAAAATCCCACACAATACACATGCAGGCATATCCTAAATTACTTTGTAACTAGTGATTACTGTTATGACAACCACTTCCAAATATTTGTAGCTAGCCTTGATTTCTCATCTTTGCTTTTTGCCCTATTTCTCACATACTACACGATTGTCCCAGAGTGTACTGATGTTGTCTTTGATTTTTAATGAATTCTAGAACAGATTTATCTTCCTATCCTTTCTCTTACTTCCTATCATACTTCCAACTGAACAGTCTATGCAGAGAACCCTCCAATCTGCATTTAAGCATGAGCTCTCCTCCTGCTCATCACCACTGCCACTGACAACAGTGTTATTTTGTCTTAGGGAAAATCAAAGGTATGTATGATGTGTAATGTAGAGATGGTTTAATGTTAATTAACACAAAATATTCATATCTTTTAGGTCAGATGGCAAAAATCCAGCCAGTGTTTCTAGACAGCCAGTGAGTGCTCCTCGCCATGTTTCTCCAATGGCTCCTTCTAGAGAAGCTGTAAGTTTGAAGTTAAAAATTCTTTACTGTGTTAAAGTACTGAATGTTTAAATATTTTAAAAAGGAGCTGGGGATATATCTCAGTGATAGAGTGCTTGCCTAGCATGCATGAGGTGCTGGGTTTCATCCCCAGCACCGTAGAAAAATAAATAAAAAATGGTTATAAAGGCTGGTGGAGTGGATCAAGTGGTAGAGCACCTGCTTATTAAGCGTGAGGACCTGTGCAAACCTCTAAGTTTGATTCCCAGCACTGAAAAAGCAAGCAACAAAAAACAGCTGGTCACTTTAAACTGGGCATGGTGGCTCAAGCCTGTAATCCAAGCTACTTGGAAAGCAGAGATTGGAAGGATTACAGTTTGAGACTAACCTGGATAAGTCTCCATTGATCAAGACTCCATCTTAAGCAATGGCTGGCCACAGTAGCATGCACCTGTCATTCCAGCTACATGGGGAAGCACAAAAAGGGGGATCACGGGCCAAGGTGCCTGGGCATAAAGTGAGACTCTATCTCAAAAACAGCCAACACCAGAAGGGCTGGAGGTGTGGCTCAAGGGGTATAGTGCCTGCCTAGCAAGTGGGAGGCCCTGAGATCAAACCCCACAACCATCAAATAAAAAAGGTTACATAGATATGAATGTGAACAAAGATACTTCTTAGGAATTTGAAAATATTCTAGGGAGTCCCTGAGTTAATGGAGCACCAGCAGAGTTTATGACTCAGAGGACATGGGAAAAAAATGTCTGGACATTCAGAATGTCTTGCCTTGAAATAAAGATTGAGAAATGATGTAGGACGTTGGCTATTGCTATGTGTTCTGCCTGTTTTCAATATCTGGCTTCCCATGGGCATGTTACCAAAGACCTGGTGCTGAGCTCCTGGACAGGCCTTATCATCCCTGTGTGGGACCCCTCATCATGTTCTCACGAATGCCTCACAGTTACTGAGATAAGGGTGTCCTTTTACGGATAAGCATATATTGTTAAGCAACATATAATGTTATTTGAGGTGCTTTGAAACCTTTTGGAGTGCTTTATTTGAAATTTTACACATGTATCTGCTTTCCCCCACAATACTTTGTAGTTGATCCCTTTTGCACGTGGTCGTGTATCATTCATCCTCACTGTTGATGTGCTCCATGAGTACTGCACAATTCTACAGTTTATTTTCTGAGTACCAGATTGCAGTTTCTCAGTACTACTAAGGAGGCTGGGGTGGTCATTTTGTAGATTTCACCTTGTATCTGTGTGTTCTGTGACTGTGCCAGTAGTATCCACACGTGGCTATTTAAATTTCATATTAAATTATGTAATATTAAGAATTCTAGGTCAGGCACGGTGGCTTACGCCTATAATCTAGCTACTTGAGAAGCAGAGATTGGGAGGATCGTGATTTGAGGCCAACCCCTGGCAAAAAATTTCAAAAGACACTAACTCAGTCAATACCTGGGCATGGAGGTATGTGCCTATCATCCCAGCTACGTGGGAAAGCACAAATAGTAGGGTTGCAGTCCAGACCAGCTCCCAGCATAAAGCAAGACCCTATCTAAAAAAATAACCAACACAAAAAGAACTGGGGCGTGTGGCTCTAGTGGTAGAGCACCTGCCTTGCAGTTGTGAGGTCCTGAGTTCAAATCCCAGTACAGAGAACATTTCCATCATTGGAGAAAATGCCATTGGAGAGTGTTGGTCTAAGGTAGTACGAGTTAAATTGTGGGGCAGAAGGATATGTGAATCTTTTCTGGAAATGACCTAATTGCTTTTCAAAAAGGTTGTACCATTGGATGATTGTATCATTAGTGGCATATGAGCGTTGCTCATCTTTGCCAATACTTGGTATTTCAGACTTTCAGATTCTTTCCAGTTACACAGAAGTGAAGTGGTTAGATACCCATCTTCATGTTTTTATACCTCTATACACAGAATCTTTCTATTCCACTCTCTTTCCTTTGTCAAAAGGAAACAAAAATTGTTAATACTTTCTTCCCCCTTCCATCACCTTAGTAGTCCCCCATTTACTTTCATGATGTTTTGTTTGGTTTTGTTTCCCCCCAGCATCTACAAATGAGAGAATATATGCAATACCTGTTTTTGTGGGACGGGCTTAGTTCACTTAATGTGATGATCTCTAGTTTGATCCATTTTCGAGCAAATGACATGATTTCATTCTTCCTAAGGGCTGAGTAAAAACTCCATGGTGCATATATACCACATTTTCTTTATCCATTTATCTGTTCATGGACACGTAGGCTGATCCATAATTTAGCTATTCTGAATAGTGCCATGATAACTTTATGTCTTTGATTCTTTTGGGAATATATCCAGGGTGGTGTGGCTGAATCATATTGTCATTCTAATTTTTTGAGGAACCTCCTTACTGATTTCCAAAATGGCTGTCAAAATTTACTTCCCACCAGCAGTGAATAAGAGTTCCTTTTCCTCCAAATTCTTGCCAGAATTTTTATTTGTTTTCTTGATGATAGCCATTCTGACCCAGGTGAGATGGAATCTCAATGTAGTTTTGCATTTTCCTGGTAGCTAAAGATGTTGAACATTTCTTCATGTATTACCCATTTGTACTTTTTCATTTGAAAGGTATTCACTTCATTTACTTATTTATTGGTTGCATTGTTTTTTTATTTTAGTGTTTAATTTTCTGAGTTCTTTATATATTCTGGATATAAATCCCACACCAGATGAGTATCTGGAAAAGGTTTTCTCCCATTCTGTAGGCTGATCTTCACTGTGTTGTTTCTTCTGTTGTGTAGAAACTTTTTAATTTGATACAATCCCATTTGTCAGTTCTTATTCTTATTTCTTGAGCTATTCAGAAAGTCCTTGCCTATGCTATATCTTGAAGTGTTTTCCTCTAGTAGTTTTGAAGATTCAGGTCTTACATTAAGGTCTTTGACATATTTTATGTTGATTTTTATACAGGGTAAAAGAAAGAGATCTAACTGGGTACTGCTGGTGGCTCATGCCTGTAATCCTAGCTACCTGGGAGGCTGAGGTCAGGAAGATCATGGTTTGTGGCCAGCCCGAGCAAAGAGTTTACAAAATCCCATCTCCAAAAAATAACCAGAGCAAAAAGGACTAGAGGTGTGGTGCAAGTGGTAGAGTGCCTGCTTTGCAAGCACAAGGCACTGAGTTCAAACTCTAGTCCTACCAAAAGAAAACAAAAACAAAAAACCAGAGATCTAGTTTCATTCTTCTATGTGTGGGTGTTCAGTTTTCCCTTCTCCACTTATTAAAGAGGCTGTCCTTTTTTCCCAATGTATAATTTTGGCACTTTTGTAAAGAATCGGATGATAGGACCTCCTTGAGCTTATTTCTGGTTCTTCAGTTCTGTTGGTCTTTGTGTCTGTTTTGGTGCCAGTACCACGACATTTTTGTGACCATGGCTCTGTAGTATAATTTGAAATCAGGTATTGTGATATCACCAACAGTGCTCTTTTTGCTCAAGGTTGCTTTGGCTGTTTGGGGTCTTTCTCCTTTCCATATGAATTTTAGGACTAGTTTTTCTGTTTCTGTGAAGAATGTCTTTGGGATTGTATTGAATTTTTATATCAGTGTTGGTAGTATGCCCATTTTAACAGTTTTATTCTGCCAATGCATGATCATGGGTAGTCTTTGCATCTTCTAGTATCTTCTAAATTTTCTTTCTTCAGTTTTAAGGTTTTCATTGTAGAGGTCTTTAACATCGTTTGTCAAGTTTATTCCTAGGATTGGAGAACATCATTCCGAGTGAGGTTAGCCTGGCCCAAAAGACCAAAAATCGTATGTTCTCCCTCATATGTGGACATTAGATCAAGGGCAAACACAACAAGGTGATTGAACTTTGATCACAAGATAAAAGCGAGACCACACAAGGGAGATATGAGGATAGGTAAGACACCTAAAAAATTAGCTAGCATTTGTTGCCCTCAATGCAGAGAAACTAAAGCAGATACCTTAAAAGCAACTGAGGCCAATAGGAGAAGGGGACCAGGAACTAGAGAAAAGGTGAGATCAAAAAGAATTAACCTAGAAGGTAACACACACACACAGGAAATTAGTGTGAGTCAACTCCCTGTATAGCTATCCTTATCTCAACCAGCAAAAACCCTTGTTCCTTCCTATTATGGCTTATACTCTCTCTTCAACAAAATTAGAAATAAGGGCAAAATAGTTTCTGCTGGGTATTGAGGGGGTAGGGGGGAGAGGGAGGGGATGGGGTGAGGGGGGACGAATGACCCAAGGATTGTATGCACTTATGAATAATAAAAAAAAGTTTATTCCTAGGTATATATTTTTTGAGGCCATTGTAAATGAGATTGTTTTTCTAACTTCTTTTTTCAGCAAGTTCATTGTTGACATATAAAAAAGCTACTGTTTTTGTATGTGATTTTGTATCCTATTACTTTGCTGAAAGTGTCTTCTAGTAGAGTGTTTAGGGTGTTTTAAGTATAGCATCATGTCTTCTGTTAACAGGAATAATTTGATTTCTTCTTTTCCTCCTTATTTCCTCTTTATTTCTTTCTCTTGGCTTATTGCTGTGGCTGAGAGTTCAAGCACTATATTGAATAAGAAGTGCTGAGAGTTGGGCCACTTTTGTCTTGTGCCTGATTTTAGAGAAAATGTTTTCAGTTTTCCTCCATTCTGTATAATGTTTGCTACAGGCCTATCATATATATCCTTTACTATGCTTACATATCAACCTTCTAGTCCTAGTTTCTTCATGGATTTTATTGTGAAGAGATAGTAGATTTTATCAAAGGCCTTTTTGCATCTATTGAAATGATTATGTGAGTCTCATCTTTACTTCTGTTTATATACTGTATTATGTTTATTTGCATATGTTGAAAACATCCTTGCATTCCTCGAAGGAAGCCAATTTGATCATGATGTGTGATCTTTTCAATGTGATGTTGAATTTGGTTGGTTTGCAAGTGTTCTATTGAGGAGTTTTGCACTTAGGTTCACCAAGAAAATTGGTGTATAGTTTTCCTTTTCTGTTGTGTCCTTATCCAGTTTGGTAGAAGGGTAATAATGGCTTTACAGAATGAATTTGGAAGTGTGGCTCCCATTTCTTTTATGTGGAATAGTTTTGGGAGCATTGGTGTTAGTTCTTTAAAGGTCTGGTAGAATTCAGCAGTACATTTACCCACTCCTGGGCTTTTCTTTGTTGGGATGTTTTTTAAATTACTGTTTCAATATCACTGATTTTTATTAATCTAAGTTATTTATGTCTTCTTGGTTCATTTTTGGCAGTTAATATGTGTGTAGAAATTAATCCACTTCCTTTAGATTTTCCAATGTACTGGAGTAAGTTTTCAAAATATTCTCTAGTGACCCTCTGGATTTCAGTAGCATCTGTTGTAATGTTACCCTTTCATCTCTAATTTTATTGAGTTTTCTGTTTATTTATTTTGGTTAGTTTGGCTAAGGGCTTGTCAATCGTATTTATTCTTGCAAAGAACCAGCTCTTTGTTTCATTGATTCTTTGTATTACTCTTTTAGTCTCCATTTTGTTAATTTCAACTCTGATCTTTGTTACTTCTTTCCTTCCACTGTTATGGGGTTTGGCTTGTTTTTGTTTTTCTAAGACCTTAAAGTACATTTCAGTTTATTTATTTGAAATTTTATTTGTAATGTAGGCATTTATAGCTATAAACTATCTCTTAGAACTGTTTTCATTGTATTCCATAGATTCTGGTATATTGGATTTTCATTTTCTAGAATGCTTCTAGGATTTTTTTCATTTCTCCCTTTATTTTTTCTTTTTTATTATATTATTGTTGTACTGGGTCCCCTTAATTTTTTGATGACTTACTGATCATGCAAAAGGTCCATCTTCATAACCTGATATTCTGTGTTCTACTTGATCCAGTCTATTGGTAAGACTTTCTTTTTTTTTTTAAATTTTATTATTCATATGTGCATACAAGGCTTGGGTCATTTCTCTCCCCTGCCCCCACCCTCTCCCTTACCACCCACTCTGCCCCCTCCCTCTTCCCCCCCCTCAATACCCAGCAGAAACTATTTTGCCCTTATTTCTAATTTTGTTGTAGAGAGAGTATAAGCAATAATAGGAAGGAACAAGGGTTTTTGCTGGTTGAGATAAGGATAGCTATACAGGGAGTTGACTCACATTAATTTCCTGTGTGTGTGTGTTACCTTCTAGATGAATTCTTTTTGATCTCACTTTTTCTCTAGTTCCTGGTCTCCATTTCCTATTGGCCTCAGTTGCTTTTAAGGTATCTGCTTTAGTTTCTCTGCGTTAAGGGCAACAAATGACAGCTAATTTTCTAGGTGTCTTACCTATCCTCACCCCTCCCTTGTGTGCTCTCGCTTTTATCATGTGCTCAAAGTCCAGTCCCCTTGTTGTGTTTGCCCTTGATCTAATGTCCACATATGAGGGAGAACATATGATTTTTGGTCTTTTGGGCCAGACTAACCTCACTCGGAATGATGTTCTCCAATTCCATCCATTTACCAGCTAATGATAACATTTTGTTCTTCTTCATGGCTGCATAAAATTCCATTGTGTATAGATACCACATTTTCTTAATCCATTCGTCAGTGGTGGGGCATCTTGGCTGTTTCCCTAACTTGGCTATTGTGAATAGTGCTGCAATAAACATGGGTGTGCAGGTGCCTCTGGAGTAACCTGTGTCACAGTCTTTTGGGTATATCCCCTAGAGTGGTATTGCTGGATCAAATGGTAGATCAATGTTTAGTGTTTTAAGTAGCCTCCAAATTTTTTTCCACAGTGGTTGTACTAGTTTACATTCCCACCAACAGTGTAAGAGGGTTCCTTTTTCCCCGCATCCTCGCCAACACCTGTTGTTGGTGGTGTTGCTAATGATGGCTATTCTAACAGGGATGAGGTGGAATCTTAGTGTGGTTTTAATTTGTATTTCCTTTAATGCTAGAGATGGTGAGCATTTTTTCATGTGTTTTTTGGCCATTTGAATTTCTTCTTTTAAGAAAGTTCTGTTTAGTTCACTTGCCCATTTCTTTATCGGTTCATTAGTTTTGGGAGAATTTAGTTTTTTGAGTTCTCTATATATTCTGGTTATCAGTCCTTTGTCTTGATATGTAGTTGGCAGATATTTTCTCCCACTCTATGGGTGTTCTCTTCAGTTTAGAGACCATTTCTTTTGATGAACAGAAGCTTTTTAGCTTTATGAGGTCCCATTTATCTATGCTTTCTCTTAGTTGCTGTGCTGCTGGGGTTTCGTTGAGAAAGTTCTTACCTATACCTACTAACTTCTGAGTATTTCCTACTGTTTCCTGTATCAACTTTAGAGTTTGTGGTCTGATATTAAGATCCTTGATCCATTTTGAGTTAATATTGGTATAGGGTGATATATATGGATTAGTTTCAGTTTTTTGCAGACTGCTAACCAGTTTTCCCAGCAGTTTTTGTTGAAGAGGCTATTTCTCCATCATATATTTTTAGCTCCTTTGTCAAAGACAAGTTGGTTATAGTTGTGTGGCTTCATATCTGGGTCCTCTATTCTGTTTCTGCTTTTGTGCCAGTACCATGCTGTTTTTACTGTTATGGCTTTGTAATATAGTTTGAAGTCAGGTATCGTGATACCTCCAGCATTGTTCTTTTGACTGAGTATTGCCTTGGCTATTGGTGGCCTCTTGTTTTTCCATATAAATTTAATGGTAGATTTTTCAATCTCTTTAATGAATGTCATTGGAATTTTGATGGGAATTGCATTAAACATGTAGATTACTTTTGGGAGTATCGACATTTTTACTATGTTGATTCTACCAATCCATGAGCATGGGAGATCTCTCCACTTTCTGTAGTCTTCCTCAATCTCTTTCTTCAGAAGTGTATAGTTTTCCTTGTAGAGGTCTTTCACATCTTTTGTTAGGTTTACACCTAGGTATTTGATTTTTTTTGAGGCTAGTGTAAATGGAATTGTTCTCATACATTCTTTTTCAGTTTGCTCATTGTTAGTGTATAGAAATGCTAATGATTTTTCTATGTTGATTTTATATCCTGCTACCTTGCTATAGCTATTGATGATGTCTAGAAGCTTCTGAGTAGTTTTTTGGGTTTTTAAGGTATAGGATCATTTCATATGCAAATAGGGATATTTTGACAGTTTCTTTACCTATTTGTATTCCTTTAATTCCTTCTTCTTGCCTAATTGCTGTGGCTAGGAATTCCAGTACTGTGTTGAATAGGAGTGGGGATAGTGGGCATCCTTGTCTGGTTCCTGATTTTAGAGGGAATGGTTTCAGTTTTTCTCCTTTAAGTATAATGCTGGCTGTAGGTTTGTCATATATAGCTTTTATAATGTTGAGGAACTTTCCTTCTATTCCTAGTTTTCTTAGAGCTTTTAGCATGAAATGGTGTTGGATCTTATCAAAGGCTTTTTCTGCATCTATTGAGATGATCAAGTGGTTTATGTCTTGCTTCTGTTAATGTGATTTATTACATTTATTGATTTTCGTATGTTGAACCACCCCTGCATCCCTGGGATGAAGCCTACTTGGTCATGGTGAATAATCTTTTTGATGTGTTGTTGAATTCTGTTTGTCATTATTTTGTTGAGGATTTTTGCGTCAATGTTCATTAAGGAGATTGGCCTATAGTTTTCTTTTTTGGAGGTGTCTTTGCCCCGTTTTGGGATAAGTGTAATACTGGCTTCATAAAATGTATTAGGCAGTTTTCCTTCCCTTTCTATTTCGTGGAACAGTTTAAGGAGGGTTGGTATCAGTTCTTCTTTAAAGGTCTGATAGAATTCAGCAGAGAATCCATCAGGTCCTGGACTTTTCTTTTTGGGGAGACTCTTGATTGCTGCTTCAATTTCATTTTGTGTTATATGTCTATTCAGGTGATTAATTTCCTCTTGGTTCAGTTTTGGATGATCATATGTATCTAGAAATCTGTCCATTTCTTTAAGATTTTCAAATTTATTTGAATATATGTTCTCAAAGTAGTCTCTGATGATTTCCTGGACTTCCATGGTGTTCGTTGTTATCTCCCCTTTTGCATTCCCAATTCTACTAATTTGGGTTTTTTCTCTCCTCACTTTAGTCAGGTTTGCCAGGGGTCTATCGATCTTGTTTAAGTTTTCAATGAACCAACTTTTTGTTTCATTAATTGTTTGCATGCTTTTTGTGGTTTCTATCATTGATTTCAGCTCTTATTTTTATTATTTCTCTCCTTCTATTTATTTTGGGACTTGCTTGTTCTTGTTTTTCTAGGAGTTTGAGATGTATCATTAGGTCATTGATTTGGGATCCTTCAGTCTTTTTAATATATGCAGTCATGCTATAAACTTTCCTCTCAGGACTGCCTTTGCTGTGTCCCATAGGTTCCGGTAGTTTGTGTTTTCATTTTCATTGACTTCCAGGAACTTTTTAATTTCCACTTTTATTTCATCGATGATCCATTGTTCATTAAGTAATGAATTATTTAGTTTCCAGCTGTTTGCATATTTTTTGTCTTTACTTTTGTTGTTGAGTTCTACTTTTACTGCATCGTGATCAGATAGTATGCAGATAGTATTCTGTGTGCAGAATCCCTTGAAGAATCTTTTGTAGTGGTGGCTTTGTGGTCACATACTGTTTTAGTTTCTGCTTATCATGGAAGACTTTTATTGATCCATCTATTTTGAATGATAGTTTTGCTGAGTAGAGTATCCTGGGGTTGAAGTTATTTTCATTCAGTGCCCGGAAGATCACCCCACGCTTTCTTGCTTTTAATGTTTCTGTTGAGATGTCTGCTGTGATTTTGATGGGTTTACCTTTGTATGTTACTTTTTTTTATTTCTTACAGCCTTCAATATCCTTTCCCTAGTTTCTGAACTTGTTGTTTTAATGATGATATGTTGTGCGGTAGTTCTATTTTGATCTGGTCTGTTTGGTTTCTTGGAGGCCTCTTGCATCTGTATGGGAATATCTTTCTCTAGATTTGGGAAATTTTCCGTTATTATTTTGTTGAATATATTACGCATTCCCTTCGCCTGCACCTCTTCTCCTTCTTTGATGCCCATGATTGTCAAGTTTGGTCTTTTGATGGAGTTGGTGAGTTCTTGCATTTTCTTTTCACAGGTCTTGAGTTGTTTAATTAATAGTTCTTTGGTTTTTCCTTTAATTACCATTTCATCTTCAAGTTCTGAGATTCTGTCTTCTGTTCGTTCTATTCTTCTGGATTGGCCTTCTGTTTTGTTTTTCAGTTGTGTTTCATTCTTTTTTCTGAGGTTTTCCATATCCTGGGTGGTTTCCTCTTTAATGTTGTCTATTTTTGTTCTGAGTTCATTTATCCATTTATTCATCATGTTCTCTGTTTCACTTTGATGTTTATACAGTGCCTCTATGTTTTTGCTTTTTTAAATTCTCTTTTTTTGTTGTCTTGGAATTTCTTGAGTGTCTCCTGTACATTTTGGTTGACCCTATCCCGTATCATCTCTATAAATCTCATTGAGTACCTGTAGTATGTCTTCTTTTAAATTATTCTTGTGGGCTTCATTGGGTCCTTTGGCATAGTTTATTTCATTTTTTTGGAGTCTGGATCTGAGTTTCTGTTTTCTTCATTCCTCTCTGGTTCCTGTACTGATTTTTTGCTGTGGGGAAACTGGTTTTCCTGTTTTTTCTGTCTTCCTGTCATTGTCTTTGGTGTTGTTACTGTCCCTGTACTGTGTGCAATTAAGTATTTTCTAGCTTGTAATAATAGCAATGGTAATATTTAGAATGGAAGGGTGAGCTGAGATGGAAAGCAAGAAGTTAAAGAAAGGGGGAGAACATACACAGACAAGAAGGAGAAAGCAGAACAAGGTATCAGACAAGAAAGTTTCAAAGGTATAAACAAGGAGCATTAGTGTACTAATTGACAGTAAGCTGAACAGACATTAGAAAGACAGAGAGAGGATTAAAAATCAAAAATAAACAAAATAAAGATAAGAGTAAAAATAAAAAATAAGTAAATGAAAGAAATATCTATATATGAATTAAAATAAGATGAAAAACAGAAAATTAAAAAGAAAAAAACAAAACTCCAAAAAACCTCCATGTTCAAACACAATGAAGTTTCAGTCTTAATAATTTGGGTGTCCGTCTCAGTCTCCAATCCTGGAGATGGTACCTCAGATGTTGTTCTGTAGTTGTCTCATCAAAGGGACGCATAAAGTAGAACAAAACTACACTCACACACACCAAAAACAAAACAAAACAAAAAACCCCACCAAGTGTCTCAAGTTCAAATTCAATACAGTTTCAGTAAGTTTTTCAGCTTGCAGGTGTAATTCGGTTGTTCTCTCATCAAAGGTAGAGAGAAAAAGAAAAAAAAAGCGTCTGGAGGCAGTTCTGAGAGTGGTATCTGCAACTGTGGCTTGCCTGCCTGCTGCTCTCAGCCTGTAGCTGGCGGCGTTATTTATGCAGATCTCTGGGGTGAGCTTAGCACTCACCTGGTCCCACAGGCTTTGTTTGCTCAGAGTTCTCCTGTGCGGGAGCCTCTGCTACAGGCTTTCCCCTTTCCAAGCACTGGGAAAGGTGACACTGCACCCATGTTCTCAGGCCTGCGTGTTTATTTACAGTTCATGTGGGAGGTGGGTCTTCCCCCCTCTCCTGTGCAGTTTTCCTCCCACTGCCACTTTCAGAAGCTTTCCTGCTCCTGATTACTGGGCGGTGCTGCTGCTCCTGCCGGCCCCCATGTTTATTTACAGCTCACGTGGGAAGTGGGTCTTCCCTCCTCTCCTGTGCAGTTTTCCTCCCTCCTCCACTCTCACAAGCGTCCCCGCTCCTGGTTGCTGGCGCGCCCCGCTCCCACCAGAGCCTCTCCGCCCGCCCGGCTCGTTTATTTACAGTCCCGGGAAGGATTCCCTTCCCCCAATCTTCAGCGCTCAGGGCGCCCCACCCTCTTTCCAGCGTCTTAACTGTTCTTATTGCTTAGTACTCAGTTTCTCTTTTTTTCCCGGGTGGAGGTCAGTCTGTGCAGGGGGCTATGCTGCGCTGGCCCAGGCTTGTCTGTGGGGGAACCGCGGTACCGCGAAGCTCACCTGGTCCGCGTCTTCCCAAGCCGTATGGGCGCCGGCCACTGGCGGCCCGGGGGCCTCCTCGGTTCTCCGTTTAACGTGAAGTGGAGATTCTCTGCGCCGGCTGGAGGTGTGGAGGAGTCAAAGTTATGCCTTTTCTCGGTGATTATGCCTGCAAAGTGTGTCTCCAGCGTCTCTCCAAGATTTCACTATAGGAGGGTCGCTTTCTGCTTCCTACCTCTAGCTGCCATCTTGGAATCCTACTGGTAAGACTTTCAACTGAGTTTCTTTTCTTTTCTTTTTTTTTTTTTTGGGTCGTACTGAGTTTAAATTCAGGGCCTTGCTTTTTGCTAGGTATGTATTGTACCACTTGAGCTACATAGCCACACACCTCCTTTTCTGTTTTCAGATAGGGTCTTGTACTTCTTGCGTGGGGCTGGCCTTCTGTTTATAGCTGAGATTACAGGCATGTATGGCCACACCTGCATTGTTTTTTGAGATGGGGTCTCAGTACCTTTTCTGTCTCCAGGCTTGCCTCAAACTGTGACCCTCCCAATCTTCACTTTCCACATAGATGGGATTACAGGTGTGTATCATCATGCCCATCTCCTTGTTTAGCTTTTCATTTACAGTAATACAATTTGACAATTTTTTCAGGATTTCTATATCTTTATTAAATCCCTCTTTCCTATCCTGCATTGTTTGCCTTATTTCATTTAGGTGTTTATTTGTGTTCTCTCTGAATTCATTTAGCTGTTTATTCAGGTCCTCTTCAAATTCCTTGGTCATTCTTATAGAAATTCTTTGGAATACTTTGTGATTTCACCCACTTCACCATCATTAGAATTCCATTACTATAGAATTCTTGATTTTTGGAAGAGTTCTGTTTCCTTGCTTTTTCATATTTCTTGTGTTTCTGCATTGATATGTGTGACAAGAGAAGTCATTGTCACACCAAAGTCCCCATCTGGATTTAATGCTTATAAGTACCTTGGTCTTATTCTGTGGGTAGGATTGTGGTCTGTTTCACCATGTTGCTTGTCTTACCTTGTGGTTGTGGCTTCAGTTTCCCCTTCCCCTGGGAACTGGGGTTGTAGCTGTAACTATTTGCTACTTTTCTTTGCACAGCCTGCTCTTCCATGTTTTTCAGTTGTCTTGTCACCTGTTTCATATTTCCTGAGCTATGGGAGTCCTATTCAGAAAGTCCTTGCCTATGCCTGTTTTCAAGTGTTTTCATTATGTTTTTCTCTAATAGCGTGAAAGTTTCAGATCTTTGATCCATTTTAAATTGATTTTTATACAGGGTGAAAGATAAGAATCTAGATCTTATCTAAGATAAGATCTTATCTAAGAATCTAGAATTTACATCTGGATACCCAGTTTTCTCAACAGCATCTGTTGAACATGCTTTCTCCAATGTATGTTTTTGGCACCTTTGTCTAGAATCAGATGGCTGCAGTTGTCTGGATTTATTTCTGGGTCCTATGTTCTATTTCATTGGTCTGCGTGTCTTATTTTTGTGCCAGTACCATGGTGTTTTGTTATTTTGGGTGTTTTTGCTCAGGATTGCTTTGGCTATGTATTTTAGAACTGATTTTTGTACTTCTGTGAAGAATGAGATTGGAATTTTGATCAGAATTGCTTTGAATTGGTAGATGGCTTTCAGTAATGGAATCATTTTCACACATTAATTCTGCTGGTGCATGAACAGGGGATATCTTTCCATCTTCTGGTGACTTCTTTAATTTCTTTCTTTAGTGTTTCATAGGTTTTTTTTTGTAGAGGTCTTTCACACTTTAGTTAGATATATTCCTGTTTTTTGGGGGGTGTGGTATATTCTATGGCACTTTGCATATTTAAATTATTTGAGCCCTGAGTTGTAGTAGAATCCTATAAAATATATATAATTTCCTTGGCATGGTCAGCCTTGGATGTCTTTAAGTTTTTTGTTGGTGTTTTTGGGGCCATATAAGTGTTATTGACTCTGACCCGAACACCCTAGTGAGGATGAATGTGTGCATAGAATTTCTCCACAAAGACTACTTTTCATTTTCTTTCTACCAGTACCAATGCCTATACAGGCAGTATCTTTACTGGCGTTCCTTTGGGCAGGTTTTTAGTTAACTCTGGGGAAAAGCACTCTTCAAATGCTAGATAGATAGAATATATATATATTAGATAGAATATATATATATATATATATATTTTGTCTTGACACAGTGTCTTGCTATATAGCCTTCAACTCACAATCCTCCTGAGAGCTAGGATTATAGATGTATAATAAACACTCAGTTTATATATGGTCTTAATATTCAGTATTCCATCTAGCTAAGGTCCTAGATGTTGTCTCTTATGTCTGTGTGCTTTCTAAAAGTATATAGTAGGGTATCAATCATGGGAAGACATACAAAGGACTTAGGCTGCTTCATACTTTGAACTCTTTCCTGCTTTCTTGTTTGCTTTTGACTTCAAAGTGTTTCTTCCCATTAACTCAGCCAAACATTTAAAAATACTTTCTTAAGCTGGGTGCCAGTGACTCATACCTATAATCCCCTCTACTTGGGAGGATCACAGTTTGAGGCCAGCCTGGGCAAATAGTTCATGAGACCCCATCTCCAAAAGAACCAGGGCAAAATAGACTAGAGGTGTGGCTTAAGCAGTGAAGTGCATGCTTTGCAAGTACAAAGGTCTGAGTGCAAACCTCAGTCCCACCAAAAACACAAAACAAAAAATCTTAATATTTTAATCATCATTTCATGTGCTCTGTACTGGGCAATTTACTTTGGACACGTGGTCCACTGTTTGTAAATAATGAGCATGTACCCTGTTCTTTTTAAGAACAGCATGCTATTGCATCTTACGGATTTACCGTAAATTTATTTATTTATTTATTTTTAAAATTGTTTTATTATTCCTATGTGCATACAAGTCTTGGATCATTTCTCCCCCCTGCCCCCACCCCCTCCCTTACCACCCACTCTGCCCCCTCCCTCTCCCTTCCACCCCCTCAATACCCAGCAGAAACTATTTTGCCCTTATTTCTAATTTTGTTGAAGAGAGAGTATAAGCAATAATAGGAAGGAACAAGTGTTCCTGGTTGAGATAAGGATAGCTATGCAGGGAGTTGACTCACATTAATTTCCTGTATGTGTGTGTTGCCTTCTAGGTTAATTCTTTTTGATCTAACCTTTTCTCTAGATCCTGGTCCCCTTTTCCTATTGGCCTCAGTTGCTTTTAAGGTATCTGCTTTAGTTTCTCTGCGTTAAGGGCAACAAATGCTAGCTAATTTTTTAGGTGTCTTATCTATCCTCACCCCTCCCTTGTGTGCTCTCGCTTTTATCATGTGCTCAAAGTCCAGTCCCCTTGTTTTGTTTGCCCTTGATCTAATGTCCACATATGAGGGAGAACATACGATTTTTGGTCTTTTGGGCCAGGCTAACCTCACTCGGAATGATGTTCTCCAATTCCATCCATTTACCAGTCAATGATAACATTTCGTTCTTCTCCATGGCTGCATAAAATTCCATTGTGTATAAATACCACATTTTCCACATTATCTATTCGTCAGTGGTGGGGCATCTTGGCTGTTTCCATAACTTGGCTATTGTGAATAGTGCCGCAATAAATATGGGTGTGCAGGTGCCTCTGGAGTAACCTGTGTCACAGTCTTTTGGGTATATCCCCTAGAGTGGTATTGCTGGATCAAATGGTAGATCAATGTTTAGTGTTTTAAGTAGCCTCCAAATTTTTTTCCACAGTGGTTGTACTAGTTTACATTCCCACCAACAGTGTAAGAGGGTTCCTTTTTCCCCGCATCCTCGCCAACACCTGTTGGTGGTGGTGTTGTTAATGATGGCTATTCTAACAGGGGTGAGGTGGAATCTTAGTGTGGTTTTAATTTGCATTTCCTTTAATGCTAGAGATGGTGAGCATTTTTTCATGTGTTTTTTGGCCATTTGAATTTCTTCTTTTAAGAAAGTTCTGTTTAGTTCACTTGCCCATTTCTTTATTGGTTCATTAGTTTTGGGAGAACTAACATACTGTTCAACAATATCGGGTAGGGGGAACAGGATGAGAAACAGTAGTAGAGGGGGTTAAGTCTATAAATATATTTATAGGTAAAATTCCGAGACAAAATCCCCACTGAATAATGAGCAGACACTTAAACAATGAAGGACAGGAATATAAAACAGATCATGTAGCTGGGTTCTGATAATCCTAGCTATTCAATAGGTAGTGATCAGGAGGATCACAATTTGAAGCCAACCCTGGAAAATAGTTCAGGAAACATTATCTCAAAAATACTCAACAGAAAAAAGGGCTGGCGGAGTGGCTCAAGTGGTAGAATGCTTGCCTAACAAGTGTGAGGCCCTGAGTTCAAGCCCCAGTACTGTCCCCCAAATATTGGTTACAAAAGGAGAGGGCACAATGGGAGGGAAAGGGTAAGTGAGGTGGGTAAAGGAGAGTGAATATGGTTGATGTATTTTCTATTCATGTATGAATATGGAACATTGATACCTGCTGAATTTACTTTAAGAAAAGGAATGGAGTAGGAATGATAATAATGGAGGGGATGAACCAATCCAGGGTATAAAACATGTACATATGGAAATGTCATATGGATTTACTATACAATTATCATATATCCCTGTAGAACTGTCATATACTAATAAAAATGTTTTCAAAAATACAACCCCCCCAATCCTATTTTGTTTCCCATCTTATTAGCACAAAAATGTGGCAGCAAGCATTATGTACTTTGCATATGTCAAAAGTATATGCCAGATAAATTCCAAAAAGCAGAAGAATTAAAACAAAATTTTAATGTTATTTTAAATGGACAAATCATAATTGTATAAATTTATGAGGTATAATACATTTTAATTTATGTAAGTAATGTGAATTTTTCTCCTTCCTCCCTCCCTCCCTTCCTTTTTGTTCTTTTGAGACAGAGTCTCTCTATGCCCATTTGACTTTGAAATTGCTATGTAGCCCATGCTGGCTTGTAACTTTGAATGTGCCTGTCTATACCTGAGTGCTGATATGTGGCACCAACCAGGCTAAAAATATGAAAATTTTAGATAAAGCTAAATTATTTAACACCTTAGTTACTTATAATTTTTAGCTTTTTGAAAAGCTAAAAATTTTCTTTTCAATTTTTAATTGAAAACTATATTTTGGGATACAATGTGATGTTTTATATATATTGTAGTAAGATTCAATCAAAATAATTAACATTTCCACCACCTCAGCAAATAATCATTCTAAAACGAAGAGTTTAAATATCCATCCCAAGTGCTGCTCCCAAGGCTTGGTGGAAAGAGATGTAGGCATTTTCTTGCATCTCTTCTCCATTTTTTACAGTACATGTAAATCAACTGAGGTGGTGAGGGGGGTTGAGAACGGGGAATGTAACATGGCAGGACCCAGAGAGTGATTCTTCAGGGTCTCATCTATGTGTGTGTGGTCTGCTGCTCATAGAGCTGGAAGAATTACCAGAATAGAGAAAATCTCGGACAAGATTACTCTATAATGATTAGGAATTCCATTAGTCATCCAGTCTTTTCTCAATGTAATGTGTCGTGTGAAAAATGTTTACTTTTTAACTTTCACAACAAAGTTTCCCACTGTTTCAGCTACCTTGTCAAAGAAGAATGTCATGTATTCTATTAATGATCGTAGATTAGTGGTATTTACAGTATCAGTTAGGCACTGTATAGGTTTGGAAGATTTCTTAAAATCCATTGGCATATCGTAGTTAATTTGAACTGATTATTGTACTTTGGTATTATTCACTTAAAAATACAGCATTAAAAGAAGAAAGTATTCCATATTCAGTGGTAAAGGTTTGTTGAACAAATCAAAATTTTTTGTGTGTGCTGCTGAATGAAGATTGAACCCAGGTCCTTATACAATGCTAGACAAGCACTCTGTGACTGAGTTACAGCCACAGGCCCAGTTAAGCAAAACATTTTTAAATGTTGGCATTATAAGTAGTCTGTTAAGTATATTAATTACTTGTATATAAAATCACAAATAATACATAAATTGTAATATGACTACTTTGTGGTAATAACCTTTTTTATCATTGTTTTCCTTTTAGCCTGTACATGCAAACAGATTTCCAGTACCAACCTATGCAGCCAAGCAGCCTCCACAGTTTCCATCAAGGTGTGTAGTGAATTTACTTAGATTACTTGACCAGAATAAAATCCATAGGTTAAGGCCTTATAGTTTCCCTTGTATTGACTTAGGGTAAGGTATTTATTTAGGCAATTTAATTTACGGCAAGTTTAGATAGAAAACAATTTGCAGAAAGGCTTTTTAAGAAGTTTTATATAAAACTTAAAGAAGACTGAGGAAGACTGACAGCGAACTGTTGCTGCAGCCTTTGGTGTTTATAAAATTCAGAAGCAAGGGCCTTTAAAATAATCAGCAGGAAATAGAAGGGCTAGATGAGCCCTCCCACTGAGAATAGCTAGAAAGGTAGGTAATTTAAGAAAACATATGGAGGTAAATAATTGTGGGGTGAGGGCCAACAGCTGGAGATGCTCCCAGCTTTGGGACCACTTTCTCTTCGTGATGCTTGTACTCATTTTGAAAGTGACAAGTGAGAGTCCAGAAAGCTGAGGAGAGCTTCCCACAAATTCACAGGGCAGATGGGAAAACAACTGGAGACAGGCCAGGGAGGAGGCACCCTGTCAAACATCCTGGGCTTTGTGTTGGGACCCAGTGGTAAGGGCCCATTTTTTTCTTTGTTTCTCAACCAAAATTAAGCCAGGCATACAAGAAAAGAAAATATGACTAAACCCCAGATGTAATAGGCCACACATAAACACGGACTCGAGGGTATTCCATTAATAGTCATCAGATATGGACCTTAAAATAAATAAGAAGATTATGGCAAGGGATTAATAGTCAAGATCAAGAATTTCAGCACTGAACTAGAGACTTAGGAAAAAAAAAAAGGAATCAGTGCAGATTCTATAACTTAAGAATGCAAGATCTGAAATTAAAGACCCAGTAGGTATCCTTAAGATCTAGAAAAGGAGAAAATTTATTGCCACAATTTACGTCTAGCCCTTCCCACTCTCCAGAGTTCTTCATATTCCATTTACAACACTAACATGACTCCTTCCTTATGTATAACCTTTATTATTCAGTAAGAGCATGTTGAGATTCAACTGAGGATGAAGATTATATAAACCGAGAGACAGATATGTATGAGGTAGTGTTGCAGAGTGAAACAGAGGGCTCCTAAAATTGGATGAAGAGATTAAGGAAGAGTGTCCACAGGTTAACATATGAGGACTGAGATGGAGATATAACAGCAAGTTTAATTGTCAGAGTGGATGGAGTTTGAGGGAGCTGGAATTTCAACTGTATGTATGAAAATATAGAGCTAGTTTTATACTTAGTAGTAATTTGCTGTCTATAAATTCTAACAAAATCTAACAAAGTACTTCACCCACTTAAGTGTCTTCATTTGTCTTTTACAGTCTGATTTTGCAATTCCATGTGCTATTCTTTAAAAAAAAACATAAACTAGAACACTTCTACACTATTGACTATGGAGTAACATTAATATAAGGTAGCAATTCCAGTTTTTAGACATTAATTGGAACTCTTTAACCATTAAATATCAAATTAATAATAGTCTCATAATAAAGTGCCTTTGTTGTCAGAGTGGTTGAGAATGACATTATGTTGAGTTTGTCATGAATGTAGCATTATTTCATTCAGTCCACACATTATTAACTAATTTCTTCCCCCTTGCAGGCCACCTCCACCACAACCGAAAGTATCATCTCAGGGAAATTTAATTCCTGCTCGTCCAGCTCCTGCACCTCCTTTATATAGCTCCCTCACTTGATTTCAGACCCTTCTTTTTGCAAATACTTAGGGAACTGATTTGATTTTTTTTCCTAATGTTTTCTTGAAAAGCCTTTCTTCCTCTTGAAACTATGAATGAAAAGAACATACCACAAAACAAACTTCGCTAACATAGAAAAACAGAAACTGAGTGAGGAGTTAAGAAATATAAGGAAATGCAGTTAAGCCACAGGAATTTAGAGCAACATTACCATTTCCTTCACTGGGTTTGTCTTATTTGGTCATCTACGAAGTTAATACACTCAACATTAGTTAAATATTTGAATATGTTACTGTAATGATTCTCAAATTAACTGTATTGGTGTAAGATTTGTCTTTATGTGCTTAAATATAATCCTGAATTTTTGACCACAGTTATCATTGAAGTAGTTTCTGGATGAACATGTGATAATCTAATACCTATGAAAGCTGACTAATTAGCTGCCAATAATATCTAATATTTTCATCTTGCATGGGTTAGTAACCATTATATACTAAAATCCTGTCTCCTTCACCACATACATAAGCCAGTATTCTGTCTTCAGAAGAATGCACAAGAACCACAATTAAGATGTCATATTATTTTGAAAGTAAAAAATATGTCGACAGTGTGTGTATTCACATACAGTTACTGATTTTCATTTTTATGATCTTTCAACTATAAATGACTATTAGAAAATTAATTTAATTTTAGAATTTCTATTATGCATCATGTTAAAGCATGGCATTGTTTTTCAATAGCATTATTTTAATTAAAGCACATGCTTTCAGGTACGAGGAATGTAACGGGTCTAATCAGATAGGCTGTTGAGTCATAGCTGTAACAAGGAAGGAACAAACACATCTTCAATCAGTTGAGCTATTATAAAACCACTTGAGAGTTTCATGAGCACTTTAAGTTTAAAATCTGAATTTTTCAAAGCTCTATATTAAATCATTTAGAATGTTTACATTTACTAAGGTATGCTGGATCATGTCTCTTTTGACTCTAATATTTTCATAGAAATTAGGCTGGAAGAAGGAAGTAAAGGTATTATGAAGAATAAAAGTGTGGTATCTGTGAGTTTATTATATCAGCTGTGTTAAAAAATGAATTTTTACTATGGAAGAAATGGTATAGATGGTAAAATTTTAAACACTTAAAATTTTTTCAAAACCTTTCATAATAAAGTTTAATAATAGGTATATTAACTAAATTTCATTAGTTTTTAAAATAATTTTTTGGTTTGTGTTTATATACACATATACAAATAAAACATTTACAATAAATAAAAAAGTTAAATGTCTCATTCATTTCTTCCAGCAACTTCCTAAATATTCAATTGTTTATAATCTTACTAAATTAAAAGTTATGATTTTGGATAAAATTCTAGTCAAACTTTTGTCATATTGTGCACCATGTCTTTGTTATTGAAGAAACACCCACGCACAGGAAATCAATGTGAGTCAATGCCCTGTACAGCTATCCTTATCTCAACCAGCAAAAACCCTTGTTCCTTCCTATTATTGCTTATACTCTCTCTACAACAAAATTAGAAATAAGGGCAAAATAGTTTCTGCTGGGTATTGAGGGGGTGGGGGGGAGAGGGAGGGGGCGGAGTGGGTAGTAAGGGAGGGGGTGGGGGCAGGGGGGAGAAATGACCCAAGCCTTGTATGCCCATATGAATAATAAAAGGAAAAAAAAAGAAAAACAGATTAGTTCTGGAGAAGATGGAAATTTCAGTTCTGAAGATAGCACTTTGTTTAACAATCAGGTACATATATTAAAAACTGTGAGCATTTCAAATGACACTCATCATTTCAGTTCAAGTCTCCAAATGAATTCACGTATGACTCAAATGTTTGTGCTTTCCACTCATGTCGCCTCAAGTTTCACAATTGTAGTATCGCTTGACAACTTCAGTGAGTAATGGAACTTAACTATTTTTGGAATTAAATCCTTGGATCGTTGACTTGCTAGAAAGTTTTTCTAAAAGGCTATTTTATTGGAACTTCTTTTGCTTTAAAATATTTTCTATGTATTTTCACTTAGGTTTGTTATTGAATTATTCTGGATGACAAGAAAGTCCATTAATAATCAAGGATAAATGATATATAAATTTGATATCATTGACAAATTGACCTTGTTCAGAGTATTGCATTTTTCATTTCTTGATAGCTAGGGTGTTAGCTGTAGAGTTAAGCACAATCTAGGTTTTTCTAAGCAGAAGGCAGATTTTATTAAATTTCACAAATGTTTATTGAAACCCTACCATCTGGCAGGTACTCTTATTAGGTATGGTGGTACATAGCTCTGGATGGGACATGTCTCTGGCCATTTGGAAGTATAACATCTGTTATGTAGAGAGCCATACACACAAGTAAGAATGATACAAAGTCTGGTTTTTGAGATACTCTGGCTATGTAGCCCAGGCTGGGCCCATGGTCCTCAGGGGAGTACAGGTGTGTGTTACCATATCCTGCACAAATTCTGTTCTGTTAGAGACAGAAACAAGAAACCTTGAGAGAAAGTACAAAGAAAAAAACCTAGAAATTCATTCAGAATATTAGGCAAGTCTAAGTATTCACTATAATTGTTCTAATTGCTACAAAGCCAGTGAAACCAGCTTTGGCTCAGTGCTGCATGCGATGTTAGGCTAGCATTGGCAGGTCTATGGGATACAAGCTAGATGTACTGTTTCGTTGCCTTGTTTGTGCCATGCTATACTTTTTACAGGCTTTTTGTGCCCTGTTGAAGTCTCCTGTATCCATAAAATTGCATCTCAGTTGTCACTTTAAATGTGCTGATTCCTTCTAGGGTATCTATTTTCTTAAGATGGTGTTTTAGGTTGTGTCTACCTAAGAATCTGAGAAATTATTCTTTGGGACTTGGGAAAAAAATTAAATGATTGTTAATGCATGTAGAGGAGACAGGGGATGAGGTATGAGGAAGGAGGCTTTGAGGGCCAACAAAATAAGGCAATGTTTAGGAAAGACCACAAGTCAAGAGGGGCAGAAATATTGAGGAAGGAGAAGATACAGAAAATGAAACACTAAGGCATTTGGTATGAATTCCTCTGAAACACAGATAACTGCAGTTACTTAATAACCTCTCACTACATAAGTGAACCGGTATTCATTGCATTGAGAAGTTTGTATGTCTTCTCTCATAGGTGGAAGACAGATCCAAAAGATAAACATATACACAAAACCAAACATAGAGCATGTTTGTAATAGTGGAACTACTGGGGAGGAACTACAGAATAGTGGAACTACAGAACTTTGGGGAGGAGGGACAGGAAAAGAGAATGACAGAGTCAACAGTAACATCTGTGAAGGTAGAAGGTGTAATGATAGCTATTGAAAGCTGTTGAAAAATGGGGGGTGGGAGGGAAGGGGTAATGGAAAGCAAGGGAAGGGGTTGAATGGATCAAAGTAAAGTTTACTCACAGCGGGAATACATCAAGAAACCCCTTTGAACATCGACTTAGATACTAATAAAAGGTCTGTAAAGTAGGTAGGGTGAGGGGTACTTGTGTGTGGGGAGGTGAATGGAAGAGACGAAGGTGAGGGAGTACGGTTGATGGACTTCATATACTTACACGAAATAGAACGATGTAACGTCTTGCAATTGCTTTAAAGGGGTGGGGAACTGTCCCCAACCAATATATCCTAACAAAAAGGGAAAAAATGTTTCTGAAGAGGATGACATCACATGAATTTTAACTAAAGGCCAGATTGGAGGGAAAAAAAAAGACGGTTAGAAGTCCATATGAGCAGCGTGAGTGGAAAAGTAGGTACCTTCAAAATATGTGGTTATCGCCTCTCTTCCTTGTCTTGAAATCTTTTCCACACAACTGGCTAGTTAAAAAAAAAACTTTAGGAGCTTAGCTTTAGCAAATAGGATACACGCATCTGTATCAGTTTTCGGTGTTGGGCATCAAACTCAGGGCCTTGGGCACAGCGGGCAATGCTCCAGGCCTGGGCCCAACCCAGCCCCAGCCCCGCGTACCTTTTAGAGCAGCCAGGAAGCGGCTGCCACACCAAGGCGAGGGAAAGCAAAGCTTCTGGGGACAACCGTGGCCAGGGCCCAGTGCTTGGGCAGCTCCAGGCCGTGGGGCTGCGGCTGGGGCCAGGCGCGCACGCCGCGGACTCCCAGTGCCACCCGGCTGCGTCCGCGTCCCGCGCAACCGCGTCCCGCGCAACCGCGTCCCGCGCAACCGCCAGCTGCCGGCGCAACGGCTTCCACTCCGACTCAGCCGAGCGGAGCGGAGGGGCCACACCATGTTCCGCCTGATGCTGCTGCTTGCCGGGCTAGGTGGCCGGCCAGCGTGGAAGCCCGGTAAGCCACCAGACGCGCTGCCACCTGGCGGGGCGGACCGCACTCGGTCGTCCACCTGTGGCCCAACCCGACCAAAAGTCCGGGGTCCACCCTGCCTCGATCCCTTTTGCGGCGTCACCCTGGAAACGGGGCCCTCCTTGCTGGGCATCCGCTGAGCTGGGGCGACCCGGAGGGAGGTGACAGCCGAGTGACCTGCGGGGACGCCGTCCTGCAGGCCTGTTGTGCCCACAGCAAGCTGCACACTCCGGTATCCAGAAAGCATCTCCGAAGCGTTTTGGACTCACTCAAACTCCAAAAAACCTGACTTTTCTCAGATTACTGTTTGTTCCAACCTAACCTGCTCTGCATCCCATAATTTCTCAAATATAAAACCAAGCCAGATCAAAACTCCCCAGTGGAAAATGCTTTGATACGTTTTTATCCATGGCCTGTTCTAAGCCGTTCTGCGTTTGCCCAAGTGGCTGTACTGTGAGCAGTCCCGCCAGCCAGGAGTGACAGGCCCTGGCCCGCCCCAAATGCTGGTGAGGTCAGTGTTTCGGATTTTGTCACTATAAAAGGTGTGTGGTGGCACCTAATTTCAGTTTGCAATTTCCTAATGACGTGATGTGGAACATCTTTTTCATATGTGTCTTTGTTGAGTTGTCTGTTCAGCATTTTTAACTGGGCTGTTATTGTTGACTTTTAAGAACTCTTTGTATGCTTTGGACGATAGTCCTGTGATGTGATTTTCATAAATGTCTTTCTCCCAGCCTGTGTCTTCTCATTTTCTTGCCATCCTAGGGCAGACAGTTTAAATTTCTTTCTTTCTTTCTTTCTTTTTTTTTTTTGTGTGCTGTTTATCATTGTATTCCCTCCTCTTACTGGTTGGGTGTCTCTGAAGACCCTGGTCAGAAGATTCTTAGGCTCTTGGCTCTGGAACAAAGCACATTTGAATGGGAAGCTACACCAATTGCAGAGCAGAAGAGTTTTGTTAAAAGTAGAGAAAAAAGCATGAGCATTGTAACAAAAAAGTGATGGGCCAGATGGCTCAGAAGCCAAAAACCCTGAGCTTGTGTGTTTGTGTGTGTGTGTGTGTGTGTGTGTGTGTGTGTGTGTGTGTGTGTGTATTTATAGACCACAAGGAGGCTGTGTGGGGGGAATCTGGGCTGTTTTTGCAGGATGGGCTAGGATGGGTGTGACAAAATAACACTGGGTCCAACCTACCCCCAGTTTCTGGTTTTTCTTTCCTGTGTCTTTTTTTCTATCCTTTCAAGATGTTGATGTTGACACATCCTAGAATGGATAAGTCAAAAACACCTTGTGACTTCCTATGACCTTGATGGGTTATTTTGATCCTAATGGAGGGTGTTAGTTGGTTTTTCTCTCAGAGACCTTAAAGAATTCCCCATTTTTGGTTCTCTTTGCATATCCCAATTACTTCATTGGGTTGGGACAAGCAGGGGTTTCTTCTTTTTCTATTACTAGTCTCTCATTCTTTAAAGTTTTTTTTTTTTTTTTTTTTTTTTTGTGGTAGAGGGCTTTAACTCAAGGCCTATACCTTGATTCACTCCACCAGCCCTTTTTTGTGACAGGTTATTTGAGATAAGGTCTCAAGAACTATATGCCTGAGCTGACTTTGAACCATGATCCTCCCAATCTCTGCCTCCTGAGTAACTAGGATTACAGGTGAGAGCCACCAGCACCCGACTCATTCTTTAAAGTTTTTGAGAACATAATAGCTATTTACTGTAGAAATCATGTTGTACAATAGATCTCTTGAAATTATTCCTCCTATCAAAAACGTTTGTACCTTTTGAAAAACATCTGGCCCTGTCCTTGTCTCACTACCAGTATCTTGTAACTACCATTTTTCCCTAGTAGAAAGGATTGAACTTAGGGCCTCATGCATGCTAGACAAGGGCTCTTCCATTTAACCACACCCTCATCCCTTTTGTTTTTGTAAATTTTGTTTATGATATAGGGTCTCCCTAACTTTGCCTACTGTGGCTTCAAACTTATGATCCTCTTGTCTCTGCCTTCTGGGATTATAGATGTGCACCACTATGTCCAGCATCTACCATTCTACTTTCTGCATCTGTGAATTCGGCTTTTTAAGATTCTCACATACAACAGGTATTCCGGTGGCTCACACCTGTAACTCCAGCTACTTAGGAGGCAGAGATAAGGAGGATCATGGTTCAAGGCCAGCCTGAGCGAATAGTTTTCAACATCCTATCTCAAAAATACCTAACACAAAAAATGGCTGGTGGAGTGGGTCAAGTGGTAGAGTTCCTGCCTAGCAAACATGCAGCCCTGAGTTCAAACCCCAATAACAACAACAAAAAAGATTCCCACATATAACTGAGTTTATATATTTGTCTGTGTTAGGCCTCTTTTAATTACATAGTGTCCATCAGGTCCCCCCATTGCAAATGACAGGACTCCTTCTTTTTAAAGGCTAAATATCATCCCCTCATTCACTGTTGAGCCGTGGGTTGGTTCTTCATATTGACTGTTGTGAAAATGCTGCAGTGAGCACTGGAGTGCATATATTCCTGTGAGGTGCTGATTTCCTTCTCTGGATTTGCAGCCAAGAGAAGAATTGCTGTATGTAGAAGGGATTTACTACCACACAGATCATCAACATTGGATTTACATTTCTTTTTTTTCCTTCTTAGTTGATGCATAATAATTGTACAAACTTATGGGGTACAGTGTGATATAATGTGTAACGATCTAATGAAGATAATTGTCATTTCTATCTCCTTATTTATCATTTCATTGTGATCAGAACCTTCTCATTCTTCTCTTCAGTTCCATACAAAATGTACAATTATTGTGAACTATAGTCACTTATTTCTCTAATATAACTATATTTTGGTCCCCATTATCCAATTTCTGTCCTTCCTAACACTTTGCCACCAGTATTCTACTCTTTCTATGAAGTCAAATATTTTAGCTTCCATATAGAAGTGAGAATATGTGCTCTTTGTCTTTCTCTACCTGGTTCATTTATTTCACTTAGCATAATGTCCTCCAGTTACATTCATGTTGCCCCAAATGATAATATTTTCATCTTTATGGCTGAATAATTTTCCATTGTGAATATATACCACATTGGTTGAGTCTGTGCCTTGGCTATTAGGAATAATGCTGCAGTAAGCACGGGGATGCAGATATCTTTTCGAGGCATGGTGTCTTTTGGACTTTATCCATACAGTAGTGGGATGGGTGAATAATATGGTAGTTTGAGGAATCCCCACACTGTTTTACATAATGGCTATACTAATTCACATTCTCACCAGTAGTGTAGAAGAAAGAGTTCCCCCCCCTTTTTTTTTTTTCACATCCTCACCAGCATTTGCTATCTTTCTGATTGCAGCCATTATAACTGGAGTGAGAGAACTGGTTGTCATTGACTTATATTTTCCTTGTGACTAGTGGTATTTTGCATTTTTAACACATATTTACAGGTCATTTGCATCTTTCTTTTGAGGTAGGGTCTTGGTAAGTACCTAGGTGGGCTTTTAACTCATGATCCTCCTGCTTTGGCCTCCCATGAGGCTTGTGCCTTCCATGAGGCTTGTGCCACTGATCCGAGCTTTGTACATCTTGTTTTTCTTTGAGAATGATATTCAGATCATTTGCCAAATTTCTTCTGTGGTACTTGTGACACAGGGTCTTTGGGCTGACTTTGAATGTGATCCTCTTGATCTCTGCCTCCTCAGCAGCTAGGATTGGAGGTGTGAGCCACTGGCACTCGGCCAGTTTTAACTTCTTAAGAATTTTTTCTTTAGTAGTATGTGAATACATTCCAAAAGAAGAAAAAGAGATTATCCCTCTTGGCTGTCAGTTTTACTGTGCTTTTAAATATTACTACTGTGTTTATCCTATTGGTGGCACTTTTAACTATACATTTAGCTATGAGTATATAGAAATATAGAAATATATATATATAAATATATATATAAAGTATATATAAATATACTTTAAAGTATATATAAATATATAAAGTATATATAAATATACTTTTATATTTGTAAATGATGAATGCATGTTTCATATATTTATGTGTGCTATTTATTTCTCTGTATTTTGAATATTAGTTGTTCTATGTCTTACACAGGTTGTTTCCAAGACTTTTGCTTATCTTAGATAACTTTATTTGTGATATCTTGTTTTTCATATTAAGCTTATCTACCTTTTTTTCATGGTTTCTGCATTTTCTGTTTTGCTTATTAAGAAGGCTTCCTTCATGAGAGGAAGCAGAGTACAACAGTGACAGGAAGAGGGCCAGGGCAAGATACAGCCCCAATATCATGCCCCACTATCTACTTCCTCCAGCCAGGCCCACATTCCACAGTTCACCAGGTCCCAATAGTCTGTTCAGAGTTTGAATACATCAGTAGATTAAACCACTCGTTCTGTCAGAGGTATGCTTTGTTAATCTCCTGGGTGTTTCTCAGTTCAATTAAGTTGGCAATCGAGATTAACCTATATTTAGTAGATGTTAAATTCTGATCCTCCAACTCACACATGTCGTCTTAGAGTACTGTCAAGAGACCCAGGACTCATTGAAAGCATTTAATTGAAGACAGTGTGATGATGGGATTATTTATAGAGATATGAGAACCAATAATTAATTTTGAAATACACAGGGACTAGTAACATTGGAAAGTCACATCCATGTGGTAGAATGCTTGCAAAGATGATTATAGTTTTAATAATTCATCCATCCTTGCAGGCACTTTTTGCAATGTTTCTTTGTCATTCTTCTCATGAAGATGTGGAAGTTATTTTCCATCCCTTGAATCTAGCTGGTCCTGAAACTTGCTCTAACCATTTGAATGTGACAGAAGTGACTTGAGACTTCCAGGCCTCTGCTTCCAGAGGCCTTGCAGCTTATCCTTTTCTCTCTTTAGATACTACCTTAAGACTGCTCTGTGAGGAGTCCTGGACTAGGAGGATATGATGCCATGTGAAGTAGAGATGAGACTTGGCCATCTGGTTGAGACAAGAGAGTGGTTAATTTAGCCCATCTGGGCCCAGGTCTGCTGCCAGATGCCTGCAGCCATATCAGTTTCAGGCATACAAATCTTTTAGGTCTGCCATGTCACAAGTCTGGAGTGGCAGTGCAGTGTGGATTATTATCTTGGACTTGCTGCAGTGTCTTCTCTTGCTTCAGGCCCTAATCAAATTTGACAATTTTGTGGGTCACTTGATAAATGACTGAGATGGTCACACCCCAAACAGTATGTATTTCTCTAAATTCAGAGGCTTACAACTCCTTGTGCTTCTTCCTTTGTGGTGGGTAAAGCAAGGTACAGCCACTGAACCATTGTATATATGTAACACATTTTCTTTATCCTATCATTGGTTATTGGACTGATTACCTAGCTTGGCTATTGGGAAGAATTGTGCTGCTATAAAAAAATGGGAGTGCAGAAATCTCTATTGTATGTGGAATCACTTTCTTTGGAGTGGTATAACATGACAATATGAAAGTTCTATTTTTATTTTCTTGAGGAACCTCTATACTGATTTCCACAGTGGCTGACTAAAGGACAGTGCATAAAATTCCTCCCCCATCCCCTAGCATCTTCTCCCGCATTCGTTGTTTCCTTGACGATAGCCATTCTGACTGGGGTGAGATAGAAGGATTTCATACTTTTCTTTACGCATTCTTTCATGCTTATTCCTAGGTCTTTCACAGTTTTTATTGCTTTTGTGAATGAGATGAGCTCCTTTTTAAAAAAATTAGATATCTAGCAGGCAGAATGGTTCAAATGGTAGAGAGCGTGCCTAGCAAGCATGAGGCCCTGAGTTCAAACCCCAGTTCCACCAAAAAAAAAAAAAAAAAAGAAACCTGATTGGTCATTACTGGTGTGTAATGAAACAATTGATAGTACTTTTATATTTTGCCCTGTTCTAATTTTTTCAAAATCTTTTTTTAATGTAGATTATCATATCATCCTTTACATATGATAGTGTTACTTTACCCCAGTATTTAGAACTCCTTGTGCTATTATTTGAGTCAAAAATTGGTATTTTGTCTTCTATCAGATTAATGAAATTCCCTTCTATTTTTAATTTGTGGAGATTTTTAAAACTCATGTTGAATTTTATTATTTTTGCATCTATTGAGATTATGTGCTTTTTATTGCTTCTTTGATATACTGAGAATGACATCATTATTTTTTCTAGTGTTAAAATTATGTAGTGATTCTGAGATAAGTTTTACTTGGTCATGATGTAAAATTTTGATACACTGATGAATTTGGTTTGTTAATACATTTTGCATTTATTGTCATAAGTGAGATTGACTTATTTACCTTTTTTATACTGCCCCTGGCTTCATTATCCATATTATATTATCTTTGTAATGGATGAGTTTTATCAGATAGGAATTATATATTCTTTGATAGAACTAACCTGTAAAACTATTCAGATGTTTTCTGTCTCCCCATTCTTCTTCCTTATCTTCCTCCCTGATTACCTGCCTCTCTCCTCTCTTCCTTCCATTCTGATTTACTTATTAATTTTTTTAAACCTGGGATACTTTCTACAGTTGTATTGTTTAGCAATTTCCCTTAAAAAGTCATTTATAGAATTCAGTGATAGTGCAGGGTGTGTACATTGTGGCATTTACAAAAGTTCTTATAATATATCATACTTGAATTCACCCCCCATCATTCTTTTTTATTCCTCCTCCCCCCATTCCTGGAATAGGTCTCGTTTTTCCATTTATATAAATGTGTATACAGTATTTGTACCATATTCACCCACCTTCACCATTTCTCCACATCCCCCTCCCACTGGTACCAACCCTCTAGACAAGACCTGTTCTGCCTTCCTATTCTCTGATTCTGTAAAAGAAAAAAATGACATTTTTGTTTAAAGAGAGCTAAACAGGGAGTTTCATTGTGACATATTTATATATATATGTATTATAACTGTATTGGTTCATCCCCTCTATTTTTCTCCTTTCTACCTTAGTCCCCTTCTTATGGTGATTTCAACAGGTTTAAAAATTCTATTTTCATTTCTTGTGTAGGAAGTATATCCACCATTTTCACCTTCTTAACTTCCTTCTTTTACCCTCCCACTCTCATATGTGACCTCCCTTTAGCATGATCACTCACTATGTAACCAAGGTTGGCCTTGAACTCATGATCCTTCTGCCTCATCCTCCCAAGTGCTGAAATTACAGGTGTGTATCACCATGCCTGGTTTTACTGTTATTTCTTTCATGTACTTGAAAGGAGACCAGCCAACTGGAGGCTTCACCACAAAGTTTACAATGATACAGTTTCCTTTTAGTGCAGGTTCTTGTATGTATTCAAAATGAACTGAGTCAACTGAATGCTTTTCCACATTCCTCACATTTATATGGTCCATCTCCAATGTGCATTATCAGGTGCCTTCCAAAGCTTGAGAAGTGAATGAATGCTTCCCACATTCCTTACAGTCATGGGGTTCTCTCCAGTGCGAGCTCTTTCACACATTTGTAAACACTCATAATGTTTTTCTCCAGTGTGAGTCTTTTCATGTCTGAAAAAAGACTGGTGATAACCAAAGTATTCCTCATAATCTCTTAGATTTATAGGGATTGAATGGTGGTTTTGTTCATGTTTTTGAAAAGATGGATTTGTTTGTGGTTTTGAAAAGATAAGTGAAGGTTTTCCCACATTCCCTGCATTTATCTGGCTTCCACTGTTAAGTGTCTTCCTGACACTAATATGGGCTCCCATGGTGTTCAGTGTGGGACTGATGTGTTTATTGAGAGGCGAGCTGCATATGAAGACTTTCTCACATATGGCATTCCCATGGCTTGACCCTCTTTATTTTTATAGGGTCTCTCTATCACATGTCTTCTCATATTTCTCTTCTGGTTTTGTGCAAGCTTCAGTGTTAGGATCTTCATGTTTTCTCCCTAAAATGCAGACTCAAAAGAATCATCACAAATCATTAGAAACTATTGAAAAATTATTAGATTCTAGTTTCTTGATGTGCTGTCACTGTGCCTAGTTTATTTAGCATAGTAAATGAACATTTTGTTTTTAAGTTATAGAAGGTTGTTGTCATTATCTACTGTATCCAGTTTCCTGCAGGTTTCCACATCACATCTTGTACAGATTTTCTGCAGAGATTCCAGCAAAGCGACTTCTCAAGTGTGAAGCTCACAGCCACATCCTCAAAGACCATTCCTGAGTCTATTTCCCATCTTTGGGGTCTACTGATATGCTATCTACACCTCGAGCCACTGACCAAGAGGGTACTTAAGTCCAGGCACTTAAGACTGTTAAAAGGCTGGCAAGAGAACCTGAAACAAGACTGTGGTGGAAGTGTTCAGTTGTTCAAATGATTCTTTTGAGTTTTCCAGCAATATAGTAACACATGCGAAAAGAATTTTAGGATCACACAATTTTAGAACCAGAGAAAGGTTTGGAAATTACAGAGATGCTACAATGTGATAGAATCAAACTATCAGGAAAAACATGCATCAACAATGTGGGACAACACTGAAAACAACATGCTGCCACATCATCTCAGGGCTCTAGAGAGCAGAATCACTGCTCTGAGAATCTAGAAGGGCCAAATGATTTTACCACTACATATGCCAAAAGGAACAAATCTTCACGAGTGACTGCCATCTGACAATTCTCACTTCTGTAGCCAAGTCTTATGTGACTTTCTGAATAACAGAACCTTTCAAATGCCTCTATCCTAACTGCGATAGAGTCTGGTATATGAGTCATTTGGCTTCTGATCCTTTCTAGTATAGGAAAGCAAGATAGAAAAGAGTCTGAATGATTTGATATTTGGTCTACACGTAGTGTTCCACAGTCTATGTGTAGTTGGACTGGTTGACATCCATATTCACCCTTCTAACATTACTAATCTTTCAAGAAACAACACACAAAATAACTTGTTGCCTCATATAATAGAACCATTGCTTACACAGACAAGTTAGGCAAATACATGTAGTATGTTAAATTTCACTTACTGGATTTATTTATTCTTCTCTAATTCAGGGCCAACTTTAAAGGGCTTTATAAGCTTACATGAGTTGACTTTTGGGTGCTATTGGCATATTGCACATCTGCGTTTCTTCTTTCGGTTAGATGTTCACAGGAAGCCATAAGGGGAGTTGAAGGAGTGGTGGCAGTGTGACTGGACAAGGCACGGTGGAGTGTGGGTCACCTGAGTGTGCCAGGACCTGTTTAAAACCAACCCGAGGAGGCTGATGAGTACTCCTGGGAACGGCTGACA
The DNA here is from genome assembly GCF_047511655.1 of Castor canadensis. Lineage (NCBI taxonomy): Eukaryota > Metazoa > Chordata > Mammalia > Rodentia > Castoridae > Castor > Castor canadensis. The sequence continues at coordinate 57,670,896 of NC_133399.1, read as the reverse complement.
AGGTCCTTCCGTGAAGAGTGGCACAAGTTGCAAATCATGTAGTAGTACATGGTCTGAGTTTTAGCCTGTACTAGAGACCAGTTCCAGTAGAGCCCTAAACTTTCATAAAAGAAATATAGTTATATACTGTATTATTTTTCTGTGACTACCATGACAAACTTGGTAGTTTAATAAAACAAATTTATTCTTTCACAGTTCTGGAACCCAGAAGTCTGAAGTCATGGTATTGGAAATGTTGATTGCTTTTGGAGGCTTAGAGAAGAATCCCTTCCAAACCTCTCTTAGTTTTTGATGGTTGCTAGCAATCCTTGGCTTGCAGACTTATCATTCCAATCTTTGCCTCTGTCTTCACATTGCCCTCTTCTTCCTTTCTCTTGTAGGACAGTTGTCATTGGAAGATCCATTCTAATCCAGGATAGTCTCATTTCAAGATCCTTAACAATCCCTTGCAAAACCCTCTGTTTCTGGATTTTTGGTGGGCATACCTTTTGGAATGGCCATTATTTACCCCACTGCGTATACTAATGAGGGCATGTCTGCTATGATTATCCTAAAGGGACTCAACACGGGCTGGATTGAACATGAACATCTACCACCTACTCTTCATGTACTATTGTTTCTCTTGGCTATTAAGGAAAATCAAGAACTGTTTGTATAGCAGTCCACATCGATTGAGGAGATTTCTCTTACTCTGGCATCTTGCGAAGTTGGTAACCTCTAGTTTGTTTTTTAAAAGGATCAAAGCAAACAGAGTCATATGTGATATAATATGTTGTCTTCAAAATTCAAAGTGGTGGGGGAGCAGGGGGGAGAAATGACCCAAACCATGTATGCACATGTGAATAAATGAATAATAAAATAAAATAAATTAAAAAAAATTCAAAGTGGTCTACTAAATGTGCCTCTTGTCATTTATTATGGAGGAGGATATGTTCTCTAGACCGCTAGATATATATCCACTGATTTCTATATATATATTGTTTGTGTATACGTTTAATCAAGACTCTAGCACACCTGCTTCATACTGAGGCTTCTAATACTCCTACTACCTTCTTTAGGTCTCACAGGCATCATTTTTTTTATATAGTATATTACTTTCCTCTTGCTGTTATAGAAAGCTATCATAAACTTAGTGGTTTAAACAGTTTGAATTTATCTTACAGTTCTGTAGGTCGTAAGTCCAAAGTAGGTTCCATGGGCTTAAACCAAGGCCCTGTGTTCCTTCTTGAGGCTCTAGGAGAGAATCTGTGCTTACCCTTTCCAGCTTCTAGAAGCTGTCAGCACCTCTTAGCTTGAAGCACCTTTTTCCATCTTCAAAGCCAAGAACATTGGGCTGAGTCCTTTTTACACTGCCAAGTATCTTTCTGCTTCCTTCTTCTACTTACGAGAAACCCAAGGTCCTCTCTCGGGTTAATCACATAGGGATAACTCAAGATAACTTCCTTATTTTAAGGTCAGCTGATAGCAACTTTCTGTCTTGCCATGTAACCTAACACATTCATAGGTTCTGGAGATCAGGGTGTGGATATCTTTTGTGGGTCAGTATTCTATCTACCACAGATACCGAGGTGGTTAGGATCCAAATAGAAACAGATCCAGAGCTTTGAAAAGGATGTGAGGCAAAATTGTGAAGGTATATTGCCATCACTGCCAAGCAAAAATGCAAACTTGTTTCTGGAATTCTTGGCTTATTGGGATAGAGAAAATAGCAGTTAAAAAAACATCAATGGTTGCATATAGGGACCAATTCCTATGTTGATTTGCTTGAGCAAAGAGTCCCCATCTGGCACAATATTTGTCTTTACAGTCATCACCTGATTAAACCTAAGACTATTCACTTTCATTCTCTATTGCTTACCTGCCATTTGCACAGATCAAAGAAGTCAAATGGGGATACGGTAGGGATGATCACCCTTATACATTTTAGTTCTCTCTTGGTGGGACTCATTTTTTAATTCAGAATGACTGTAGCTTACTGTTTTGGTGAGGGCAGAGATGATATTCAGGGGTTTCCATTTGGCTATCCCTGTCATAACAACCCTTATCATCTGGGTCAGAGAGACAATGTACGAATCCTACAAGTTACTACTTGTGTCTCTTTAACAAACTGTTCCACAAGTAAGCAGATTTGATAGGATAGATTTGTAGAACCATGGGTGTACTCCTAAATCTGAACTTGAATTTCACTCTCATCTGACCTCTTATAAGCATTCATTTTTCCCTAAGTAAAATAGTGATATTTTAGGTTTCAAAATCAGGTTTGAGCCAGAGCTTAACATTATTCAGAAAGGTTGAGTAATTGGGTTCTGATTTTGAAAATCTAGTCCAAAGATTTTTCTTTTAGTCAGTTACTTCACCGTCCTTAAATTCATTGATATGCAGAGATGTTTGCACTATTTTATGCTTCCTAGTTATGTTGTACAATTCTGACTTCATGGTTTTGTCACAGCCAAACTTATCTACTCTACAGTGAGGCTTGGGTTTATTTTCTTGGTGCTTTGGATATGTTCTCTTAATTTAGAACATGTAGAGTCTGTTGTACATAGTAAATGGAGGGAGTCTCTCATGATATCTTACCAAAAGTGATTAGGAAATGTAGTCTCCTAGCACTTCTTATCTTCTGGTTTCCCTTTTATGGCATGATTATGGTTATTTTAATTTTGGCTTGTGTACCCTTATACCATGAAATGATTCCACTATTTGCTTTGATCTTTAATTCACTTTTCAAACTCGTTCTCTACAGTAAATTTAAGGAAGTCAGTACGCTTATGTGTTCTTCCTCTGCTGTTGGTGGGTGGGTTAGTGTGCCTCCATCACCACAAGCTTCAGCGTCTCATGCAGCCTTTCTCCTGTGTTCACACTTATTTTATGCTCACAACTAGGGCTTTTATCACAATTCCACTGATATATTTGTTGGGAGATACTTGTCTGTCTTTTGTGGAAGACACACGTGAACTGTTTTTTGGAAGATTTTCCTTGTAAATATCTGCCTTTGTCTCAATAGTTGAGTGACAGTTTAGCCTGGGTGTAAATTTCTTGGATCCTAATTTTTCCCCTTAAATATACATTTAAGAACATTGTTCTTCAGTCTTTTGGCATTGAATACTCAAGTCAGCCTGCTTCTCTCTCTTTATGCCAACATGATTTTATTTTTCTTCATATTCCTAGAGCATTCTTTATCTGAGAAACCCAAGAATTTGCCTCAGTTTTGATTAATTACTGCCAGTCATTTCTGAAATGCTATATACTTTCTAGTTTTATATCTTTTATTTCAGGAAAGTTTTCTTTCTTCATTTTTTTTCTTGATGGTACTAGGGCTTGAATTCAGGACCTTGTGCTCGCTGTTGAGGTGCTCTACCATTTGAGCCACACTTCCAGTCTTCAAGAAGGGTTTCTTCAAGTGTATCTTTGATTGGTTTAATTATTTTCACCTATTCTGTTTGGTCAGGAGCAGCAAATTTTGTGTAAGTTGAATACCTCCTCCAAGACTTTCTCTGGTCTTTCATGGTTATTTTGACTGTTTTTTCATTTTCTAATTAACATTAAAATTCATTAACGTTGCAAAGCTATGATGTGCAACAAAACAGGACATAAGTTACTATATTCATAACGAGTCAAAGGAAAATAAAATATTATATTTCTTTTGTAAATCATGACCAACCCTAGTATTTCTTGCAGGGCCACATCAATATCTTGCACACAGACAGCAGAACTAATAGTAGTAAAAAGGTTACAGTAAGTTAATTTTGCCATAATGACATCATGTGTACTGTGGTAATGAAAATATTTTTGAAACAGAGAACAGGAAGGTAAAACAGGTCCAGTCTTGGGATTGGTAACAGTGGGAGGGGGAGGATATTAGGAAAGAAGGAAGGAGGCTGAATGTAGTGGAAATATTATATACTCATGTATGAAAACGGAAAAATGAGACCTGTTGAAACTATTCCAGGAATGGGGGTGGGGAGGATAAAGGAGAATGATGAGGGGAGTGAATTCAACTATGATACATTTTAAGAAGTTTAGTAAATGTCACAAGGTGCCCCCCAGTACAACAATAATATAATTAAAAAGAAAATATTTTTAAAATATATATGAGAATGCATTAGAGCTTAAGAAATTCTAAACTATGTTCTATGTGAAGTGTTCTAAGTTGACTGTTTTTTAAATAAAATATTTTCAGGGTTTTTGTTGTTTTGTTTTAAATACAGAAGACTTCATGAAGTTGTGTGTCATCCTTGCACGGGGCCATGCCAATCATCTCTGTCATTCAGTTTGAATACAGATGCTGGTAAAGGGAGCACTCAAGGTTTTATAGGTGTACACAATGATGGGCCATTGATAATTGTATAAATAAACCTTATGCAAAAAATTGAGCAGGTATTTAGTTAAGCAAAAGGCAGGGTTACTAACTGTTTTTGTTTAAATTTCCTTAGGTTCTGAAAATCCATTTATACAAATCGTACTTCCAGAGAAAATCCAAGAAAATACAAATTCAGAAGTAAGAAATATTTTAAAATTATACTCTAAATTGTTATATGAAATTTCTTATTTTTTATTACATAGCTCTAAAAGCATCACCCCATTATACTATGAATATAAATATCTAATATTTATATACTTCTTATCTGACAAGAAATTGAAAGTTTTGATGGTGAAAGCAAATACTTGAGTAAAAAAAAATGCCTGCTTTAACATTTGTTACTTCATCGGCATAAATTATTTTAAGAGTTCAAATATAGAAAATAATTAGAAGTGGGGAGACAGGATAAAGGAGAATGATGGAGGGGGTGAAACCAGCTACGATATGTTGTAAGAACTTTTATAAATGTCACAATGTACCTCCAGTACAACAGTAATAAAAATAAATTTTAAAAATTAAAAAAGAAAATAATGTAGAAGAATTGAGTCTTATCTGAACAATATCAAGGAGTTATTTAGGAGACTCAGATGAGACTAATGTTCTCCAAATTGGCTAAAAATGTCCTTTAACAAAAACCTACATTTTCACTCTTCATCTCTATACACAAGAAACCTTTTATTCTCCTATTTTTATTACAGAGGGAAATACTTTGTAATAAAATTTGAATTTCATTCAGTGATTGATTTAATAAATATTTCTCTGGAGTTCCTTTTGTGCATATTCTAGTTAAAAAAAGAAATACAATTAAGCATGTCTGACTTACAAGTGTTCAGTCTTTTATTTGGTGGGACTGGCAGGGCTTCACACTTGCAAAGCAGGTGCTCTACCACTTGAGCCATTCCTCCAGTCCATTTTGCTCTGGAGATGGGGGTCTTGTGAACTATTTGTCCAGGCTGGCTTTGAACTGTGATTCTCCTGATCTCAGCCTCCCAAGTAGCTAGGATTACAGGCATGAGCCTTCTGCACCTGGCAGTGGCCAGGCTTTTGATTACACTTTGTTTTTAAACAATTTTATTGTGGTATAAATTTACACACTACCGAATTCATTCATCATAAGTACATGAATCATAAGTACAACTTAATGATTAGCACATGAATAGAATTGGGCAACCATCACCAAAATCCAGTTGTAGAATTCTTTTTTTTGCTCTAAATAGTTTCCTCTCTCCTTTTGTCCCCAGCCCTTGATATCTGTTTTCTGTCTCTATAAAGTTGCTCTTTTTGACATTTTCTATTAATGGAAATACCATATGTAGGCCTTTGCCTTGGGCTTATTTCACTCAGACTCACCCACTTTGTAATGTTTCTCAGGCCATTAATGTTTATTAATAAATGGGGGTATGTCACTTTTTTTATTCTTTCACCAGTGGATGGATGTTTGCATTGTTTTCAGATGTTGGCTATTGGGTTATTCATGTGTGGTCACCTATTTTCCTTTCTTTTCGGTAGGTTCTGTGGAGTGAAATTGATGAACTATAGGATAAGTTTATGATTAACATTTTTAGAAGATGCTACATTGTTTTACATAGTGACCATTCCAATTTATATTTCACATCAGCAATATGAGTATTCCAGTTTTCCCACATAGTTAGGAACATTTGATGTGGTCTGTCTTTCAGATTAAATCATTTTTAAGGCCTGGGGACATGGCTGCTGTGGTAGAGTGCCTGCCTAGCAAGTGCAAGGCCCTGAGTTAAAACACCAGTACTACCAAAACCCCCTATTTTTGTGGAGGTGTAGGGATATGTCACCGTGGGTTTAATTTACATTTCTCCTAAAAATAATGAGGTCGAACACTTTGACTCTTATTAGCCATTTATATACCTTTCTTTCAAATGTCTATTCAAATCACTTATTTACTTTACACTCAGATTTATTTATTTTTTGTTGTATTAGAGATGGAAGTCAGGGTCTTGCTCTACCCCTGAGCCACACTCTCAGTCATTTCACGTTTACTTTGTTTTTCACATAGGGTCTTATACTTTCTCCCAGGCCAGCTTCTGACCAACATCCTCCTTCCTCTGCCTCTGTAGTAGCTACAATTATGGGAGTGAAACACCATGCCTGTCCTCTTGATTTTTGAGTTTTAAGAATTTGCTGTATATCCTTGATATAAGTTCTTTATCAGGTGTATTATTTGTAGATTTTTCCCCCAGCTTAGAGCTTGCATTTTCTCAAAATTCTTGAAACAAATATTTTCATTTTTGATGACAATTTTTTTCCTTTGTGGATCCTGGTTTTGGCTTTGTGTCTAAGAGCTCTATTATGGACTGAATTTTGTCCCTTTCAAATTTGTATATTGAAGCCCTAACCCCCAGTGTGACTATATTTGGAGAAAATATTTTGAGATACGTAACCCGTGTTAAATGAGGTCGTAAGGGAAGGGCGCTCATCCAATATGACTGTACACTTATAAGAAGAGGAAGAGATGACATGGGTGCCCAAATAAAATGCAAAAGTCATATGAGAATATAACAAGAAGGCAACTGTGTGTAAGCCAGGAAGAGAGGTCTTAACCAAACCTTACTCTGCTGGCACCTTGATCTTGAACTTCTAGCCTCCAGAACTATGAGAAAATTAACTTCTGCTGTGTAAACCACCTATTCTATGGTATTTTGTTTAGGCAACCTGAACAGACTTTGGTAATGTTAAGTGCAGTGCTGTTGTAACAAGTACTTAAAAATATGGAGGTGGCTTTGGAAGTGGGTAGATGGAGGCTGAAAATGTACCTCTTAGATTGCCTTGAAGGCGCTATAGGTAGAAACATGACTGTTAAAGGTGACTTTGGTAAGGGCTCAGAAAGAAAGCTTCTGTAGTTTTTGGGAATACAGGTATCGTAATGAATAGAATGCTGGTAGAAATATGAACATTAAAGGTATTCTCAGTGAGGTCACAGATGAAAATGAGAAATATTCTCTGAGATATGGAAGGGAAGGAAACTTCTTGATTATATAGAGCAAACCACTTGAGTGGATTGTGTTCTAATATTTGGTGGAAGGTAGAATTTGTGAGGACAACCTTAGGTATGTAGCAGAGGAGATTTCTAAGCAAAGTGTTGAAAGTGGTGAAGACCTATTGTTTCCATAATTCTTGTAGTAAAATGTGAGAAGAGAGAGGTAATTGAAGGGACTGTGAAGCAAAAAAGGAATGAGTACTTGAAGATTTGGGAAATTCTTAGCCTATTCGTATTTCAAAAAACGAGAAAGCATATTCTTGAGAGAACACAAAAAGGGTGGCTGGACAATTGCCCTATAAAAAGATTGACTGTGATGTGATGTACTGAGTCATCTAAGCTGGAGTCAGGAATAGAGTGGAATTATACTAGAAGAAACAATGCCTGCTGGGATTAATGGGAACAGAGAAAATGGAAAAGAATGAAGGAACACTGGGTTAACTTCTGGGATTCTACAGGACAGGACAGTAGAGCTAGCTATTTGTTGTAAAGCTTTATTAGTGTATATTAATTGTACACAATAATGAGTTCCATTGTGACATTTTCATATGTGCATATAATGTACTTTTTTCATATTTAACCCCCCTTATCCTCTTTTATCTCCCCTCCCTCTAGATTCCACCACTGGAAAAAAAAACATGGGACAATTGCCTTTCTGAGTCTGGCTTATTTCACTTAACAGGATGCTCTCCAGATCCCCCAATTTTCCTGCAAATCACATGCCTATCTTCATTAGGGCTGAATAATACTCCATTGTGTATATATGCCACATCTCTTTATCCATTCATCTGTTCATGGACACCTATACAACTTGGCTATTGTAAATAGTGCTGTAATAAACATGGGTGTGCAGGTTATCTCTATTGTATGCTGACTTATATTCCTTGTGGTATACACCCAGGAGTGGTATGGCTGGATCATACGGGAAGTTCTATTTTTAGTTTCTTGAGAAACCTCCATACTGATTCTCATTAGTGGCTGTACTAATTTACATTTCTGCCAAGAGTGCATAAAGCTTCCTTCCTCCTTGCCTCTGAATCCTTGCCAGTATTTGTTGTTGTTTGTTTTCTCGATGACTGGGGTGAGATGGAATTTCAATGTCATTTTGATTTGCATTTCCATGATGTTTAAAGATGTCAAACATTTTTTCATGTATTTATTGGCCATTGTATTTCCTTTCTTGAAAAGTATCTGTTTAGTTCATTTGCCCATGTACTGATTACATTATTTATTCTTTTGGTGTTTAATTTTTTGAGTTCTTTATATATTCTGAATTGTAATCACCTGTCAGATGAGCTAGCAAATATTTTGTTCCCATTCTGTACGCTGTCTCTTCATTGTGGTAATCATTTCCTTTGCTGTGAAGAAGCTTTTCATTTTGATGCAATCCCATTAATCAATTCTTGCTATTTTCCCTAAGCTATTCAGAAAGATTCAGTGCTTATGCCTATATGGTTACCCTGTATTTTCCTCTAGTAATTTTGAACTTTCATGTCTTACAGAAGATCTGAATCCATTCTGCAATGAGTTTTGTAGAGAAGGAGAACTAGTAATCTAGTTTCAGTCCTCTACATATGTTCCCTATATATTCTGGTTATCAGTCCTTTGTCTGATGTGTAGCTGGCAAATATTTTCTCCCACTCTGTGGGTGTTCTCTTCAGTTTAGAGACCATTTCTTTTGATGAACAGAAGCTTTTTAGCTTTATGAGGTCCCATTTATCTATGCTATCTCTTAGTTGCTGTGCTGCTGGGGTTTCGTTGAGAAAGTTCTTACCTATACCTACTAACTCCAGAGTATTTCCTACTCTTTCCTGTATCACCTTAAGAGTTTGTGGTCTGATATTAAGATCCTTGATCCATTTTGAGTTAATCTTGGTATAGGGTGATATACATGGATCTAGTTTCAGTTTTTTGCAGACTGCTAACCAGTTTTCCCAGCAGTTTTTGTTGAAGAGGCTGCTATTTCTCCATCGTATATTTTTAGCTCCTTTGTCAAAGACGAGTTGGTTATAGTTTGTGGCTTCATATCTGGATCCTCTATTCTGTTCCACTGGTCTTCATGTCTGTTTTTGTGCCAGTACCATGCTGTTTTTATTGTTATTGCTTTGTAATATAGTTTGAAGTCAGGTATTGTGATACCTCCTGCATTGTTCTTTTGACTGAGTATTGCCCTGGCTATTCGTGGTCTCTTGTGTTTCCATATAAATTTAACAGTAGATTTTTCAATCTCTTTAATGAATGTCATTGGAATTTTGATGGGAATTGCATTAAACATGTAGATTACTTTTGGGAGTATAGACATTTTTACTATGTTGACTCTACCAATCCATGAGCATGGGAGATCTCTCCACTTTCTATAGTCTTCCTCAATCTCTTTCTTCAGAAGTTTATAGTTTTCCTTGTAGAGGTCTTTCACATCTTTTGTTAGGTTTACACCTAGGTATTTGATTTTTTTTGAGGCTATTGTAAATGGAATTGTTTTCATACATTCTTTTTCAGTTTGCTCATTGTTAGTGTATAGAAATGCTAATGATTTTTCTATGTTGATTTTATATCCTGCTACCTTGCTGTAGCTATTGATGATGTCTACGAGCTTCTGAGTAGAGTTTTTTGGGACTTTAAGGTATAGGATCATGTCGTTTGCAAATAGGGATATTTTGACAGTTTCTTTACCTATTTGTATTCCTTTTATTCCTTCTTCTTGCCTAATTGCTCTGGCTAGGAATTCCAGTACTATGGTTGAATAGGAGTGGAGATAGTGGGCATCCTTGTCTAGTTCCTGATTTTAGAGGGAATGGTTTTAGTTTTTCTCCGATAAGTATAATGCTGGCTGTAGGTTTGTCATATATAGCTTTTATAATGTTGAGGTACTTTCCTTCTATTCCTAGTTTTCTTAGAGCTTTTATCATGAAATGATGTTGGATCTTATCAAAGGCTTTTTGTGCATCTATTGAGATGATCAAGTGGTTTTTGTCTTTGCTTCTGTTAATGTGGTTTATTACGTTTATTGATTTTTGTATGTTGAACCACCCTTGCATCCCTGGGATGAAGCCTACTTGGTCGTGGTGAATAATCTTTTTGATGTGTTGTTGAATTTGGTTTGCCATTATTTTGTTGAGGATTTTTGCATCAATGTTCATTAAGGAGATTGGCCTATAGTTCTCCTTTTTGGAGGTGTCTTTGCCTAGTTTTGGGATAAGTGTAATACTGGCTTCATAAAATGTGTTTGGCAGTTTTCCTTCCCTTTCTATTTCATGGAACATTTTAAGGAGGGTTGATATCAGTTTTTCTTTAAAGGTCTGATAGAATTCAGCAGAGAATCCATCAGGTCCTGGACTTTTCTTTTTGGGGAGACTCTTGATTGCTGCTTCAATTTCATTTTGTGTTATAGGTCTGTTCAGGTGTTTAATTTCCTCTTTGTTCAGTTTTGGATGATCGTATGTATCTAGAAATCTGTCCATTTCTTTAAGATTTTCAAATTTATTTGAATATATGTTCTCGAAGTAGTGTCTGATGATTTCCTGGACTTCCATGGTGTTTGTTGTTATCTCCACTTTTGCATTCCTAATTCTACTAATTTGGTTTTTTTCTCTCCTCATTTTAGTCAAGTTTGCCAGGGGTGTATCAATCTTGTTTATTTTTTCAAAGAACCAACTTTTTGTTTCATTAATTCTTTGTATGGTTTTTTTGGTTTCTATTTTGTTGATTTCAGCTCTTATTTTTATTATTTCTCTCCTTCTATTTGTTTTGGGATTTGCTTGTTCTTATTTTTCTAGGAGTTTGAGATGTATCATTAGGTCATTGATTTGGGATCTTTCAGTCTTTTTAATATATGCACTCATGGCTATAAACTTTCCTCTCAGGACTGCCTTAGCTGTGTCCCATAGGTTCCGGTAGGTTGTGTTTTCATTTTCATTAACTTCCAGGAACTTTTAAATTTCCTCTTTTATTTCATCGATGATCCATTCTTCATTAAGTAATGAGTTATTTAGTTTCCAGCTGTTTGCATGTTTTTTGTCTTTACTTTTGTTGTTGAGTTCTACTTTTACTGCATTGTGATCAGATAGTATGCACGGTATAATTTCTATTTTCTTATATTTGCTGAGACTTGCTTTGTGCCCTAGGATATGATCTATTTTGGAGTAGGTTCCATGGGCTGCTGAGAAGAATGTATATTGTGTAGATGTTTGATGAAATGTTCTGTAGACATCTACTAGGTCCATTTGATTTATTGCATATTTTAGATCTTGGATTTCTTTATTGATTTTTTTGTTTGGATGACCTATCTATTGATGATAATGGGGTGTTAAAGTCTCCCACAACCACTGTGTTGCCGTTAATATATGCTTTTAGGTCTTTCAGTGTATGTTTGATGAAATTGGGTGCGTTGACATTGGGTGCATACAGATTGATGATTATTATCTCCTTTTGGTCTACTTCCCCTTTTATTAGTATGGAATGTCCTTCTTTATCTCATTTGATCAATGTAGGTTTGAAGTCTACTTTGTCAGAGATAAGTATTGCTATTCCTGCCTGTTTTCGGGGGCCATTGGCTTGGTAAATCTTCTTCCAGCCTTTCATCCTAAGCCTATGCTTATTTCTGTCGGTGTGATGGGTCTCCTGTAAGCAACAAATTGTTGGATCTTCCTTTTTAATCCATTTCATCAAGCGGTGCCTTTTGATGGGTGAATTAAGTCTGTTAACATTAAGCGTTAGTACTGATAGTTATGTGGTGATTCCTGTCATTTAGTTGTCTTAGTTGTTTGAAGGTTTGACTGTGTGTACCTAAGTTGA